>NC_092378.1:84296782-84628889 GCF_030028105.1 Mobula birostris
GGAGACTGTGCGTTACACTGTCACCCCCAGGAGCTGTGTGTTACAGGGTCGGTACAACGTCACCCCCAGGGGGCTGTGTGTTACAAGAGGGAGTACACCATTACCTCCAGGGGACTTTGTGTCACAGGTCGGTTCACCGTCACCCCCAGGGGACTGTGTGTTACAACGGGGAGTATAACACACTTCCCCGCACCACCCCCCCCCCCACACACCCCCGCCCTCGGCCTGGAAACCTGCTTAAGATCAATTTTCAGTGGGTGCTCTTTGCACATCATGCATTTTCCCAGGGATGTTCAGGGCAAACTTCATCATCATTTGTGTTGAGCCAGGCCACTCAGCCCTTTGAGTTTACTCAACCATTTCATCATGGCTAATATCTGCAAGCAATAAACAACCCACCCTGAAGCATTTCAAATTATAGACAGTGACTTTAACCAGGCCTACTTGAAGAAAATCCTGCCCAATTATCACCAGCATATAACCTGTCCCAACACACTAGACCACTGCTACATTACGATAAGGAATGCCTATCGTTTCTTCCCGAGACCGCATTTTGTCAAGTCGGGTCATCTGGCTGTAGTCCTACTACCTGCATACAGATAGAGCCTAAAAAGTAAGGCTCCAGAGATCAAGACAACTTAGAGGTAGCCATAGGAGGCAGAGGAATGGTTACAGGATTGCCTTGAGTCAGTGGACAGACTGTGTTCAAGAACACATCTGAGGACCTGAATGATTACTTCAGGGTCATTACAGACTTTATTAAAACAGATGTGGATGAGTGTGTCCCCACGAAAGCATTCAGGGTTTTCCCCAAAAGCCGTGGATGAAAAATGAAATCCGGAATCTGCTGAGAGCCAGATCAGAGGCATTCAAGTCTGTAGATCAAGAATGCTACAAGAAATATGATCTCTGGAAAGCCATCTCACGGGCAAAGTGGAGATTCTGGACTAGACTGGAATCAATAAGGGATGTCAACAGCTGTGGCAGGGTTGCCATAACCTCCTACAAAGTGAGTTCTTGCGACATAGGGTACAGCAAAGCCTAACTTCCAGATGAGCTCAATGCCTTCTATGCTTGCTTGATCACCAGATTAGGGAGGAACCGTGTCTCCTGATAATCCTTTGGTATCAGTATCTGATTATGATGTGTCCGGACAGAGTACCTGGCCGAGTACTGAAGATTTGTGCTGATCAACTAGCTGGTGTGTTCATGGATATTTTCAACCTCTCATTTTGGCAGTGTGTGGTACCCACCTACTTCAAGCAGGCCTCAATCATATCAGTGCCCAAGAAGAGCACAGTAACCTACCTAAATGACTACTGCCCAGTGGCGCTTACATCCACAGTGACGAAGTGCTTTAAGAGATTGGTGTAGAAGTATATTAGCTCCTGTCTGAGTGGCGACATGGATTCACTCCAATTCGCGTACCGAAGCAACAGGTCTACAGCAGATGCTATCTCATTGGCTCATCACACAATCCTGGAACATCTGAACAGCAAAGCTGCATACATCAAGATGTTCTTTATCGATTACAGCTCAGCATTTAACACCATCATCCCCTCAAAACTAATTGGTAAACTCCAAGACCTGGGCCTCAATACCCTCGTGTCATTGGATCTTGGAATTCCTCAGTTGTACACACCAATCAGTCGACATTGGTAAAAACATCTCCACAATCTCCATCAGCACAGGAGCACTACAAGGATGTGTACTTCGCCCCCTGCTCTACTCGCTTTACACCCATGACTGTGGTTAAGTACAGCTCCAATACCATATACAAGTTTGTTGATGGCACCACCTTATGGGTTGTATCAAAGGTGGTGATGAATCAGCATACAGGAGGGAGATTGAAAACTTGGCTGTGTGCTGTAACAATAACAACCTGTTATTCAATGTCAGTACGACAAAGGAACTGATTATAGACTTCAGGAGAAGGAAGCCAGAGGTCCATGATCGGAGGATCAGACGTAGAGAGGGTTAGTAATTTTAAATTTCTGGGAGTCACCATCTCAGAGGATCTGTCCTGGACACATCATATAAATGTAATTGTGAAGAAAGCACGACAGCACTCTGCTTCTTCAGGAGTCTGCGAAGATTCGGTATGACATCAAAGATCTTGGCAAACTTCTATAGATGTGTGGTGGAAGGTGTGTTGACTGGCTGCATTACAGCTGGTATGGGAAACACCAATGCCTTTGAGTGGAATATCCTACAAAAGGAAGTGGAATTGGTCCAGTACATCACGGATAAAACCCTCCCAACCATTGAGTATATCTACATGAAATGTTGCTGTAGAAAAGCAGCATCCATCAAAGATCCTCACCACCCAGGCCAAGCTCCTCTTTTGCTGTTGCCATCAGGTAGAAGGTACAAGTGCCTCAGGACTCACACCACCAGGTTCAAGAACAGTTACTACTCCTCAATCATCAACAGTTACTACCCCTCAATCATCAATAGTTACTACTCCTCTTGAACAAAAGAGGATAACTACACTCATTTTAGTTCTGTTGGTCTCACTGTAAGGATTCTTTCGCTTGTTATTTCATGCTCTCATTATTTATTGCCATGTACAGTATTTCTCTCTGTATTTGCACAGTGTTGTCCTTTGATCCTGTTTAAAGTTACTGTTCTATAGATTTGCTAAATATGCACAGGAAAATAATCTCAGGGTTGTATGTATGTACTGTGGTGACATGTATGTACCCTGATAAATTTTACTTTGCACTTTTGAATTTTGAACTTTGAACTATTATTCCTCTCAACCTCTTCTCCTGCCTTCTCCCATTGCCTTTGATGCCTCAATTAACCAAGAACCTATCAAACACTGCTTTAAATATATTCAAAGAATGGCCCTCCCAGCTGTCCATGGCAATGAATTCAACAGATTAACCTCCCTCTGGCTAATAAATTCCTTCTCATCTCTATTTTGAGACTGTGCCCTCAAGTCTTAGACTCGCCCACAACACGAAACATTCTCTCCACATCCACTCTGTCTAGGTCTTACAATATTCAATAGGTTTCAAAGAGGTTCCCCCCCCCCCACTCACCAATTCTTCTAAACTCCAGTGAGTACAGGCTCACAGCCATCAAAGATTCCTCATATGTTAACCCTTTCATTCCCAGAATCATTCTGGTAAACCCCCTCTTGACCCTCTCCAGTCATTGATATACTCACAAATACAATGAAAGCTTACCTCAGAGGCAGGTCCTGTATCTGCACCTGGGCAGGAGAAGGTGACAAACTCATGGCACCGCTTGTGGACTACGAAGGAGCAAACTGTAAACAAGAATATGGATGGCGAGATGTCAAATTAAATGCCAATCAGAATGTATAAACTAACTGATAAGCATCAAAATATCAGAAAACAGTAAGCTTATGCAATGTACAAGAGAACGCACACTGACCAACTGAGACTAGTCTACTGTCACGTTGACAGCAGACTGTGGCAGCTGAGACTTGCGACAGTCTGAAAGTACCATAATCTAAATTAGAATTGATCTACATCTAAAGGAAGTTGTTCACCCAAAAACATGGAAGTGTGAGGGTGGAAAAACAAGTGTGGAGAAATGCAACACAACTCAAAACTATTATAAACCAATTTCACCTCAGTACAGATTTGCCATCCTTGTTGGGACTTGGGAAGACTCGGCTAAGGCTGCAGTGAATTCATTGGTCAGGTTCAAATGATGACTGTACCTGACATCCTGTACAGTGTGTCCATCGACTAAAGCCAGCACCCAGCTCCGTCTCCAGTGAATTGACGGGGTTTGGTTGTTCCTGCAGGGGCAGCATTCACTGCCTGTGTCCCTTCAGCAAATGGTTAACACAACTGACTCAGATTCATTCAAAAGGCTCCCCGTTGGCAGGGATAGGATGGAGAGGAGCAAAAGGGATGGTTTGATTGGGCTTACCAACAATCTGACACTCCTGGCATGACCTACAGTACAGTGCTACATCAGGCCAGAAGAAATGCCGAATCTCACGGCCAAGAGTTTTCCTCGTGCCTAAATGACCAACCAGGCAATGATCAGGAGTCAAATGCAATTTGTCAGGCTGGTAAACATCAGGAACAACAATTTGATAAACAATACTCCAATCATCCTGAAAGTAATTTTTTTTGGAGGAGTCCACTTTCTCACTAACACTCCATTGTTAATAAAATAACCACAGGAGGCTTCTACAATTTCTTCCTCTGAGACGACCACTTCAGAGGATTTCCTGAAGTGAAATTCTGTCCACCACTGACATAAGACTGGCTGGTCTACAATCCCAGGATTATTATTACCTTTCTGAAAAAAAGGAATAATATTTGCCACCATCCAAGCTTCTGGTACTACCCTTTTGGCCAATGAGGATACAAAGACCATCTACAAAGACAGAGCAATCTCGTTCCTCACTTCCTATTGGAACCTAGGGTATATCCAATCTGGCCTTGGGGACTTATCTATCCTGTTTTTTTCAAAACTTGCAACATATCCTCTTTCTTAAGCACAACTTGATCAATCCTACCCTCAACTCTAGTCATCCTCATGTTCTTCATGTATATTTAAAATACCTTGGACTTGGACTATTCCTTAATCACCAAGACTTTCTCATATCCCCTATAATTCTCCTAAGTCCCTTATTTACGTCTTTCCTGACTGACTTATAGCTCTCAAGAACCCTGTCTAATACTTGCTTCCTAGACCTTAAGAATGCTTCCTTCTTTCTCTTGACTAGCTGTTCCACTTCTCTTGTCATCCATATCTTTACCCTACCCAGAACTCCATGCAAATGCTCCTAAACAACCTCCACATTTCCATGGGGCCTTAAGTCCATAAGATACAAGAGCAGAATTAGGCCATTTGGCCCATTGAGTATGCCTCACCATTTCATCATGGCTAATCCAGTTTTCCTTTCAGTCTCAATGTCCTGCCTTCCCTTCTCCCCTGTACCCCTTCCTGTCCTGACCATCAAGAATCTATCAATCTCTGCATAAAATATTCATAAAGACTTGGCCTCCACAGCTGCCCATGGCAATGAATTCTGGAGATTCACCACTTTCTGGCTGTAGAAATTCCTCTTTATCTCCATTCTTAAACAAAACCCCTATTCTAGGGTTGTACCTTCTGGTCCTAGATTTTCCCACCCCAGGAGATATCCTCTCCACATTCTCTCTACCAAGACCTTTCACTATTCAATAGGTTTCAATCAGGTCACCCCTCATTCTCCTGAACTCCAATGAATACAGTCCCAAAGCCATCAAACACTCTTCATATGACAAACTATAATCCTGGAATTATTTTTGCAAACTTCCTTTGTACCCACTCCAGTGTCAGCACAGCCTTTCTAAGAAGTGCAAAACCGCTCACAGTACTCTAAGTGAGGCTTCACCAGTGCTTTATAAAGTCTCCGTTGTGTATTTCCCCAAGTACATCTGTTCCCAATTTATGCTCTCAAGCTCTTTCCTAATAGTAGCATAATTCATCTCCCCCCCGATTCAATACTTCCCTTTAACATCTGCTCCCATCCCTATCCAAAGCTACGGTAAAGGTCAAGTAGTTATGGTCAATGCCTATGTTGTGATCTCCCAGAGATCTGTCACCCTGACTAGGTTCACTGCCCACTATAAATTCCAGTGTGGCCTTTCGTCTAGTCTACCTATTTACATTGCGCGCATGCGCCGGTCGTGCATGCAGCTGGTTACAGTTGCTCCGTAATTTCTTACTTTTAAATTTTTTAACTTATTTGTTGTATTTTTTTTTCCTCACAGTAACGCATTGAAGCTGCACCCTCTCTAACATGCTGGTGGAGAGAGTTTTATTTGTTTTTTTAGCGCTGGAATTAGTTACTTTCGTTAGCGTGGCAGCAGGATGGCTGCATTGTATATTCAAGGGACCAATTGATTACGCTCATGCCCATGCCCCCTGGTTTAGCAAACAATGCAGCAGACATCCCGGCTGAAATCTGGAGGAAAACACACAGAGGATGCAGAGGGGGATCAAAAAGGCGAGGGAAGAGGACCGGGTCGAGACAATGGAGGCTTATGGAGAGGAAAAGTTATAAGCCGTATCTCCCCTCTCTCATCACAGGAAATGTGAGATCGCTGGGGAATAAAATGGACGAACTGACTGCGCTTATCAGGAGTCAGAGAACATTTCGGGAGAGCAGTGTCATGTGCTTCACTGAGACGTGGCTGCACGAGGACACACCCAATCAAAGCGTTTCCATTGAGGGCTTCCAGACCATTCGAGCTGACCAGAATTGCACTCAGACCGGTAAGCGCAAAGGAGGGGGGCTGGCGGTTCTGGTAAATAACAGATGGTGCAATCCTGGGCATATTACGATCAAGGAACATGTCTGTAGCCCGGATATTGAACTTTTTGCTGTTGGACTCCGGCCATATTATTTGCCAAGGGAAATCTCACATGCAATTGTGGTTGTTGTGTACATCCTTCCCTCTGCCAACCCGACGTTGGCGTGTAACATCATTTACACCGTCATAGCCAGGTTACAAACCCAGCACTCGAGTGCCCTCATTACCATCTCGGGTGACTTCAACCAGGTTACCATGGCTAGAACACTGCTCAACTTCAAGCAGTATGTGAGCTGTACAACCAGAGGGGAGAGGACTCTGGATTTAATGTACGCTAACGTTAAGGGTGCATACAGCTCCTCTCCCCTCCCCCCACTGGGAGGGTCAGATCACAACCTGGTGCATCTAAAACCCTGCTACGTGCCTCTGGTGAAGAGTAAACCTGCAACCTCGAGGACAGTGAGGAAATGGTCGGAGGAGGCTTATGAGGCGCTCCAGGGTTGTTTTGAGGTGACAGACTGGCAGGCACTCTGTAAGCCACATGGAGAGGATATTGATGGGCTCACAGAATGCATCACTGATTACGTTAACTTCTGTGTGGACTGCCATGTTCCGACAAGAACTGTCCTTTGTTATTCAAATAACAAGCCATGGGTGACAAAGGACATTAAGGACCTCCTGAACGCTAAAAAGAGGGCGTTTAGAGATGGAAATAGGGAGGAGCTGAGGGCAATACAGAGGGACCTAAAAGCCAGGATCAGGGAGGCTAAAGGCAGGTACAGGATGAAGCTTGAGTGGAAACTCCAGCAGAACAACATGAGAGAGGTCCAGAGGGGGATGAGGACCATCACTGGGTTTCGGCAAACTAGCAACAGAGGAGCTGAAGGCAGTGTGGACAGGGCCAACGAACTTAACCTGTTCTTTAACAGATTTGACATTGTGACCCCTGCCCATCCCCCACATGAGCCATCTGTTGTCGGCCCCCAACCAACACATATTCCACTCTCCCCTCCTACCCCTCCTCACAGTCCCCCACCCTACTCTCATGACTATACCCCTCCCCCACATGAAACCACCACGGTGGGCTTCATGGCTGAATAGGTGAGAAGACAACTGAAACGTCTCAACCCAAGCAAGGCTGCAGGACTGGATGGTGTCAGTACCAGGGTGCTCAAAGCCTGTGTCCCTCAGTTATGCGGAGTACTTCACCATGTATTCAACATGAGCCTGAAGCTCCGGAGGGTTCCTGTACTGTGGAAGACGTCCTGCCTCGTCCCTGTGCCGAAGAGGCCATGCCCCAGCGGCCTCAATGACTACAGACCGGTGGCATTGAACTCCCACATCATGAAGACCCTGGAGAGACTTGTTCTGGAGCTGCTCCGGCCTATGGTCAGGCCACACTTAGATCCCCTCCAGTTCGCCTACCAGCCACGACTAGGAGTTGAGGATGCCATCGTCTATCTGCTGAACCGTGTCTACGCCCACCTGGACAAGCCAGCGAGCACTGTGCGGGTCATGTTTTTTGACTTCTCCAGTGCGTTCAACACCATCCGCCCTGTTCTGCTGGGGGAGAAGCTGACAGCGATGCAGGTGGATGCTTCCCTGGTATCATGGATTCTTGATTACCTGACTGGCAGACCACAGTACGTGTGCCTGCAACATTGTGTGTCCGACAGAGTGATCAGCAGCACTGGGGCTCCACAGGGGACTGTCTTGTCTCCCTTTCTCTTCACCATTTACACCTCGGACTTCAACTACTGCAGAGTCTTGTCATCTTCAGAAGTTTTCGGATGACTCTGCCGTAGGTGGATGCATCAGCAAGGGAGATAAGGTTGAGTATAGGGCTACGGTAGGAAACATTGTGACATGGTGTGAGCAGAATTATCTGCAGCTTAATGTGAAAAAGACTAAGGAGCTGGTGGTAGACCTGAGGAGAGCTAAGGTACCGGTGACCCCTGTTTCCATCCAGGGGGTCAGTGTGGACATGGTGGAGGATTACAAATACCTGGGGATACGAATTGACAATAAACTGGACTGGTCTAAGAACACTGAGGCTGTCTACAAGAGGGGTCAGAGCCGTCTCTATTTCCTGAGGAGACTGAGGTCCTTTAACATCTGCCGGACGATGCTGAGGATGTTCTACGAGTCTGTGGTGGCCAGTGCTATCATGTTTGCTGTTGTGTGCTGGGGTAGCAGGCTGAGGGTAGCAGACACCAACAGAATCAACAAACTCATTCGTAAGGCCAGTGATGTTGTGGGGATGGAACTGGACTCTCTCACAGTGGTGTCTGAAAAGAGGATGCTGTCTAAGTTGCATGCCATCTTGGTCAATGTCTCCCATCCACTACATAATGTACTGGGTGGGCACAGGAGTACATTCAGCCAGAGACTCATTCCTCTGAGATGCAGCACTGAGCGTCATAGGAAGTCATTCCTGCCTGTGGCCATCAAACTTTACAACTCCTCCCTTGGAGGGTCAGACACCCTGAGCTGATAGGCTGGTCCTGGACTTACTTCATAATTTACTGGCATAATTTACATATTACTATTTAACTGTTTATTACTATTTTTCTATTACTATTTATTATTTCCATGACTATTACTATTTACTAATAGTAGTATTACTATTACTTATTTATGGTGCAACTGTAACGAAAACCAATTTCCCCCGGGATCAATAAAGTATGACTATGACTATGACTACATATTGTGTTAGGAATCCTTCATGGATATGCCTAACAAATTTTGCCCAGTCCAAACCTTCTGCATTAAGGAGATGCATGCAATATTAGGGAAGTTGAAGTCACCCATAGCAAGAACCTTGTTATTTTTTTCACCTTTCCAAGATCTGCCTCCCAATCGCCTCAGTGTCTCTGATACTGTTGGGGTTCTATAGAATATTCCCAATAGTGTGATTGTTCCCTTCCTGATTCTGACTTTACCCGCACTGACAAAATAGACGGCCTCCTTTTTGCATCCATGATACTAAACATAGAAATTCTGCAGATGCATCCTGGGAGACAGAAGATTGAAAGCAGCGAGCTGGCTGCTGGCTGTGTGCCCAGAGACCCGAGTTCTTTGGGCACAGAGCTCGGAAGAAGCGATGGAACAAACTTCTAGCACCATAAATCAGTGACTTGTTTTGTTACGTTTCCCCTTTCGCTGTGAAATAGGGACACCTCTTTTTCCCTTATTAGGGAGAGAGAGCGCCTGTGGTATGTCGAAGTACCAGGTGAACAAGTAGTCTTTAGGGTACTGCAAGTCCGTGTCTTCATTGATGCTTTGCTACATACTTGAGTGCTCGGTGGAGGGCGCAGATACTTTTTTGCTGGTGGGTGGGTGGGGGGGTGATTGTTACTTTGCTGCTGCTTATGCATGGGAGGGGAGAGCTGGGGGGGGCTTTGGGGTTCTAACATTCATTCTTTGGGGTACTCTGTTTTCGTGGATGTTTGTGAAGAAAAAGTATTTCAGGATGTATATCGTATACATTTCTCTGACATTAAATGTACCTAGCTTTGCTCTACCTGAAACTTGTTGTCTTCCAGCACATTCTCTGTAAGAGAATGCTAGCACCGGACATACACTGCAGGTGTGTGCTGAAACTCTGTGCAACCAATACAAAAGTCCTGTGAGGAAGGACTAGTAGAGGATCTTTTTGCCACTGGAAACTGAGGGAACAAACCCTGTGTAAAACCCTCTCAAATACTAGTCTTGTATTACTCAAAGGGGGCCAAGTGGGAGTCAGTGGCACTCTGTATACAGAATCCATTCACATTACAAATTATAGAACCACTGAGTAAAAACAGCCATGCAGTTTTTAGTATTTCTTGTTCATACTTCTGTGAATAAAGTTTATTTGAAATAAACTACAGTTGACAGCAACAAGTACAATGGATTCAGAACCTGATTTTTGATAGGCAAATTTTCTCAGATCAGATGATGGTGCCATTTTGTCAAAATCAAGTCGTGCCCAAGGAGGAATGGGCACAAGGAATGCATGTTACACAGTCATCTCCCACATCAGTCACACAGCACTGCTCATCTTGGGTGTGCTGACAAGGAACATCTGATAGTAGACAGCCATTAACATAGATGACAGAGCCACTGGCTCTTAACTCCCAGGAGGACCACTTTCTGGATAGCAGCCTGTGAACCCAGATGGGATTTCATGCAGATGTACAGTGGTGTAGTGGTAGCACATGTCTGGACAAGACTTGGAGTCTACAGGAGCAGAACAACAAAGTTCTGGTCATAAGGCAGAACCCTCAGTTAGGAAGCATTTTCCAAGGAAAGATTGGTGCTTTTGCATTCAGTAGTGATGAAACAGGGTCAAGAAACCATACTGCTGTTTCTATGGGCCACTAATTTCCTACAGCACCAAACTGTAGAAAACATTCAATGAACAGTTATTAACAAAACAAAGAACGAAATAAGGAGCAACAAGTGAAACAAAGTCTGAAAGACAATAAGGGGACTGAGGCGGTGAACATTTCTGTCTACTGCTTCAGAAGTTGAAAGATAATTAGCAACCATGAGGATGGTGTCAAGTTCTGTGGAAAGGGATGAAATATAACATCTGGAGGAACAGCTTGATGTAAAGGAAAAAAATTGACAGGCAATTGGGAATGTCTACACAGACCTTTGAATACTCCAAGGCAGATTATTATAGAGGTATTCAGAACCTGATCGAAATAGAGATAGGGCAAATCAAGGGGTCTGTTACACTCTGGGTGCACCTGGAATGGAGCCTCAACCACATTGGAAAGATGCTAGATGGGGCATCGGTCACATTTCAAGTCACCCAATTTGATGGAAAGAAATTGTAAGAGATTGAAAGGAGCTGATGACCCATTACATGTATACAAATCACTGACTGGCAATAAGCAGATACAGCAATCAATTATGAAGACAAACTGTATGCAGATCATTACTGCAAAAGCTTTTGACAAAAAGTAGAAATTTCACTGATTACATGGGAGGCTGGCGAGGTCAGTCACACTTCTGGTGTCCCTACCTGAAGATATGCTTGTTACAGAATGGTACTGGTATTGTAAAGGTTTCCTGGTTTTGACTCCCAGGAGAGTTGCAGAACCCAAGGTGAACTTGTTAAAAGAAAAGCATTCTTGACAGGTGGAGTTCTAGACACAGACATGGAACTGATGCTTACCTTGGCTGGGGCGTCTAGCACTCACAACTTTGAAATAAGCAGATGGATATTCAGGGGAATGCAAAAAGAAATTTCACCAGGGCAACATAACAATTTTGTAGAATTAGAAAGCAGAAAGTGTCAGAGAGGCTCATTTCCTGAGTATATCTAAACAGGGGTGAATAGATTGGTAGATATTCATGGAATACGCATCTATGTATACATAGTACCTTAGTCTCTGTACTGTGAATACCAGTGATCACAAAGTATACAGCATGCTGAACCATGTGTACATACGTGGTAGATTTTGGTAAACTGTCTGCCACATGGTAACACATTCAGGGATCCATGCATCACCTATGCTTAAATCTTATGTCACATTATCCTCTGCACAGTGATCAGGTGGCTGTGCCTTTGATCTGTGCTGCTCTTTTTCATTAACCTTGTCTTTCTAAGCAATGATTAAATGTATCAGTTTTAACCTCTACATATTGATCTTATACCAATGAAAAGACTGACTGACTTATGCGAGTTTGGTTCATTGCTCTCCTCTTTTGTGAATAGATGTATCAGCTGGCAACCTTTCAGTCCCTGACAAATAATGGTTACAACCTCCATTATTTTCTCAGTACACTTTAACTGTTTCCCTTTCACAGTCTATGTGGAACTGCTACTATAAGACACCTCACTAATTCTAACAAAGGATCTTTGACCTGAAACTTCACCCCTGTTACAGTGTTTCCAGCATTTTCAGTTTATAGTTGCGATGTTTTGATTTTGATTATTTTTTACATTGACTTCCTCTGTCAACAGCAAAAGATTCCTTCTGTTAACATAAATCAAAAGGTTTCCTGACGAAACTTAACAAGTCAATAGTAGAAGAGTTGTGTAGGTTTCCAATTCTCCTAGAGTGCCATAAGGTGTGGAAATCAGACTGAACCAGTTAAAGAAGGGCAGGGCAAATTCAAACTGGCTAGTTATGACCCTCACAGTATATTCTCATGCCTCGGTGAGCTGTAGACCATGTCATTGGAATCTGAAATAATAGTGACCAGGCCTTGTGCCTGTTGTTCCATTAAAGAAAATCCATTCTAACTCAGCTATACTTCCCTGCACAAAGCCACAGAGTGGGGGTGGGGGGAGCATGTGCTTGGTGGTGGGATTCCATTGGAGATAGCAAAGTATATACGTTGTGTCAAAAAGACAGGCAGGAGGGCATAGGCAGTGGTGTGGTTCTGTTGGTAAGAAATGGAATTACATCTTTAGAAATAGGGTCAGAGATGCTGAATCTTTTTGGGGGGAGTTAAGAAAGTGCAAGGGTAAAAAAAAACATTATGGGAATCATATATAGTAGCCAAGATGTAGGGTTGAGATTGCAAAGGAAACTGGAAAAGGCATGTGATAAGGGTAATGACACAATTGTAATGGGGGACTTCAATATGCAAGGGGATTGGGAAAATCAGGTTGGTGTCAGATCACAAAAGAGGGAATTTGTTGAATGTCTACAAGGTGGAAAGGCTATCTTAGATTGGGTGCTGTGTAATAACCCAGATCTTATTAGGGAACTTAATGTAAAGGAGACAGTAAACAAATAATTGAATTCAAACTGCAATTTGAGAGCGAGAAGTACAAGTCAGATGTATCAGTATTGTAACAGAATAAAGGGAATTACAGAAGCATAAGAGAGGAGCTTGACCAGGTGGATTGGAGGAGGACACTGGCAGGTATGATGGAAAAGCAGAGATGACCGAAGTTTCTGGGAATAGTTCGCAAAGTACAAGATAGATATGTCCGACAGAAGAAGTTGTTCTCAAATGGCAGGGGTAGGCAACCACGGCTGACAAAGGAAGTTAAGAACTGCATAAAAGCCAAGGAAAGAGCATATAAGGTAGCAAAAGTGAATGGGAAGTTGGATGATTAGAAAGCTTTTAAAATCCAACAAAAGGCAACTAAAAAAGCTACAAGAAGGGAAAAGATGACATACGAGGGCAAACTAGCCAATAATATAAAGCAGGACACCAAGTTTTTTTCAGTTATATAAAGAGTAAAAGGGAAGTGAGAGTTGATACCGGAAAATTATGCTGGAGAAGTAGTAATGGGGGACGAAGAAATGGCAGATGAACTTAATGAATACTTTGCATCTGTCTTCACTGTGGAAGGCACTAGCAATGTGCCAGTAGTCCGTGAGTGTCAGGGAGCAGGGAGTACCATCGCTATTACAAAAGAAAAAGTGCCAGGCAAACTCAAAGGTCTTAAGGTGGATAAGCCACCTGGACCAGATGGACCACATCCCAGAGTCCTGAGAGAGATTACTGAAGAGATAATGAACTTTCAAGAATCACTTGATTCTGGCATGGTACCAGAGGACTGGAAGATTGCAAATGCCCCTCCACTCTTTAAGAAGGGAGGAAGGCAGGCAAAAGAAAGGAAATTATAGACGAATTAGAATTATAGACCTCAGTGGTTAGAAAAGTACTGGACTCTGTTATTAAGCAAGGGATTTCAGGGTACTTGGAGACCAATGATAAAATAAGTTAAAATCAGCATGGTTTCTGTAAAAGGAAACCTTGCCTGACAAATCTGTTGGAATTCTTCAAGGAAGTAACAAGCAGAGTGGACAAAGGAGATGCAATGGATGTCATTTACTTGGATTTGCAGAAGGCATTTGATAAGGTGCCACACATGATGTTGCTTAACAAGATAAAATCCCATGGTGTTACAGAAAAGATACTGGCATGGATAGAGAAATGGCTGACAGGCAGGAGGCAGAGAGTGGGAATAAAAGGGCCTTTTCTGGCTGGCTGCCAGTGACTAGTGGTGTTCCTCAGGGGTCAGTATTGGGACCTCTACTTTTCACATTATTTGTCAATAATTTAGATAATAGAATTGATTGCTTTGTGGCAAAGTTTGTGGATGATATGAAGATAGGTGGTGGGGTAGGTAATGCTGAGGAAGCAATGCAATTACAGAAGGACTGAGACAAATTGGAAATATGGGCAAAAACATGGCAGATGGAATACAGTGTTAGGAAATTTATGATAATGTACTTTGGTAAAAGGAACAACAATGTGGACTATTATCTGATTGGGGAAAAAGCTGAAACATCAGAGGTGCAGATGGACTTAGGAGTTCTCGTGCAATACTCCCAGAAGGCTAATTTACAGGTCCGAGTCTGTGGTAAAGGCAGCAAATGCAATGTTGGCATTCGTATCAAGGGGAATAGAATACAAAAGCAAGGAGATAATGCTGAGCATTTATAAGACACTAGTCAGGCCGCACTTGGAGTATTGTCAACATTTTTAGGCTCCATATCTCAGAAAGGACGTGTTGTCATTGGAGAGAGTTCAGAGGAGGTTCACAAGGATGATTCTGGATATGAAGGGGTTAACACATGAGGAGCGTTTGGCAACTTTGGGCCTGTACTCACTGGAATTTAGAAGAATGCAGGGGGATCTCAATGAAACCTACCAAATGTTGAAATGACTAGATAGGGTGGATGTGGAGAGGATGTTTCCTATGGTGGGGATATCCAGAACTAGAGGGCACAGCCTCATAATTGAGGGGTGACCCTTTAGAACAGAGTAAGGAGGAATTTTTGTTTTGAGCCAGAGAATAGTGAATCTTTGGAATGCTCTGCACAAACTGCGGCGGAGGCCACATCACAGTGGGTATTTAAGGCGAAAGTTGATAGTTTCCTGATCAGTCAGGGCATCAATTGATATGACAAGAAGGCAGGTGTATGGGATTGAATGGGATCTGGGATCAGCCATGATGAAATGGTGCAGCAGACTTGATGTGTTGAACGGCCTAATTCTGCTCCTATGTCTTTTGGCAGAAGTTACAAAGAATTATCTGCTGGACATGGAGGCTAGTGGGGTGCCACGTGAGGACAAGAGGAACCCTATCCATAGTGGGATGGTGGGAAGATGAAGTGAGGACAGATGTGATGGTGGAGGAAGGGAACCCCTTTTCTCTGAAGGAGAAGGAGGACACCTCAGCAGTTCTGAAATGATACGCCTCATTCTGAGAGCAGATGCAGCGGAAACAGAGGAACTGAGAAAAGGAGATGGTATTTTTACAAGTGACAAGTTGGGAAGAGGTATAGTCCAGGTAGCTGAGATAATCAGTGGGTTTATAAAAGCTATCATGTACATAGACTGTCTCCAGAGATGGAGACAGAGGCATCGAGATTGGGGAGGGAGGTATCAGAAATGGGTCAAGTAAATTTGAGGGCAGGGTGGAAGCTGGAGGCAAAGTTGATAAAGTTGACGAGCTCAGCACAGGTGCAGGAAGCAGCACCAATGCAGTTGTTGATGTAGCATAGGAAGAGTTGGGGAGTGGTACCAGTGTAGGCTTGGAACAGGAACTGTTCCACGTAGCCAACAAAAAGGCTAGCTGTGACCCAGACAAGTGTCCATGGCTACACCTTTGGTTTGAAAGGAGGTGAAGGAGAAATTGTTCAGGGTGAGGACCAGTTCCACCAGACAGAGGAGAGTGGTGGATCATGGTTGGGTCTGTTGTCCAGGAAGAAGCGGAGAGCTTTAAGTCCCTCCAGAATGGGGATGCAGGTGTACAGAGGATGGACATCCATGAATGGACTACTCTTGCCCTGTAACAGAGGAGTAGGCAAAATTTAAAGGAAATCAAGGAGCTTGTTGAACACTGAGGGAATGAAGTACACACTGCATAGCAGAGGTGACATGGCAAGGGTTGCTTCCTGGAAGTCCTGCTTCCCTGACCTGGAACATCTGGCAGTCAAGCGTCATACATTCTGTTTGCCAAGGAGAGTTCCCCTCTGGTTGCAGTGTACATTGCACCCCTGGCAAGCGTTAAGCTGGCCCTGGAGAAGCTGAGCACTGTGATCAACAATCACAAGTCAGCACATCCTGATGCCTTTCTGGTCATTGCAGGATGTTTCAACTGGGCCGCCTTGAAGTCCCTGACAATCTACCACCAGTATGCGACTTACAGAACCAGAGGAGCCAACACAATTAATCACCGTTACACCAGCGTCAAGAATGCCATGCAATGCCCACACTTCGGCAAGCCTGATTACCTAGCTGTACTTCTACTCCTGGGATAATGGCAGAGACTAAAGACCACAGCATCAGCAGTGAGGACTGAAGATGTGGTCACAGGAGGACGAAGAATGCTTATCAAACTGGTTTGAATCAGTGGACTGGCCATATTCAAGAGTTCATCTTCGTATCTGTATGAATATGTCACCAAGACCTAGATGGATATTCATCAAAATCTAGATGGATAAGTTTGTGCCTTTGAGAACTTATCAAATATATCCAAACCAGAAGTCATAGATGAACCAGGAATTTGCAGATCCATGGTGTTTATGAGCGGTGATCTAGAAACCTACAAGTCCAGGTACAAACTACAGAAGGCCATCATAAGAGCAAAATGGCAGTTTTGTCAGAAGCTAGAGACAACTGGATGATCAACACCTGTGGCAGGGCTTTCAGGCCGTTACTTCCTGTAAAGCAGAGCCTAAGACTTAATGGCTATGATGCTTCATTCTTCAATGAGTTCAACATCTTTAAGCATACTTTGAAAGGAAGAATAAATCCCCACAGCACCTGGCGACCTTGTGATCTGTCTCAGGCTGATCTCAAAATATCCTTCAAGAGGATGAACCCTCATGAAACATCAAGCCCTAATGGTGTACCTGGAAGAGCATGGAAAGCTTGTGACAGCCAATTGTCTGGTGTATCCAAGAACATCTTCAGCCTCTCACTGTTTCCAGTCAGAAGTTCCACCTTGCTTCAGAAAAAGGAATCAATTATATATTTGCCCAAGAGCAGGGTGAACTGCTCAAGGACCATTCCCTGGTAGCAGTAACATCGACTGTAACGAAGTGCTTTTGGAGATTGTCACGGATAGAATTAACAATTCTCTGAGCAAAGACCTGGACTGATGCAATTTGCCTACTGCCACAATGGCTCTACAATGGATGCAATCACACTGGGTTCCCACTCAGCCTTGGACTAACCAGACAACAGCAATACATAATGTCAGTCTACCGTTTACCAAATACAGTTCAGCACTCAACATCATCCCCTCAGTACTAATCAACAAGCTTCAAAACCTGGGCTTCTGTACTTCCCTCCACGTAACTGGATAACAGTGATACATCCCCTCCTTGCTGACAATCAAGAGGCCCACCTAAAAGATGCATGTTTACCCCACTGCTCTACTCACTCTCTACACACGATTATGAGGCTGGGCACAGTTCAAATAGTATCTATAAATTTGATGACACTACTGTTGTTGGAAGAATCTCAACTGGCAACAACGTGGCATAAAGGAGTGAGATAACAACAGCCTTGTACTCAACATCAGTAAGACCAAGAAATTGATTTTGGACTTCAGGAAGGGGAAGTCAGAAAAACACACACCAGTCCTCATCGCGGGATGAGCAGTGGAATGGTTAGCAGCTTTAACTTCCTGAACAACATCATCATCATCTCAGAGAGCCCAACATTGATCCAATTATATAGAAGGCATGACAGTGGCGCTACTTTATGAGGAGTTTGAAGAGATTTGAAATGTCAACAAAGACAAGCAAATTTCTACAGATATTCCATGAAGAGTATTCTAACTGGTTGCCTCACCATCAGCTACTAAGGCTCCAATGAACAGGATCAAAAGAGACTGTAGACTCAGCTAGCACAAGCCTCCCCACCATGGTCAACATCTTCAAAATGTTGTGTAGGCAGTATCCATCATTAAAGACCCACACCTGAGACACGCTCTTTTTCATTACTACTAATTTTCATTGAGGCACTCCAGGAGCCCGAAGATGACCACTCACCATTTTTAGTCTCTCCTCCTCTGCCATTATATTGCAGAACAACTCATGAACCCATAAACACTATCTCATGATTCCTCTCTTGCTGTATTCACTTCATATTGTAAGTTATAGTCAAGTACTATTAATGGGGACAGGAGAACTTTCAGAGGACTGGATCACCAATAGGGACAGGGGAAGTTCCGGAGCATTGGAGGGTTGCAGATGCTGTTCCCCTATTCAAGAAAGAGAGTTGAGATAGCCCAAGAAATTATAGACCAGTGAGTCTTCTTCAGTGACTGGTAACTTGGCGGAGAAGATTCTGAGAGGCAGGATTTATGAACATTTGGAGAGACATAATATGATTAGGAATAGCCAGCGTGGCTTTGTCAAAGGCAGGTTGTGCACATTGATGAAGGTAGTCCAGTAGATGTAGTGCAACACACATAAAAGTTGCTGGTGAACGCAGTGTATATGGATTTCAGCAAGGCATTTGATAATGTGCAAGGCTTATTGAGAAAGTAAGGAGGCATGGGATCCAAGGGGACCTTGCTTTGTAGGTCTGTTCTGGGACCCCTTCTCTTCATGATTTTTTATAAATGACCTGCATGAGGAAGTGGAGGGATGAGTTAGTAAGTTTGCTGATGACACAAAGGTTGGGGGTGTTGTGGATAGTGTGGAGGGCTGTCAGAGGTTACAGCGGGACATCAACAGGATGCAAAACTGGCTGAGAAGTGGTGGATGGAGCTCAACCCAGATTAGTGTGAGGTGGTTAATTTTGGTAGGTCAAATATGATGGCAAAATATAGTATTAATGGTAAGATTCTTGGCAGTGTAGAGGATCAGAGGGATCTTGGGGTCCAAGTTCATAGGACACTCAAAGCTGCTCTGCAGGTTGACTGTGTAGTTAAGAAGGCATATGGTATATTGGCCTTCATCAACTGTGGGTTTGGGTTCAAGAGCCGAGAGGTAATGTTACAGCTATATAGGACCCTGGTCAGACCCCACTTGGAGTAATGTGCTCAGTTCTGGTCACCTCACTACAGGAAGGATGTGGTAACTATAGAAAGGGTGCAGAGGAGATTTACAAGGATGTTGCCTGGATTGGGGACATGCATTATGAGAATAGGTTGAGTGAACTCAGCCTTTTCTCCTTGGAGCGATGGAGGATGAGAGGTGACCTGACAGACGTGTACAAGATGATGAGAAGCTTCAATCGTGTGGATACTCACAGGCTTCTTCCCAGGGCTGAAATGGCTAACACAAGACGGCACAGTTTTAAGGTGCTTGGAAGTAGGTACAGAGGAGATGTCAGGGGTAAGTTTCTTTTACACAGAGAGTGGTGAGTGCGTGGAATGAGCAGCTGGCGATGGTGGTGGAGGCAGATACGATAGGGTCTCTTAAGAGATTCCTGGATAGGTACATGGAGTTTAGAAAAATAGAGAGCTATGGGTAACCCTAGGTAATTTCTAAAGTAAGTACTATGGGCTGAAGGGCTTGTATTGTGCTGTAGGTTTTCTATGTTTCTAAATTTCTATAAAAGAAAGCTATGAAATAAATTCCACTGCACATGTCAGTGATTTGGATGACAGAATTGATGCCTTGTGGCCAAGTTTGCAGACAATATGAAGATAGGTGGGCAGGCACGTAGTACTGAGGAAGCAGAGAGGCTATACAAGCACTTGGTCAGATTAGGAGAATGGGCAAAGAAGTGGCAAATGGAACACAGTGTTAGGAAGTGTCTGGTCATGCACTTTGATAGAAGGAATAAAAATGTAGACTCTTTTCTAAGCAGGGAGAAAATTCAAAAGTCCTAAGTGCAAAGGGAGTCCTCACACAGGATCCTCTCAAGGTTAATTTGCAGGCTGAGTCACTGGTGAGGAAGGTAAATGCGATGTCAGCATTCATTGAGCCGACTAGAATATAAAAACAAGGATGTGATGCTGAGGCTTTAAGGCACTGGTGAGGGCTCATTTGGAGTATTGTGAGCAGTTTTGGGCCCCTTATTAAAGAAAGTATGTGCTGACATTAGAGAGGGTTTAGAGGAATGAAAAGCTTATCATATGGGGAGCAATTGATGGCTCTGGGTCTTTACTCGTTGGGATATAGAAGAATGTCGGGTGGGGAGTGTCATTGAAACTTACCGATGTGGAGGGGATGTTCCCTTTGCTGGGGGGGGGGTCTATGATCAGAGGGCATAGGTTCAGAGTAGAGGGATGTTCCTTTAGGTAAGGATGAATTTCTTTAGCTAGGGGGTGGTGAATCTGTGGAATTTGTTGCCACATGCGGCTGTGGAGACAAGTCATTGGATGTATTTAAAGCGGAGGTTAATAGGTGCTTGTTTAGTCAGGCGTGAAATGTTACACAGAGAAGATAGGAGATTGGGACTGAGAGGGAATTGGATCAGAAATGATAAAATGGCAGAGCAGACTCTAGAGGCCACATGGCCTAGTTCTGTTCCAATGCCTCATGGTCTTATGTCAGTGCTAATAAACCCTATTCTAATTTTGTTCCGTCGGATCATGGGGATTTCTCACGATCCTTTGTTGCAGTGATTCCACATGAAAAGAAAAGTAGCACATGTACAAACTATGGCTTGGAAAAGGTTGGGTTACACATGACTGGATTACACACCACACGTAAACCTCCTCTGCTCACCAAGTGCATAACTGTAGAGTAAGGAATAAGCAGAGACACATGACAACTGTCTGACTCTGCCCTGCTGTCTGTACATGTAGCGATGAGTACAATGTCTAGAAGATTAAGCTAGAACAAGATGGGAATCAATGCAACATCCACATGGCAGAGATGGGATGGGAATTGGAATTAAGCACACTGGTACACTTAATCCATACACAGACCTTAAGGTCTAATGCAAATATTCAGTGTAACCAAGTACACCTCCACCAAGATCAAATGCACTCTGATATAGTTACTCTCACAGTGGGTTTGAAAACAATATCATAAACATTTCAATATTTAAGTCTGTGCTGAATTTCACCAACTCAGAAACCTGGTTCTACACTGCTTTAGCCTCAGCAAACCCCATATTCACGGTTGTGCGTAGAGCTCCTCATCCTGAGTGGGAACTAGGTATGTGGATGGAATAAGGCTTCGGGATGCAGGATCAGGAAGGAACAGACAGACTGGTTTTAATGTGGTTAATATTAATTAGCAGAAATAGATATGATTTATAACAGAAGTACAATCTTCATCTTGGACTACAATCAACAATACAAAGCAACAACTAATTCGGCTGTGTTCAAAACTGAGCTTCAGGCAGGCTAAGTCCATGGGTGGAAGAGGAGGGATGACTTGTAGAATGTGGCAAGAACTGATTACAATCAGCTCCCACTGCACTAGCCTTGTTGTAACACACAGCACACTCTCACTCAACAATCTTCAGTTGAAGTCATAAGGCAAAGCTGCAGAAACTTCAAGCAGATGCGGTAACACACAAGATCAGAGCATCATCACAAGGCTTGTTTTCACTGCATGCTTCTGAAGGTGCTCGGGATTTAATTGTATTGATGGAGATGAGATGGGATGAGCCAATCCCTATAGACACACCATATGGATATCATACAATGATTAAGCTTTGAATAAAGCTTAAGGTTTAGAGAGCTACAAAAATTGACCGAAGAAACAAGGGACTGCAGATACTGGAATCTAGAGCAACACAATCTTCTGGAAGAATTCAATGAATTCAGCAGCATTAGTGGGAGGATAAGAATTGTCGATATTTCAACCGGAAGACTGTGAGTGGAAAGGTGAAATAGCCAGTAAAAAGGTAGTGTTGAGGCATTGTAAGTATTGTTACTTCTATGTACTCATGTTGTTTTTCCTATATAACAATAAAAAGATTTGAAAAGAAAGAAAAAGGTAGTGATGACCATCTTCTCACCCTTCAACCTGTCTCTACCTTCACCTTCCCTCCATCTACCTAGCTCCACCCCTCCCCTATGCCCCTCCTGCTTTGATCTGCCCGTCATTCCTCACCTGCTCTCAATCACTAATTACCTCAACCTTTTTAACAACTGCCAAGGCATGAGATCTGATCCGGATTGGTGGGAGTTTTACGGATCTATAGAGCTTTTGTAGCAATAAAAGCTCAAAGTTCAGAGTTTGTTTACTATCAAATTACTACACGTTACTATACACCATCTTGAGACTTAATTTTTGCAGGAACTTGCAGAAAAAAACTATAGATTTTACAGAAAACTCTACATAAACAAAGATTAACAAACAACCAATGTGCAAAAGATGGCAAAATATACAAGTAAAAAATTAAACTGAGAACATGAATTGTAAACAGCCCTGAAAGTGAGCCTGTGGGTCACAGAACCAGCTCAGTGTACTGGTGACTGAAGTTATACTCGGCAGTTCAGGAGCTTGATGGTTGTAGGTTAATAACTGTTCCTGAACACTATTACAATTTGGGGCATCGAAGTTTGAAGTTCAATCCAGGCATCCTCTGTTAGGTGTCTCTGTACGTCCTCGCCATAGAAGGTGTTGGTTTCCTCCCGTGGTCCAAAGTAGTACCAAGCAGGTTAAGTGAGGCGTTTCAAATTGTACCATGATTAGTTACGGTTGAATCAGGGGTTGCTGGGCGGCACACTCAAAGGGCCTAGTTCATGCTGTATTATGCTGTATAAATTACAATAAATGAACTTGGTGAAATGGGAAATAAGGCTCCACTACCTCCTGTCTATTGCAGACTTCACACAATGATTGGGTGGCTGGAAGAAATACAGATTGTAGGTGCCAGACACATGAAGCTTGCATGTAGCAGAGTTTCAGGTAGGCTAGAGCCACCAAGCTGAAGGTTAATTAATCCACCATCTCTCGAATCCCAGTGAGACTGGCCCAATGTCATTGCAGACTTCAGACATTCAAAATTCCAATTGACTAGCCAATAATTAAAAATTATTTAAAACAAAATGCTCTGGAATCACACAACCATTGCTTAAAGTAAGTGGGTAAGGTTTACATGGGAGTTTCTCCCATTCGTTCACCTTCATTCCAAGCCTAAGGAAAGCGATGTTCACACAACTTAATAGGTGGGCAGACAGTACCCAGGTTCTTCCATCACAGTGAGACATCACCAAGCCTCTCTACAACTGTCTGTTGTAGATCCCCTCAAGCTACTCTACCTCTTAAAAAATTCCAAAAATCTAATAATTACAACTTCAGTATTCTTAGGGACTGGACTTCCACCGGGCTGTTAGCATAACGCTTTACAGTACAGGCGACCCAGCATCAATATGGTGTATTGGAAAGATAGGTTAGTAGGCAGAGGGCCCAGTGTATAGAAATAATATTAAATCATTAGAAAGGGATGACATAGGATCAGAAGGTGTAGAGTCTCTATGGGGTGAGTTCAGAAATACCAAGTGTAAAGGGACCCTAACGGCAGTTGTCTACAGACCTCCAAACAGCAGCCAGAATGTGGATTACGAATTACAGCAAGAGACAGAAAAAGTGTGTCAGAAGGGCAATGTCATGATAATGGTTGAGGATTTTAACATGAAAGTGGATTGAGAAAACCAGGCTAGTATTGGAACTCAAGAGAGAGAATTTGTAGAATGTCTAAGCGATGGCTTTTTAGAACAATTTGTTGTTAAGCCCACTGGGGGATCAGCTGTGCTGGATTGGGTGTTGTGCAATGATCCGGAGGTGATAAGAGAGCTCAAGGTTAAGGAACCCTTAATCACAATATGATCGAGTTCACTTTGAAATTTGCGAAGGAGAAGCTAAATTCCAATGTGTCGGTATTTCAGTGGAATAAAGGAAATTACAATGGCATGAGAGGGGAACTGGCCAAGGTTGACTGGAAAGGGACACTAGCAGGAATGGCTGGAGTTTCTGCGAAAAATGAGGGAAGTGCAAGACAGATATATTCCAATTAAGAAAAAAAACTTTGAATGGATTAAGGACACTACTGTGGCTGACGAGTGAAGTCACAGCCAAAAAGCAAAAGAGAGGGCATACAAAGAAGCCAAAGCTAATGGGAAGATAGAGGACTGGGAAGCTTTTAAAAACTTGCAAAAGGAAACTAAGAAGGTCATTAGGAAGGAAAAGATGGATTATGAAAGGAAGCTGGCGAATAATATCAAAGAAGATACTAAAAGCTTTTTTAAGTATAGAAAGGGTAAAAGAGAGTTGAGGGTGGACATAGGACCAATAGAACATGACGTTGGAGATATTGTAATGAGGGATGCAGAGATGGCAGAAGAACTGAATGCACATTTTGCATTAGTCTTCACAGTAAGCCAGACATTCAAGAGTGTCAGGGAAGTGAAGTATGTGCAGTGAAAATTATGACTGAGAAGGTGCTCAGGAAGCTTAATGGCCTGAGGATGGATAAATCTCCTGGACCTGATGGAATGCACCCTTGACTTCTGAAGGAAGTAGCTGGAGTTTGCTGAGGCATTAACTATGATGTTTCAAGAATCGATAGATTCTGGCATTGTACTGGATGACTGGAGAATTGTAAATGTTACTCTGCTACTTAAAGAGACAGCAAAAAGGAAACTATAGACCTGTTAGCCTGACATAAGTGGTTGGGAAGTTGTTGGAATCAATTGTTAGGGATGAGATTACGGAGTACCTGGAGGCACAAGACAAGATAGGCCAAACCCAGCATGGTTTCCTGAAAGGAAAATCCTGCCTAACTAACCTACTGCAGTGTTTTGAGGAAATTACAAACTGGGTAGACAAAGGAGATGTAGTAGATGTGGTGTACTTGGATTTTCAGAAGGCCTTTGACAAGGTGCCGCACATGAGGCTGCTTAGCAAGATAAGAGCCCTTGGAATTAGAGAAGTTACTAGCGTGGGTGGAGCTTTGGCTGATCGGCAGAAAACAGGGAGTGGAAATAAAGGGATCCTATTCTGGCAGGCTGACGGTTACCAGTGGAGTTCAACAAGGGCCTGCGTTGGGACAGCTACTTTTGACGATGTATATCAATGATGTAGACTATGCAATTAATGGGCTGTGGCTAAATTTGCTGATGAGAGAAAGATAGGATAGCGTTGAGGAAACAGAGAGCCAGCAGAGATACTAGATAGTTTAAGGGATGGGCAAAGAAATGGCAAAGGAAATACAATGTTGGAAAATGTATGGTCATGGATTTCGGTGGAAGAAATAAACGGGTAGACTATTATTTAGATGGAGAGAGAATTCAAAATGCAGAGATGCAAAGGGACTTGGGAGTCCTTGTGCAGGATACCCTGAAGGTTAACCTCCACGTTGAGTTGGTGGTGAAAAAGGCGAATGCAACGATGGCATTTATTTCTAGAGACATAGGATATAAGAGCAGGGATGGGATGTTGAGGCTCCATAAGGCACTTGTGAGACCACACTTGGAGAATGTGTGCAGTTTTGGGCTCCTTATTTTAGAAAGGGTATACTGACATTGGAAAGGGTTCAGAGAAGATTCGCAAAGATGATTCTAGGAATGAAAAGGTTACCATATGAGAAACATCTGGCAGCTCTTGGGCTTGCAGAAATCACAGGGCCCTGGCAGAGATATTTAACTTAGCCACGTGTGAGCTGCCAAAGGACTGGAAGATAGCTGATGTTCTGTTGCTTAAGAAAGGCTCTAAGAATAAGCCAGAAAACTGTAGGCTTGTATCAGTAGTGGGTAGATTATTGGAAGAAATTCTAAGAGACAGGATATATAAGAACTTGGACAGGCAAGGCCCGATTGGGGATAGTCAACATGGTTTTGTGAGTGGTAGGTCAAGTCTAACCAATCTTAGAATTTTTCTGGGAGAATTTTCATCGACATTGACTTTAGCAAGGCCTCTGGCAGTCCCGCATGGTCAAGGTTCAGTCACTTGGCATTCAGGATGAGGAACTGGATTGGATATTGGCTTCACTGAAGCAGCCAGAGCATGGTAGCAGATGGTTGAGTCTCTGACTGCAGGTCTATGACTAGTGGTGTGCCATAAGGATCAGTGCTGGGTCTTTTGATATTTGTCTTCTGCACCATAGTAGCATAGCGGTTTACAAGACACTACTTCAGCTTGGCATGCTCTCTAACAAAACTTATACCTACTTCCCACGGGTTTCTTCCAAATGCTCCAGTTTCCTCCCAAAAATATACCAGTTAGTAGGTTAACTGGTCGTTGTAAATTGTCCCGTGATTAGGCTAGGGTTAAATAGGTGGGTTGCTGGGGGGGTGTTGCTCGGTGGGCCACAAGGGCCTGTTACACACTGTATCACTAATAAAGTAAAATAAATATCAATAATCTGGATGATACTGTGCTAAACTTGATCAGCAAATTTGCGGATGACACCCAAAGCACATGTGCAGTGGACAGTGAAGAAGGTTTCAAAGCTTGCAGTGGAAGCTGGAGCAGCTGGATAAACACCAGATGAAAGTGTAATATTGCACTGTCGGGGGAGTATGGAGGGTTATGGACCAGGTCAGGGTGATGTTACTAGGCAGAACAGCAGTTCAGCATGGACTACATGGGCCAAAGGGTCTGTTTCTGTTCTGAGATTCTATTCTTCTGCTTGTCTATAGGGGATCCACACGTGCCCTTGATTGCGCATCATCAATGGAGGATCTCAAGCCTGGCCTTCTGCTTCCCTACAGATTTACTCTCGTGGGCTGTTTTCCAATCAATTTCTTGGTTATCATTTGCTGAATGCTAAATTTCTGCCAACTCTTGTGATTATTACTTTTACCTGGCAACCACAAATCTTTTTCCTTGGATTTACACCATTCTTTACCTGTTTCAGCTGCCAGTTTATTTTGTTTTCGACATTTCAAACTTACACTTCCAGCTTTATTCTCCACTTTTTCCTATTCTTCTACCATACGGGCTTAAACCCTACCTAAAAACACCAGCCAAACTTCCTTCTCCTATTTGGTTAAGATGGAAAAGCGGGGCAGAGAAGAGTATGTGAAACAACCTGCCAGAGTTGTACAGTCAGGCATTATAACATTATTAAGAGACATTTACGATAGCAAATCCTAGCATAGCAAATGTTTCAGGGGATATGGTGAGGCACTTACAAAAGGGATTAGGTCTGGTTGACATGGTTGAGTTCAGCCAAAGGGCCAGTTTCCCTTCTGTATAACTATGACTCTACTGAAGTGTAATCCATCAAATTTACAGGTCCCACATGCCCAAGAATCTGCCGAGTTCTCCAAACTCTGAGGCCCGACCTTCTTGACCATGGCCAGCTACTAATGGGACCCCTCTAACCTGTTCCTTATTCCTTAGTATGTGGAAGTATTCCTGAGATTACTAACTTTGAGGTCCTGCTTTTTAACTTCTTCCTCAGCTCCTCATCCCATATGCTAGCTCATCCTTTCTACCTGTGTCATTGAAACTAATATGGAACACAACTTGGGATTCCTCATTCTCTCCCATCAAGTGAATTCAGGACAAGATATGGAAGAGTTACAAGTTAGGCCTCCACATGGTACTCCACATTTGAAGTCCAGCCAACATAGACAGGTGACAAAGGTCATCAGCACTCCCGGTCTCCAATCTGCACATAAAGACAAAGGTCATCAGCACTCCCGGTTTCCAATCTGCATTCAAATGACGAAGGACATCTGCACTCTAGGTTCTGCTCTGCGCTCTAAGGCCAGCATCAAGTCCTCCCAGAATCAGATGTCCATGCGAGGAGGCATAAGGAGACACAAGGGCCAGTGAGTTAGCACACCTGGAGCCTGACCTGGGAGTTCAGGATCTCATCACTGGCTAGTACAGGGGTCGATTGCGGAGATAGAAGCCCTAAAGTCAATCAGAAGTCTGTAAGTCAAAGATGGATGGTTGAAACCTGGAGATTGGAAGTTTGGAGACCTGACCAGTCCTGGAGTTTGAGAACTATTCACATGTGTGGGTGAGTGGGAATTAGTAAAGGAGTTTGTTTTGTTGTGTGTTGCATTGTTGACATGCTGTGGTGGCGATGGAATGTGGGGTAACGATTGCAGACCGCCCCCAGCATAGCCTTATGTGTGTTGGCTATTAACACTGATGATGCACGTCAATATGTACATGTGATAAATGAAGGTGATCTTATCTAATGGCCACTCATTTCAAATATTTGCATCATTCCAAATAAAGCAACCTACAAGCACCACTGAGTAGTCCGATTAACAATGTACTAAATGACAACTTGCTGGAACAGAGAAATGCAAGAACAGTCAATGGAAAGAGCACTGAAAGATAACAGGGTAAACAAAGAGGTGCAAGGTTACAGGGTAAGCTCTTCAACTGGTTGAGCAACAGATAAATATCTAATCACCCAGACATAGGGATACAATTTCACACTTCCCACAATGACACTCCAGCTGCTAATCAAATACCTAGTAACCAAATTCAACATAATTCCTGATGGAGACACTTGATCCAAAGTGTTAATCTCCTCCACACGTTGTCTAACACTCCAAGGTACTCTTGTAGGTTTTCATAGTGCAAGACATTTTATGTTCAAGAAAAACCGTAACAACTCATTTATTGTACTCCAAAACCTGAACACAAAGCATGGTGACTGAACTTCATGTCATTACATCATCACGTCTGACCAGACTCTTAAAGTGAACCCAACCCAATGTCGGTGGCTGTGAATAATGTATGTTTATACTAATTACATTACCCTGAACTAGCATTGGAATTCACCAACACTGGCATTATGAGCCTGTCCAGAGCTCAGATGAGCTGCCCAGCTCTGGGTCCTGTGTTCCACGGGTGGAGGAACAAGCAGGTGTGTTGACACACTCATGGTCATTTCGTGACAGCAGGGCATGGTAGAGGAATCCTCCAAACCTTGGTGGACCGGTTTAAAGCAATCTACTGAAATACATTCACAGTTACCCCTTTGATAAAAGTTTTTTCTCTCCATTCCAAAATGCAGAACGGACCATCATAAGGGGGCCGAAGGTGAGTTTGCATCATGGCGTACGAAAACAAACAAGGCGGAACATAGGTCAACAGGAACCCAAGAGTGCTGTACGCCATGATGGGAGGTAGGAATGGGAATAGGTGAAAAGGAATTGAATTTACTGAGGAGGGTGGAATGCTGTTGAGAGGCCAGCCAGGTGGTTGTGGCATCAGGAATAAAATCACCTGGCACTCATAACGGCTGCCCGTATACCAACTCCGACGCATGTGTCTGCAGATCCACTTTTGGAGCTGATCTGAGCCCCAGGAGGACCCACGGAAGACGATCATACCAACACTCATCCATCAAGGAAGCCCTTAGAGCAGCCTTTAAGGAACAGCTAGCTCACACAGGACATCACAGTCCAGAGGTCTGATATGAATTGGGGACCACAGTCAGAGGAAATACCAGATGTGGTGCCAAACCGAGCAACCCAGGGGCTGATCAACGCCCGAGCCATATTTGCGGCCCTCATCAATTCTAGAGGGATGACCTCTGGCCACCTGGTGGTACAGTCCACTACGGTAAGGAGATGCATGAAACCATGGGTGGCGGGGGGGGCGGAAGAGAGGTCCAATGCATACACGCGAGGTTTGTGGTCAACAGACTCTGTGAAATGGCAACTCTTTAGAAGAAAACAAAAATGGCGGACGGCTGAAGGAGGCGAGTGCTGCTACACACCTCCAACCAACTGTTCATGCACAGTACCTATAGCGTAGTCTGAAGTTCAGTAGTAATGGCTATGGGTGCGTTGGGGAGTGGGCAAAGAGCTTATCATCCAATGCCCTTGTAATGTGCACTGATCAGTCAAGCACGAAACTAAGGGTATTTCCTTTAAGCACACTATACAAGGGAGCACAAGTTCAGCCACTGGCAAAATGAAGCTGTGATAGAAATTCACCATCCCAAAAAACTCTTGTAGGTTTTCAGCAGTGCAGGACGGTGAAAAATCCATCATACTTTTGTTGGGAAGGATTTTGCATCCTCTGTGGAGATGTGATGGCCAAGAAATTCAATGGTTGACAACCTAAAATGGCATTTAGCAGGGTTAATAATCAACGTGTGTTGGTGTAAGTGTGCAGAGATGAGATACATATTCGGATTTGGATGCACTGACGTCAAGTATGTTACAAAAAGAAAATCAAAGCCTTTTATTACAGAGTCCATCAGCCATTGGAAAGTCTGTGCTGCATTTTTCAGCCCAAATGGCACATGCAGAAACTCAAAGAGCCTAAACAGGACTATCACAGCCATTTTGCGAATGTCCCCCAAGCACACAGGAACTGATGGTAGCCCCCAACTAGACCTTGGAAAACATTAACTTTCCAGCTAAATGTGCCAAAAAGCCTTGTATGTGTGGGACTGGGTAACGATCAGGGTGTGACCCGTTAAGGCAACCACCATTGGACTTAGGGACCAGATGGAGGAGTGAAGTCCAGGGGCTATTCGACCAGCATACAATGCCAAGTGTTTCCATGTTGGCGAGCTCAACCTTCACAGCTGCCAGCTTTTCCAGGTCCAGTCTACACTTGTGGCTTGGACTGGTGGGCCAGTTGTGAGAATGTGATGCTTGACCCCATGTTGTGGAGAATGTAGGCTTGGTGAGGTCTTGAAATTCACCCAGCGGTCGAGTATACTCACATCTGGTGGTGCATGCACTAGGCAGAGTCATTGTGGGAAGCTTACTCAGGGAGCAGGGTTAATGACCCAAAGTCCTCGGGCACACAGGAAATCTGCACTGAGCAGAGGTCTGGTCACTTTAGCCAGGATAAAGTCCCAAGTGTAACGTTACCCACTGAAGCAGAGCATCACCTGTTGTGTTTTATCAGTCTGGATCCTGGTGTCCTTGACAGCCTCCTTCGTCACTCCTTGCTTTCTCATTAATAGGCAATGCTGGCAGCACACTCACTTGAGCACCCATGTCACAAAGGAAACATCGCCCCAAAAGGGTGTCCATAATGAACTGTAGACATCCCTGGGAGCTGGAACCCATAGACCTCTGATGTCCTGACACACTGGCACCATCGAAGCTGCAAGGCAGTTGGCACTTCCTAGCATTCGTACCAAAGCAAGTGTGGTATAAACACAGACCTGGACCGGACATCGTCTGTTTCACAACACCAGATATCCTTATGTTGGGGGCCTTGCTGACTGGGCTTAGGGAGACAGGGAAGAGAGGAGGAATGATGCACCTCTGCTTGGCTGAGTGTAGACTCAGCTATTTCAGCAAGCTCACTATCGTCCTTCATTGTGCATTAGTGAGAGCTATGCAAACTTGATCAGGAATTTGCTGCACTAAGAGTTCTTTAAAAAATAAAACAAGGATAGTGATTTCCCAGGAGAGACAGCATGTGGTCTATTAGCTCCAAAGGCTGACCATCGCAGAGACTGGGTAAGGAGAGCAAATGTTTGGTGTATTCTGACTCCAATAGTACAAAATTGTGTAAAAGGTGAGCTTTCAGTGATTGGTATTTATCATGTGTTCTAGTTGACTCGCAACTCTCGATGCTGTGGATTTAGCCACACTCACAACACGCTGGAGGAACTCAGCAGGTCGGGCAGCATCCGTGGAAAAGATCGGTCGACGTTTTGGGCTGGAACCCTTCGTCAGGACTGAAGAAGAATGGGGCAGAGGCCCTATAAAGAAGGTGGGGGGAGGGTGGGAAGGAGAAGGCTGGTAGGTTCCAGGTGAAAAACCAGTAAGAGGGAAGATAAAGGGGTGGGGGAAGGGAAGCAGGGAGGTGATAGGCAGGAAAGGTGAAGAAAGAATAGGGGAAAACACAATGGGTAGTAGGAGGCGGAACCAAAGGGAGGTGGTAGGCAGCTGGGGGAGGGGACAGAGTGACATAGGGATAGGGGAAGGGAGGGGGAGGGAATTACCAGAAGTTGGAGAATTCTATGTTCATACCAAGGGGCTGGAGACTACCCAGATGGTCTATGAGGTGTTGCTCCTCCAACCTGAGTTTAGCCTCATCATGGCAGCAGAAGAGGCCATGTATGGACATATCTGAATGGGAGTGGGAAGCAGAGTTGAAGTGGGTGGCTACTGGGAGATCCTGTCTGTTTTGGCGGACGGAGCGGAGGTGCTTGACGAAGCGGTCCCCCAATCTGCGTCGGGTTTCACCGATGTAAAGGAGGCCACACCGGGAGCACCGGATGCAATAGATGACCCCCACAGACTCACAAGTGAAGTGTTGCCTCACTTGGAAGTACTGTTCGGGGACCTGAATGGTGGCAAGAGAGGAGGTGTAGGGGCAGGTGTAGCACTTGCGTTTACAGGGATAAGTGCCAGGTGGGAGATCCGTGGGGAGGGACATGTGGACCAGGGAGTCACGGAGATGCTGTGGATTTGCCAGGCATCCCTACCACCTACTAGAATTTGGTGTGGTTCACGATGATTTCTCATAGCTCGAATTGAGCCTCGGCTTGTACAAACCAAGCTACAGCATCTTGCTCCCAAAGCTCCAGCAATTTCAAAGCAACAAGTTGGCTAACATGTTCAATGTGTTGTGTTGGCATATCACATCACTGTCTGCAAATTTGCTGATGTAATCCCTCGATTTTATGTAGGACTGTGTTGCAGAAGTTGGGATGTCCTGAGGAGGAAATGGAGATCAGTTACTGCAGTTTATATTTGATAGAAAATGGGCTAATTCTTGTATTCAGCTAGTTTGCTGTGGCACAGAGTGAACACTGAGGCTGTCTACAAGAAGGGTCAGGGCCGTCTCTATTTCCTGAGGAGACTGAGGTCCTTTAACAGCTGTCAGACGATGCTGAGGATGTTCTACGAGTCTGTGGTGGCCAGTGTGATCATGTTTGCTGTTGTGTGCTGGGGCAGTAGGCTGAGGGTAGCAGACACCAACAGAATCAACAAACTCATTCGTAAGGCCAGTGATGTTGTGGGGATGGAACTGGAGTGACGGTGGTGTCTGAAAAGAGGATGCTGTCCAAGTTGCATGCCATCTTGGACAATGTCTCCCATCCAATACATAATGTACTGGTTGAGCACAGGAGTACATTCAGCCAGAGACTCATTCCACCGAGATGCAACACAGAGCGTCATAGGAAGTCATTCCTGCCTGTGGCCATCAAACTTTACAACTCCTCCCTTGGCATAATTTACATATTACTATTTAATTATTTATGGTGCAACTGTAACGAAAACCAATTTCCCCCAGGATCAATAAAGTATGGCTATGACTATGACTAATAATTCCGGAATTGTCCTAGAGCACCGGGGTCACCAATGTACATTTTCACAAATGAAATGGTGCATGGCGTTCTATGTTTAAGAAAAATCATAATAACTCATTTATTGAAATCCAAACATTGAACACAAAACGCGGTAACAGTGCTTCACGTAATTACATCATGTCAGAGCAGCCTTTTAAAGTGAACCCCAACTCAATGTCAGTGGCTGTGAATTATGTATGTTTCACCAATTACATTACCATAAACTCTTGATTCCAGCAACTACATAGTTTTGCATCAACAAAATTCAATCATTCGGCAAATCTGCTTTTTTTTGGCCAATTCCTATTGGTGAACTGGATTAGCAGGATTTGAACTACTAAAATACATTTCACCTGAAAATGAAGCTGCAAAGAAACATTTCTGACACGGGAATGGTGAGAAATGTTAGAGGCAGCTTAGTGAATGAAGAGTGAATAGGTTTCCTCCCACATCCTGTTCCTAACCCTATCCACAGCAATCTAGCTGAATACAAGAGTTAGTCTATTTTCTATCAAATATAAACTGCAGTAACTGATCTCCATTTCCTCCTCAGGGCATCCCAGCTTCTGCAACACAGTCCTACATAAAATCGAGGAACTACATCAGCAAATTTGCAGACAGTGATGTGATATGCCAACACAATGATTGCTTTACTTTATCAAAAATGGGTGGTTTTCAATTACAACTTTTATTTTAAACCTAAAGACACACATATTAAATTTTCAACATTAAATTCTTAAACATCACCACCTGGCACAGTGGAGCAGCAGGTAGTTCTGGATATCCCAGTCCAATCCTGATCTCAGGTGCTATACATAGATACACACATTCTTCTGTGACTTAGGATTTCCACTGAGTGCTTTGGTTTCCTCCTCCATCCGAACACTGTGCAGGTTGGCAATAAATAAACTGCGGTAAATTGTCTCCAGGGGGTAGGGGAGTGGTGGAATCTTGGGGGAATTTATCGGAATGTAGGGAAATTAAACTGGGATTAATGTAGGCTGAGTGTAAAATGTATGGCTGATGGTCATCAGGGACTCAGCAGGCTGACGGACCTGTCTCCAAGACCAGAGTAATTCATAGTGTGAGAATTCATAGTGTCAGATCAGCTGCCCATTCCCTTTCTACATTTCTTCCCATTGTTATTTTGATGCTAACAGAAGGAAACAATTGACCCAAGTCAAAATTACCTCCAAAAATCAATGCAATGAAGCTCATTGCTACTCCAGCAGATGCTGGGGTTGAAGGAGGGAGTAAACCGTTAAGACAGCTCCACAAGATTATAAAAATAGTGTGGTGAAGTTAGATTCCCTGGCTGCTGCATGGCAACCTTTCGAATCATATTTATAGAGAAATCTCCTTCTGGAGAGCCCGCTTGGTGGCGCAATAATATCAGCGCCGAACTCCGGAACAAAGGTTCCTGAGTTTGAATCAAAGTCGGGTTGAGCGTCCAGCTAGCAACTTGGCCTCGTAAAAACAAGAATAGCTTGCTACAGAAACACCGTCATGACGGTGCCCCAATAACTCCACTGTTGAATTAAGGGCTATTCTTATTCTTATCCTTCAGGAGAGAGGGTAGATTGTAAAAGATGTGAAACACACATAAATGAGATTGGAATATGCAACACAGGGAAGGGCTGGTTAACAGGATTTTAGTTAGAAATCATTGAACTTCATTTGGGAATATTGACTTCCTACACCCAAACAATCTCTTTTTGCTAAAGTTCAGAATGACCTCTAGATCATCAGCTTGAAGTTCAAAGGAGTAGGAACAGGGCTGGAGTGTGTTCCCATTATCTCTTCCCTTTAATTGACCTTGACGTGAGATATGTTTGCTGGGTTGATGTCAAAATCCACATGATATCCTGACCTGTGTACTCATGACAAGAATAGATAACACTGAAGATATGCCTTTTGACAGCACAGTGGAAGGAGATCAATCAGTGGTTTGACAGTCACATTACCAGGTGACAGATGACTCTGGTTTTGAAGCTACTAATGTTGCATGACCTTTCATTGCAATGTCAATGGATCTTGCACAATTTCTTGGCTTTCCATAGTGGGGCATTGAAGTGTTATTTATTTAGGATGTCCAGGGTACTGTGGAGACAAGCACGGGAAAGTTAGAAAGTGATGTCTGTACCTGATGAAGTTTGGTCGTGCTCAATTCACATGCTTCCACCACAGAGTGGAGACTATTCAGTACTCCAACAACAGCATAAGACAAATATCTTATGGTCTTCTGTTTGTCAAAGGAATGAAATGAATTAGGAGCAGAATTCAGCAATTAGGCCTATCACATTTCCTCCGCATTCTATCATGGCTGATTGATTATCCCTTTCAAAAATAAGGAAACCTGCAGATGCTGGAGATCCAAAGCAACACACACAAAATGCAGGAGGAACTCAGTAGACCACGCAGCTTCTATGGAAAAGAGAAACCAGTTGAGGTTTCAACCCAAGACCCTTCTTCAGGACTGGAAAGGGGAGGGAGAAGTCAGAGTACGAAGGTAGTACAAGATGGTAGGTGGTAGGTTGAACGGGGGGGGCGCGCGGGGAGCAGGTCGAAGTAAAGAGCTGGGAAGTTGAGAGGTGAAAAAGATAAAGTGCTAGATGAGGGGTAATCTGATAGGAGAGGACAGAAGAGTGTGGACCAAAGAGAAGGGGGAGGAATGCAAGGAGGAGGCAATGGGCTGGTAAGGAGATAAGATGTGAGTGGGAAATGGGAATGGGGAATGGTGAAAGGGGGTGTGGGGGGCAATTACCAGAAGTTTGAGAAATTGATGTTCATGCTATCAGGTTGGACGTTACTCAGACAGAATGTAAGGTGCTGCTCCTCCAACCTGAGTGTGGCCTTATCACAGCAGTAGAGGAGGCCATGGACTGACATGTCAAAATGGGAAATGGAATTGAAATAGGTGGCTAAGGGAGATCCCACTTTTTCTGGAGGACAGGGGGCGGTTGTTCGGAGAAGCAGTCTCCCATTCTACATCGGATCTCACTGGAGGACATACCAGGAGCACTGGATGACCCCAACAGACTGCGAGGTGAAGTGTGACCTCACCTAGAAATACTGTTTGGGGTCCTAGATAGCAGTGAGGGAGGTGGTGCAGGGGCAAGTGTAGTACTTGTTCCACTTGCAAGGATAAGTGCCAGGAGGGAGATCAGTGGGGAGGGACGAATGGACAAGGGAGTCAGGTAGGGAGTGATCCCTGTGGAAAACAGAAAGTTGGGGGGGGGTAGGGAAAATGTGCTTGGTAGTGAGAGTCCGTGGCCTCCTCTACTGCTGCAATGAGGCCACACTGAGATTGGAGGAGCAACACCTTATACTCTATCTGGGTGGCCTCAAACCTGATGGCATGAATATTGATTTCTTGAACTTCTGGTAATTGCACCCCTTCATTATTCCCCTTTCCTGTTTCCCTCTCTCTTCTTATCTTCTCACCTGCCCATCACCTCCGTCTGGTGCTCCTTCCCCTTCCTTTTCTTCAATGGTCTTCTATCCTCTATCAGATTCCCCCTCCTCTAGACCTTCATCTCTGTCACCAATCAATATCTCAGCTCTGTACTTCAGCCCTTCCCTCTCCTGGTTTCACCAATTACCTGCGACCTTGTAGTTCTTCCTACCCTCCTCCTACCTTCTTACTCTGACTTCTCCCCTCCCTTTTCAGTCCTGATGAAGGGTCTCGGCCCAAAACATTGACCATACTCTTTTACACAGATGCTGCCTGGCCTGCTGAGCTCCTCCAGCATTTTGTGTGTGTTGCCATTATCCCTCTCAAGCCCATTTTCCTTCCATCCTTCTGCAACCTTTGATGCACATACTAATCAAGAACCTATCAATATACCTTTTATACACTTTAAAATTACCCAATAACTTGGTCTCCACATGCATCTGTGTGTGTCAATGAATTCCACAGATTCACTAGCCTCTGGCTAAAGAAACTGCTCCTCCTCTCTGTTCTAAACGACCATCCTTCTAATTTAGGGCTGTGCTATCTGATCCAAGACACTCCCATGAATGGAAGCATCATATAACCATATAACAATTACAGCACGGAAACAGGCCATCTCGGCCCTTCTAGTCCACGCCGAACTCTTACACTCACCGACCTGTACTCAGCCCATAACCCTCCATTCCTTCCCTGTCCATATAGCTATCCAATTTAACTTTAAATGACAACATCGAACCTGCCTCAACCACTTCTGCTGGAAGCTCGTTCCACACAGCTACCACTCTCTGAGTAAAGAAGTTCCCCCTCATGTTACCCCTAAACTTTTGCCCTTTAACCCTCAACTCATATCCTCTTGCTTAAATCTCCCCCACTCTCAATGGAAAAAGCCTATCCACATCAACTCTATCCCCCTCATAATTTTAAGTACCTGTATCAAGTCCCCCCTCAACCTTCTACGCTCCAAAGAATAAAGACCCAACTTGTTCAACCTTTCTCTGTAACTTAGGTGATGAAACCCAGGTAACATTCTCATAAATCTTCTCTGTAATCTCTCTATTTTGTTGACATCTTTCCTATAATTTGGTGAGCAGAACTGTACAGAATACTCCAAATTTGGCCTTACCAATGTCTTGTACAATTTCAACATTACATCCCAACTCCTATACTCAATGCTCTGATTTATAAAGGCCAGCATACCAAAAGGTTTCTTCACCACCCTATCCACATGAGATTCCACCTTCAGGGAACTATGCACCATTATTCCTAGATCCCTCTGTTCTACTGCATTCCTCAATGCCCTACCATTTACCATGTATGTCCTATTTTGCTTAGTCCTACCAAAATGTAGCACCTCACAATTATCAGCATTAAACTCCATCTGCCATCTTTCAGCCCACTCTTCTAACTGGCCTAAATCTCTCTGCAAGTTTTGAAAACCTACTTCATTATCCACAACTCTGCCTATCTTAGTATCATCCACTCAACCCCACACACTTGCCTTCTCGCCATATCCTTTGATGCCCTAAACAATCAGGAAATTGTCAATTCCTGCTTTAAATATACCCACGGACTTAGCCTCCACCACAATCTGTGACAACCATTCCACAGATCCACTACTCTCCAGCTAAACAAATTCCTCCTTACCTCTGTTCTAAAAGGTCGCCCCTCGATTTTGAGGCTGTGCCATTTACTTCTGGATTGCTTCCATTATCCTCTCCACATCCATCCTATCTAGTCCTTACAACATTCAATAGGTTTCAATGAGACCCCCACGCATACTTCTAATTTCCAGTGAGCACAGGCCCAACGCTGCCAAACACTCCTCATATGTTAAACGCTTCATTCCTGGAATCATCTTCATGAACTTCCTCTCAACTCTCTCCAAAGACAACACATCTTTTCTGAGATATGGGGCCCAAAACTGTTGACAATACTCCAAGTGCAGACTGACTAGTGTTTTATAAAGACTCAGCATTATCTTTTTGCTTTTATATTCTATTCCCTTTGAAATAAATGCCAAGATTTCATTTGCCTTCTTTACCACAGACTCAACCTGTAAATTAACCTGGAGGTCATGCACAAGGACTTCTAAGTCCCTCTACACCTCTGATGTTTGAACCTTTTCCTCAATTGGATAATAGTCCACACTATTGTTACTTTTACCAAAATATATTATCATACATTTCCCAACACTGTATTCCATCTGCCACTTTTTTGCCCATTCAATTTGTCTAAGTCCTGCTGCAATCACATTGCTTCCTCAGTACTACCTACCCCTCTACTTATCTTCGTATCATCGGCAAACTTTGCCACAAAGCCATCAATCCCATTGTCTAAATCACTGACAAACAATGTGAAAAGTAACGGTCCCAATACTGACCCCCTGAGGAATACCACTAGTCACTGGCAGCCAATCACAAAATGCCCTTTTTTCCCCCACTTCTTGCCTCCTGCCTGTTCATGCTAGTATATTTTCTGTAATGCCATATGATCTTATCTTGTTAAGCAGTCTCATGTGTAGCACCTTATCAAATGCGTTTTGAAGATCAGAGTGACATTCACTGCCTCTCCTTTGTCCACTCTGCTTGTTACTTCCTTGAAGAACTCTAACAGATTTGTCAGGCAAGATTTCCCTTGACAGAAATCATGCTTGGAGACTATCATTAGTAATAGCCTCATCCTTAATAATAGACTCCAACACTTTTCCAACCTATGAGGTTAGGCTAACTTTTTTTTGCCTCTCTCCCTTCTTAAAGAGTGGAGTGACATTTGCAATCTTCCAGTTCTCTGAGACCATGCCAGAATCAAGTAATTCTTGAAAGTTCATGACCAATGCATCCATTATCACTTCTGCAACTTCCTTCTCGAGATTCTGGGATGTACTCCATCTGGTCCAGATGACATATCCACCTTAAAACTTTTGAGTATGCCTAGCAGCTTTTCTTTGTAATAGCAATTGTACACATTCCTGCTCCGACACTCAGGGACCTCTGGCACACTGCTAGTGTCTTCCACAGTGAAGACAGATGCAAAGTACCCATTAAGTTCATCTGCTATTTCTTTGTCCCCCATTACTACCTCACCAGCATCATTTTTCAGTTGTCCAATATCAACTCTCACTTCCTTTTACTCTATATAAAAGGAAAGGTATGCCACATCCGGAGTTTCTCTGGTTAGTGGACAATTTCCCTCCACGCCTCTCTGACGTAGTGGGGAACCGCGTACGAGGCAAGTTACAGCCGTGGTTTGCCATTGCCTTCTGCTGGGTGAGTTTCCAAAGAGATCACCAACTCATAACCCAGCACGGATGGAAAGCGTGCAGGGGGAGCCGGCTAGATTCGAACTCAGGACCTTTCATCCCAAAGTCCCACGCTGATGCCACTGCGCCACCAGCCAGGTCTTACTCTATGTAACTGAAAAAAAAACTTTTGTTATCCTGCTTTATATTATTGGCTAATCTGCCCTCAGATTTCATCTTTTCCCTTCTTGTAGATTTTTTAGTTGCCTTTTGTTGGATTTTAAAAGCTTCCCAATCATCCAGCTTCCCACTGAATTTTGCTACTTTTATATGCCCTTCCCTTGGCTTTTATGCCTTAACTTCCCTTGTCAGCCGTGGTTGCCTACCCCTGCCATTTGAGAACTTCTTCCTCTAAAACGTCATCTTGTAGGCATTCAACAAATTCTTTCTCTTGCGATCTGACACCAACTTGATTTTCCCAATCCCCTTGCATATTTAAGTTCCATATTACATTTGTGACATTAAGGGTAATTACTCTTAATATATTACCCTTAATATATGCCTTTTCTAGGCTCCCTTTGCAATCCCAACTCCGCATCTTGGCTACTATTTGGAAGCCTATATATGATTCCCATAATAATGGTTTTTCACCCTTGCAGTTTCTTAACTCCACCCACGAAGGCTCAACATTGTCACCTCTCTCTAAAGATGCAATTCCATCTCTTGCCAACAGAACCACACCACCACCCATGCCTTCCTGCCTGTCCTTTCAATACTAAGTATATCCTTTGATGTTAAGCTTCCAACTATGGCCTTCTTTCAGCCACCACTCAGTGATGCCTACAACATCATACCACCCTATCTGTCATTGCGCCATGAGCTTGTCCACCTTATTCTGAATGCTGCTTGCATTTAAATACAGCACTTTCAGTCTTGCATTCTTCACCCTTTTGAATTTTGCCTCTGTGGTACAATTTAACTCTTTGCTCTGTCTGCATTTGTATCCAATCATTGGCTTGTCCTTCCTTACATTCATATTACTCCCATCATGCTGGCTCATCCTCAGCTCTGTCGTACTGGTTCCCATCCCCTTGCCATATTAGTTTAAACTGCAGTATAGTACGGTATCTGCCTCTGCCACCACACCTGGCAGGGTGTTCCATGGACTTACTTTTCTCTGAATTAATAAAAAGCTATCTCAGATATTTCCCTATACTTTACTCTAATCACCTTAAAAGTATGCCTTCTCATATTAGCCATTGCCTCCCTGGAGATAAAAATGTACTAGCAATGGCCAATATGAGAGTGTGAATCCAGTAAACTTCAAATCTGGTGCTGGTCTTGGCAGTGGAACAAATGAATAGCTTTGCAGATTCAACCTTCTATTTGCAACTCGAGATCCAGCCTAGTGTGTATATCACCAAGAGTCTGACAATGAAACAAAGCAAATTTTGAAATCACGTAACACCATAATACAAATAATAAAACGTCACTGGTTAACTGAACCTCCAAATAATACCATTTTGTGTTTGATTTGATCTAACATTAATAGTTACACCTTTTCCAATTTTGTCCTGTTAACTACTCTCCTCATGCCCACCACCCAGAATCAGTTATCACTCACATATGTTGTGAACTTTATTTTGTGGCAGCAGTACACTGCAAGACTAAACTTTACCAAATTATAATAAAATAAATAAATATTGTAAAAGAGGAATAGCGAGGTAGTGTTCATGGGCCTTCCAGAAATCTAATGTCAGAGGGTTTCAGGCTCCTGTACCTTCTCTCTGATGGTGGTGGAAAAATGGGCATGTCCTGGATGGTGGAATCTACAACCCTCTGCAGCCTCTTCTGATGCTGTGCATTGCAGCCTCCATACCAGACAGTGATGCAACCAGTCAGAATGCTCTCTATGGTACATCTGTAGAAATTTGCTAGTCTTTGGTTAACATATCAAATCTCAAACTCCTAATGAAGTATAGCTGCTGGGGTGCTTTCTTCATGATTGTATCACTATGTTGCACCCAAAACAGATCTGTTGAGATATTGAAGCTGCTCACCTTTTCCACTGCTAACCCCTCGATGAGGACCAATGTGTGTTCTCCCAACTTCCCCTTCCTGAAGTCCACAATCAATTCTTTGGTCTTACTAAATTTGAGTGCAAGGTTGTTGTTGTGATGCCACTCAACTGGCCAATCTATCTCTCCTGTACACCTTCATATTGCTCTCCGAGATTCTGCCAAAAGTAGTTGTGCCATCTGCAGATTTATAGATGACATTTGAACTGTGCCTAAACACGCAGTCATGGGTGTAAAGAGAGTAGAGCAGTCAACTCGGCACACATTGCACCTGCTTTGATTGTCAGAGGGGAGGACGAATTATTACCAATCCCCACTGACTGAGGACTTTTGATTAGGCAAAGAATCCAGTTGAAGAAGGATGTACAGAGGCCCAGGTTTTTCATCCTATTCCCAGTGCTCAACAGTTAAGACTTTCATTCTTGCTTCCTATTCTCTCACAAAAACTTAAAACTTAGGTACACCTCTAACTGCTCCTCGTTCTGATGAAAGCTCAACCTGATACATCAGCTCTTCATGGACCTAAAACCAGCTGTGGCAACCTGCCCCTGGGAAAAAAAAAATTCAAACATTCCCGCAGAGATTCTGACATCAATTCATCCTACTTGACTGACATGCTGCAATCCAGCCATTTGCCCTGCAAAAGAGTCTGAGAGAGGCCAGCCAGCTCTCAAGAAATAATCAAGACTAAAAGGTACTCATCTCTCCAACCTCTTCTCAGTCCTCATTTTCCCTCCAAGCCTCCCCATTGGAGCAGTGCCAGTCTGCAGGGATATAGCAGCTCATTCTTAAATTCTCTGGCCATGGGAGTCACTGATCCATGACTACTCACCATGCAGGCATGCAGCAAGCTTCATGCCTTCATGGCAGGAGCATGTGGCAGCCATGTACCAATGCAGATACACAACACACCAAACAATCCACTCAGACAACACATCAGCTGCTCCTGCTTTGCAGACTGCATGAGAAGAAGGGTTGTTATTAGACAGCAATGTCAACATTCATATCTTCTCTTTTGTAGTTCTTTTTATCAGGTTATACTGCTGGAAAGGCCAGCATTTGTTGCGATACCTTTACAAGGCTGGGGTAACCACCTTATTGAACAGCTGCAATCCTTCTGCTAAAGATACTTCCTTCCAGCAGCGGTGCACCTTAACAGATCTCCTACATGCTGAGTGCTTTTGGGGAGAAAGTGTCTAGGAATTAGACCAGGTAATGATAAAGAACTGGCAATACATTTCTCCGTCAAGATAGTTGGAATCTAAAGGGGAACGTGTATGAGTGGTGCTCCCCTGCTTCTACTGATGGAGGTCTCAGTTTGAAAAGGTGCCGTGAAACAGCCAGAATGGCAGACTGGCAGAAAGACCGAATGTTTCTGTGCAGTGGGCGCTGATCAATTGGGCAGCTTTGTCCTGGGTGGCATTGTTTCACTGTCACACTGTCTAACAAGGTCAGTCAGTCTGGTGGCACAAGCTGCTGCTGCTTAAATCAGTTAATGGCAATAATTTGGGAGAAGCTACAACCAGCACTATCCTAACTTAATTGTCTCATTTAGTCCACACATGAATTTCAATAACACCAACATTTCAATCCACAACGATGAAAGCATCTCACTCTAGGCTGATATCTGTTCATTTCCTCCTGTGGGAAATATTCAGGCTTGCATTTTTTGTTAGTTGAGCTTGCTTGGCCTTAATGAACCATTCCATGAAATTGTTTACCTTCTCTTAGCTAATAATATTCATTTGTAGATTAAGATCTTTTTACAGCAGTGTAATAAGAAGACTTTACTCTCAAAGCAACCCTCCAGATCATAGGGTTTCAACTTCTAAGCTGTAAAGTCTCCATTATCTCTGATCACAAATGCATGAACATCCAGCCAGAAATGGCATCAACTAACAAATACTCTATATACACACAACACGCAAATATTAACTTCATCACTGTGAACTGTGCAATCGCTCTAATGTGGCTGGATCAGGTTGGTTTCATCACGTTGCCAGGGCCATGAGCTTAAAATGTTGGGTATACACCTGATCCCATCAATTGTTTACCTTCTCTTAGCTAATAATATTCATTTGTAGATTAAGATCTTTTTACAGCAGTGTAATAAGAAGACTTTACTCTCAAAGCAACCCTCCAGATCATAGGGTTTCAACTTCTAAGCTGTAAAGTCTCCATTATCTCTGATCACAAATGCATGAACATCCAGCCAGAAATGGCATCAACTAACAAATACTCTATATACACACAACACGCAAATATTAACTTCATCACTGTGAATTGTGCAATCGCTCTAATGTGGCTGGATCAGGTTGGTTTCATCACGTTGCCAGGGCCATGAGCTTAAAATGTTGGGTATACACCTGATCCCATCACTCTGTTTCAGGCCCATTTTCCCATACATTAGACAGTCTCAGTACATACTGCAGCACATGCCTGCTATTATTTTATGAAGAGGCACAATGTCAATACAGGATAATCCAAGAGATTCATAAATCTCCGTGGTTATACTACACAGGCCCTTTTGCCTGACTGCTCCCTGCTGATGATGGCCAAAGAGTTCTGTATGTTAAAAAAAAAATGAAGTCCTTAGACAAAACATAGGATCTTAAGATGTTCAGTCCTTGGGGTACAGTTAAAAAATAGCAAGGGTAAAGAGACCCTGATTGGAGTTATATGCTGGCCTCTGAACAGTAGCTAGGATGTGGGATATAAATTAAAATGGGAGATAGAAAAGCCGTGTAAAAAGGGCAATGTTACGATAGTTAAGGGGAATTTCAATATGCAGATAGATTGGGAAAATCAGGTTAGTGCTGGATCCCAAGAGAGTGAATTTGTAGAAAGCCTATGTTGGCTTTTTAAGAGTAGCTTGTGATTGAGCACACTAGGCAAAAGGCATTTCTTGGTTGGGTGCTGTGTAATAAATCAAATTGATTAGGGAGCTTAAGGTTTTATGAATCTTGAGAAAGCAGTGATCATGATATGATAGAAATTACTCTGCAGTTTGAGAGGGAGAAGCTGAAGTCATATGTAAAGGGAAATGGAGTAAAGGGAATGACAGAGGCATGAGAGAGCAGCTGGCTAAAGTTGATTGGACTCTAGCAGGGATAATGGAACAGCAGCAGTGGCTGGAGTTTCTGGGAGCAATGTGGAAGGCACTGATTAGATACATCCCAAAGATGAAGACATTTCTAAAGAATGATGCAACCAAGTCAATGACAGACAGCATAAAAGCAAAAGAGAGGGCATATAATATAGCAAAAATTAGTGGGAAGTTAGAGGATTGAGAAACTTAAAAACAACAGAAGTCACCTAAAAAGCCATAAGGAGAGAAAACATGAAATACGAAGGTAAGCTCACCAATAATATAAAGGATACAGAAACACACACAAAAAATGCTGGTGGAACGCAGCAGGCCAGGCAGCATTTATAGGAAGAGGTACAGTGGACATTTTGGGCCGGGACCCTCCGTCAGGACTAACTGAAAGAAAAGATAGTAAGAGATTTGAAAGTGGGAGGGGGAGGGGGAGATCCGAATGGCTATCATTTCGGATCTCCCCCTCCTCCTTTCAAATCTCTTACTATCTCATCTTTCAGTTAGTCCTGACAGAGGGTCCCGGCCCGAAATGTCCACTGTACCTCTTCCTATAGATGCTGCTTGGCCTGCTGCGTTCCACCAGCATTTTTTGTGTATGTTGCTTGAATTTCCAGCATCTGCAGATTTCCTCATGTCAAGGATACAGAAAGTTTTTTCCAATATATAAAGAGTAAAAGAGGTAAGAGCAGGTATTGGACCACTGAAAGATAACCCTGGAGGGACATAATGGGAAAATAGAAATAGCAGATGAACCTAGTGAGTGTTTTGCATCAACCTTCATTGTGGAAGACACCAGCGGTATGGCAGAAATTCAAGAGTGTCAGGGGACAGAAGTGAGTGTAATTGCTATTACTAAAGAGAAGGTGCCTGGGAAGCTGAAAGGTCTGAAGGTATTTAAGTCCCCTGGACCAGATGGACTGCACCCCAGAGTTCTGAAAGAAGTAGTTGAAGAGATTGTGGTGGTATTAGTAATGATCTTTCAGAATCACTAGATTCTGGAATGGTTCCAGAGGTCTGGAAAATTGCAAATGTCACTCCATTCTTTAAGTAGGGAGGGAGGAAGAAGAAAGGGAAGGAGGAAGAAGAAAGTAAATTAAAAGACAGTTAGCCTGACTGGTTAGAAAAATGTGAGAGTCCATTGTTAAGGATGTTGCTTGGGGTATTGGGGACACATGATAAAAGCCAAAATTTCCTTAAAGGGAAATCTTGCTTGACAAGTCCGTTGGAAGCCTCTGAGGAAATAACGAACAGGAGAGTCACTGGATGTGGTTTACTTGGAATTCCAGAAGGCCTTTGCATGGTACTGCTCAAGACAGGAGCCCATGGTATTACAGGAAATATACTAGCATGGATAGAAGATTAGCTGACTGAAATAAGGCATAGAGTGGACATTTTCTGGTTGGCTGCTGGTGAATAGTGGTATTTTGCGAAGTTTGGTGTTGGGACCACTTCTTTTCAGTTATATGTCTCTGGGTGTGTACTTCCTGGAATTTGGAAGAATGAGGGATCACTTTGAAACCTATTGAATATTAACTAGTTTAGACAGAGTGGATGTGGAGAAGATGTCCTCTGACCTCATTCTTTCAAACCTGTTCAGGTTCCTGCTGCCAGGTGGTTAGAGGAGCATACAGCCATCACAGCAGTGCAAGGATCTTCATCTTGGCAACGTTCAATTTTAGAAGGTTGTCCTTGAATGCTTGATTGGCTAGAAAATACAAACCGGCTGCAATGCTCAGCTAACCTCAAGGTAGTGGCTGTAGACACCTTTCTTGAAATGCTGCTGATCCTAGTGACAATAAGGTTCACCAAGGTCTGTGGGACAATAGTGTTGAATTCAGAAATGAAATCCAGAAACAGCGTTCTGACACAAGTGTCCTTGTTTCCTGGGTGTGCCAGGGCCAAATACCATGGCATCTGGCATAGATCGATTCTGTCAGTAAGCATATTGGTGAGTGTCCAATGAGGTAGGAATGGAGTTTTTCCATGTGTGTCATTTCCAGACGTTCAAAGCACTCCATGATTACTGACATCAATGCCACCGGACAGTAGAGCAATTGCCCAGGTGATCCAAGGCAGAGTGGAAAGCAGTGAGATTGAATCTGCTGTAGTAGACCTGGCTTATACAATGATATGGAAATTGAGGTGGATGCAGGTCTTTGCTTTGGCAAGAACTAATTCTGGCCATGACCAACCTCTCAAAGCACTGGGCAATCAACACTGCGGTAGCTCGGCCTCCTCTGCTTGAGCACAGGTATGGTTGTTACCCTTTTGAAGCAGGAGGCAATCCCCAACTGCAGCAATGAAAGATTGAAAATGTTATTGAAAACTCCCACCAGTTGGCTGGCACAAGTTTTCAGTGCTGTACCAGGTACATCATCAGGGCCTGATGCCTTGTGAGGGATAACTCTCTGGAACGATGTCCTGACATTGGCCTCCAAGACAGAGATCACAGGGTCATTTGATACTGCTGCTCAGGTGTAGTTTTATGCTCCCTTTCAAAGTGTGCATAAAAGGCATTGAGCTCATCTGGGAGTGAAACATCACAGCCATTTGTGATGCTAGGTTTCGCCTTGTAGGAAGCAATGGCCTGCAGCCCCTGCCAGAAATGATGTGAATCCGATTCCATATCTAACTGCAATCGGATTTTTTTTTTGCCTTTAAAACAGTTTTCTGTAGGTCATAGCTCGACTTCTTGTATAGTTCTGTAACTTGAATGCAGCAGTCTACAAATTTGCTGGTTCATCCACGGCTTTTGGTTCGGGTATTGCCAGTATGTTCTCGAGGGCACACAATCATCCACACAGGTCTTTATGAAGTCAGTGACAACTGTGGCATATTCATTCAGACTTAAAAGTTAATTCCTGAATATTGTCCAGTCTACTGACTCAAAGCAGTCTCAAAGCAGACTCAAATCACTTACTCAAAGACTCAACTGGACTTGCTGTCTCCTGCCTTCCCAATCCAGCCAAACTCAAAGTTTTTCCCCCACTCAAGCATTGACATTACATTGCTGGCTTCTCTCTTCTCACATTCTGCTCCAAGCTGAATGTGCTCATTACAGCCTGTTCCTTCATCACTGTCTACGGCCATGAACAGCTATAACTATTCAATTTCCCTTCATTTTCTCCTTTAAGTAACATGCTGTCATGTTCAATCGTGCCACTACCTTTTCTAAACACTTTCTTTACTCTGGCATCCTTGCCTTTACTGCCACAACTCTGCAGTTCAGAAGAATGAGAAGTGACTTCATCAAGACATGAAATCATTGGGATTAACAGTGATATTGTGACACTCTTCCCTCGGCTGAATGGCTCATGACTTGCGGCTTTAGGAGAAACTTTGCAATGCAGAGAGCTGCAGTCATTAGAATTCTCTACACCAGTCACTGAGCAAATTCTAGACCTACATCAATAGATAGTGGGAATAGGAAAGTAAACAAAGCAGAGCCGGATCAAAGACCCTTGTGATCCTCTCTGACATCCACATTGTCCGGTGAAACTACCTGCATTGTTTTTCTCTTCCTGCTACCTGGCATCTAGTGTCTACTGAAGATCCAATGGTCTGCTTTTCTCATCTATGAGTAGTTAGGTCTCAGCTACTTTGTTTGAGGCTCAACTAGCTTCAGTGTAACTACAAAAATCTCAGAGTACACCAAAACTCCTTCACCAAGATTACCTCCTGAACATGCACGACTATATCTTTCCTTCATTCAAACAGTGCCAAATCCTCATTTAGATTTGACTACTGAAAACTTTCTACTGACTACCTGCTAGTCACTCAACTTCCAATTGTGGACATGTATTAACTTAAGCTCAGTAACCTAAATAGCATAGTTTTCAAATCCACATCATCCTCCAAAAGTTCTGCTGAATCCTGCGCTACTCCAAGACCAGCACATCACATTTTAATTATTTGCCTGGTAACTGCAGTTCAACTTGTCAAGCCCTTAAATCTTGGATAGCCACCTCTCCTAAATCTATCTACTCATTGCTAATCCATTCAGACACTCACTGTGCAATCCTTTCATAGCTATTGTGCATGACCTTTTAAGGAAATTGAACTTTCCAAAATTATCACCGGAAATTATTAGAAACTCCTATTACGGACGAAGAATAAAAGGTGTTATTTCCTCAATGAATTCTGGCAAAGCACCTGGTCCAGATAGTTATACAGTGGAATTCTTTAAGTTTTTTTCTTCTATTCTTTCTCCCTGGTTGTCTAGAGTTTTTAAAGAAGTAATCAGATTAGGTAAATTACCACAATCATTTTATGGAGCTTCTATTTCTTTAATTCTTAAAAAGAATAAAGATCCTACTGATTGAGCATCATATGGACCAATATCTCTGCTGAATGTAGATTCTAAGATTTTTTCTAAAGTATTAGCAACTAGGTTAGAGAAGGTATTACCTCAAATTATCTCTGTGGACCAAACTGGATTTATTAAAAATCGTTATTCATCTTTTAATATTAGGAGATTAATGAATATTGTTTATACTCCTTCACATAGTATTCCAGAATGTGTTATTTCATTAGACACTGAGAAAGCTTTTGACAGAGTTGAATGGCCATATTTATTTAGTGTGCTTGAGAAATTTAATTTGAGTCTGATATTTATACCTTGGATTAAACTGATATATCATACCCCTGTAGCTTCGGTTTTTACTAACAATCAAAGATCTCCCTTTTTTCGCTTATTTCGGGGTACTAGGCAGGGATGTTCTCTTAGTCCATTATTATTTGATATTGCCCTTGAACCTTTAGCAATTGCTATCCGAAACTCACCTAATATTCTTAGTATTACCCGTGGGAATGAGATACATAAGTTATCATTATATGCAGAAGATTTGATATTATGTATTTCTATCCCTGAGAAATCCATTCCTACTGTTTTATCCTTGTTGGCTCAGTTTAGTAATTCTTCTGGTTATAAATTGAACCTTAATAAGAGTGAACTATTTCCCCTAAATATGCAGGTTCCAGTTTATGAATGTTTACCATTTAGATTGGTTACTGACTTTTTTTTTTTACATATTTAGGGGTTAAAATCACAAAAAAGCACAAGGATTTATTTAAGGCTAATTTTTTACCTTCAATTGATCAAATTAAACTTTTGTTTACTAAATGGTCACCAATGTCTCTGTCATTGATAGGTCATCAATGGTATCAAGATGATTATTTTATTTCAAGCGGTGCCAATTTTTATTCCAAAATCCTTTTTTGATAACGTTGATTCCAAAATTTCTTCACATATATGGCAGAATAAAAATCCTAGGTAAGGTAAAAGATACTTACAGAAATCTAAAAAGGAGGGGGGTCTGGCATGGCCAAATTTTAGGTTTTATTATTAGGCAATTAATATTCAATATTTAAAATATTGGTCATGGGACTTGGACGTAACTTCAAGTCCACACTGGGTAAATTTTGAATGTAAATCTTTACAAGGGTTTTCACTGGGTTCTATTTTAGGGACTGCGCTTGCCTTTACTCTTTCTAAATTGCATAAACAAATGGAAAACCCAATGGTAAAACATACTTTACGAATATGGTTTCAATTTCGAAAATATTTTGGGTTGAATCAATTTATTCTAGCAAGTCCTATTATATCTAATTTTTTTCTTTCAACCCTCTATCATGGATCAAGCCTATTTGGCTTGGAAAACTAAAGGTATATTACGATTTTGTGATCTATTTTTGGATAATTGTTTCATGTCCTTCGAACAATTATCTAATAAATATAACTTGCCTAAATCCCATTTCTTTAGATATTTATAGATTAGAAACTTGTTAAATACTGTTCTTCCTACCTTCCCGAATTTATATTCAATGGATATTTTGGAAAAAATTTTAGATTTAAATCTTTTTCAGAAAGGTGTAATATTTATAATATAATTATGAAAATACATCCAGATGTATCTAATAAAGTTAAGATTGATTGGGAAAGGGAACTTAAGATTACTTTACCTATTGAAAATGGGAAAAAATTCTTCAATTAGTTAACTCATCCTCTATATGTGCTAAACATGCGTTGATACAGTTTAAAGTAGTGCATAGGGCTCATATGGATGAACATATCCTGACGCGGATCTGAGCCGTACCCTCCAAATATCCAGACCTGCCTCTCGGTTTTTTTGCAAACCTTACTTTCCATTTTTCTATTTTCTATTTATGATTTATAATTTAAATTTTTAATATTTACTAATTTTACTATTTTTAATATTTAATATTTGTAATCCAGGGAGTGGGAAGCACAGAATCAAATATCGCTGTGATGATTGCACGTTCTAGTACCAATTGTTTGGCGACAATAAAGTATAAAGTATGTCTAAGGATAAATTAGCTCGTTATTACTCTCATATAAATCCTGTATGCGATAGATGTCACTCTGAGATAGCTTTTTTAACTCATATGTTTTGGTCATGTCCTTTTTTGAAAAAATACTGGAAAGATATTTTTGATATTATTTCAACTGTTCTGAGTATTGATTTATAACCTCACCCTATTACCGCAATTTTTGGGTTACCAATGATGGAACTAAATCATTTAAACTCTTCAGCTCGTCGGATGATTGCATTTCTTACATTAATGGCTAGAAGATCCATTTTGCTGAATTGGAAAGAGATCAACCCCCCACCACATTTCATTGGTTCTCAAACTATGTTGTGTTTAAATTTAGAAAAAATTAGAAGTGTTATTTATGATCCCTCTATTAAATTCGAAAAGACTTGGAGGCCATTTATTCAACATTTCCATATGATGTAATTTGACCTTTTCCAAACTTATTCTATTTCTTTTAAACATATGGAGAGAGGAGCAGAGTCAACGACACTAATGGTTCTTTTTTTTTGACGTTACACAACAGCCCATGTCTTTTTCTTTCTTTAGTTTAGTTGGTTAGCATTGTTTAGATTAGTTTTTCTTTTGGGGCATATATTTTTTTCCTTTTTCATGTTTTTTTTTGTATTTGTATCTTGTACGATTGGGAGGTTTAGTACCCGTGTGCCAACTGGGTTTATATTTACACATGTTAATTATAACAATGTAATCCCAAAAACTTTGTATTAATACTATGTTATGTTTATCATTATGAAACTAATAAAAAGATTGAAAGGAGCTATTGTCACATTTACTGAAGCCACTGCAGATAAAATTTTGTATACAGCATGACAGTACTTCCATACAAATACATTGATTTTTTTTGTAAGAGGAATATCAAAGTCTCCTTTGGCAGCCAATAGAGTAAGACGCTTGTTGGCACTACTCCCTCCTTTCACAACTTACTTTCCACCGCTAGTTTTGTTTAAATTTTGAAGATTTATTACTTTTAGTGAAGGATTTATGATTTAATGGCTGGAACTCGAACTGGAATCGAATTAAGACGTGGCAAAATTGTTTCCGAACCTGAACAAACAAAGGAGTCAGAGGAAGTCTCTACTTCAGAAAGAATGTTTTCTTTGATGCAAGGTATTAATATCAAGATCGGAGTGGTGGACACCAAGATTGATAAACTGACGAATGCTAATGAAAAGCTTGAAAAAACTGTCTCTGCTGTCCAGGAATTTTTGAAAAATCTGGAATTTCAATATCAGATGACTAAAAAGGACACTAATAGAATCGGAAGAGAACTGGAGAAAAAACTAATGTTTTTTTTCTTGAGACATTGTGTTGCTTACTCGTGTTAATTTTGGATAATAATAATAAAAAAGATTAGAAAAGGAAGGAAGAGAACTGGAGTCTATGAATCAAGTGATTAATGAACAAGAATTAAAGATATCTACTATGGAAAAGAAAATTGTTGAGCTTTCTTCAGAAATACTATGAATTAAGCAGAAAACGACTGATCTGGAAAGCAGAAGTTGTAGGATGAATTTACGCATACTGGGTTTGCCTGAAAACGTGGAAACCAGTCAGCCACTAAAGTTTTACATGAATATGCTACTCACTTTTTAGTCAGATACTTGAAGCTCCTCCGATGGTAGATAGAGCTCACTGAATCCTCTACCCGAAACCTTCTGTTGAGTTGAAACCTCGCTCGGTGATTGTACGTTTACATTACTCTACTACTAAAGAAGCAATTCTTTGAGATGCTAGGAAGCCAGGGAAGCTAATTTACAATGGAGTAGAGATTCACCTAGTTGAAGATTTTGCCCCAGGGGTTTATGCAGAAAGAATTAAATACCGGGAAGTGATGGCTGAACTTTATAAGAAGAACGGACACCCCTCTTTGCGTTAGCCAGCTTGTTTGAGAATCTCCCCACCTAATGCTTGCCCAAAACGATTTGACTCCCCAGAAGAGGCTTGGAAATTTATAAAGGAGTGTAAGCCTGTCTTGCAAGCAATGTAAGCAACTTAAACACTTAACCCTCAGCTGGGAGTCATTTGTAGCTGGCTCACTGAAAGTTTAATCTGCGTTTTATGTCTGCCTAGACATCAATTTGGCTGTTTTATTTTTTCCGTTAGGATTTGTAAGAGTTTAACACTAGTCGTAACATATTATTTGGTTGGATCTATCTTTTTTGAACATATGATCTATTTTTAATCAAATGAATTTAAAATGGCCGCTGTTAACTATGTTTTAACCTCTGTTAGACATAATATGCCAGCAACTTAAACACTCAGTCCTTGCCAGGGAGTCATTTGTAGCTGGATCGTTGAAAGTTCAATCTGCATTTTATGACTGTCCAGACATCATTTTGGCTGTTTTATTTTCTCCTTTAGGATTTGTAAGAGTTTAACAATAGTTGTAACATATTATTTGGTTGGATCTATCTTTTTTGAATACATGATCAATTTTTATTAAATGAACTTAAGATGGCGCTGTTCACAACGTTTTAACCTCTTTAAGGCATATCATCAAAATATTTAAAATTTGTTTATTTCTTTATGTATGTGGTGTTGTGTCTTTAGTCAGAGGTGTTAGCGTATAACTTTTTAAAAAAGAGTCTGCCTATTGGAGACAAAGGGGTTAAGGGATTATAGTTTAGCATGCTGTCCGCCTATTGGATGGTTTTTGGGCTTTGGGGGGAGGAAGGTGGGGCTATTAGTTTAGGTTTTTTCAACTGGGCAGTCCTGAGAGGTTTTCCCGTCAATCATGTTGTTCTTTGTCTCTCTTATCGAATCCATAATTTGTTCTTCCCTGCAGGTGTGGTTTGTGCCGGCACACTAACTTATTTTATTAAACCTTAAATTAAAGCCTTATTATTGATGTTAATAAAATTAATATAATCTCTTCGAACCTGAAAGGCTTGAACCAACCTATTAAGTGTAGAAAGATCTTTAAGAAATTAAAAACACTTCAAGCTGATATTATTTTTGCTCAAGAGACCCATATCCGTAGGGAGGATGAAAACCACTTTTTTAAGTTTTGGAGGGGCTCTCAGTTTCACTCTTCATCAGTAACTAAAATTAGAGGGGTACTATTTTTATTAATTTTAAAACCCCTTTTGTACATCTTAATACTGTCACTGATTCAATTGAAAGATACTTAATTGTTACTGGTTTGTTATGTGGTCAAAAGATGGCTTTGGTGTTTGTGTCTGCACCTAATGTAGATAGCCCTGAATGTTTTAAGAAGTTATTTTCTGCGTTGCCGAACTTAAATGAATAGAAGTTGATCATGGGCGGTGACTTTAACTGTTGTCTCAATCCTTTGATTGATAGATCATCAACCAATCCATGGCTTCCTAAAAAAAAGGCTGCGACCTATATTAATTCTTTTTAACTAGAATATGGCCTGGTCAATATTTGGAGATTTCTTCACCCTAAAGGTAAGGATGTTTCTTTTTCTCCCCCACATGTACATCATAAACATTCAAGAATTGATTATTTTTTGTTGGATACGCAACTGGTGCCTTTTGTTGCTGACTGTGCGTATGACGCTATTGCGTTGCCGGATCATGCACCCACCAAACTAATACTGAAGTTCCCTGACAATATACGGAATGCATCTCAGTGGAGATTTAATACTACACTGCTGCATGATTCAGCATTTGTAAGTTTTATTAAAGAACAAATTTCTCTATTTTTTGAATTAAATACAACTGAGGGTATGTCAAATTTGGGTTATTTGGGATGCGATGAAATCTTTTCTTCGGGGACAGATAATCTCATATACAGTAGCTTTAAGAAGGAAAACTGAAGCGGAACTTTTAGTGATTACTAACAGAATTAAAGAAATAGACAAAGTTTACTCAGTAACACCTAGTGAAGATCTATATAAGGAAAGGGTGGAACGGCAAACACAGTATGATCTGCTGACAGTAACTGACAGTAGACTTCAGAAGGGAAACCAGAGGCCCGTGAGCCAGTCCTCATCCGAGGATCAGGGCTGGAGAAGGTCAGTAACTTTAAATTCCTGGGTGTTACTATTTCAGAAGATCTATGCTGGACAACCAATGATCTTACTTTAAGGATTCTTTATCTTGTTATTTCATGCTGTTATTTATTGCAATTTATTTTTGTATGCATTTGCACAGTCTATTGTCTTCAATGCTCCGCTTGATCTTTCATTGATCCTGCTGTAGTTACCATCCAATGATTTGCTGAGTATGCCCACAGGAAAAAGAATCTCAGGGTTGTATGTGGTGACATAAATGTATTCCGGTAATAAAATTCACTTTGAACTTTGAAGGTGCAAAACACAGTAGCCTTGATCCCTACGTTTTGTACTTCATCCTCTGCCTCATTGTACCTCCACCTCTCATGATAATACAACAAAAAAAGTCACTGAAGTGCCCCATACTCTTTACTTCTGTTTATACAGTGGTGACAATGGCTGCATCATCCCTACTCCCACTCCTTCCTTTCCATTAAAGTGAGTTTTTCCTCCAGCATTACAGACACTGCTGGGGACATGGTGGAAACAGGTACAATATTTAAGCAGCATTCAGTCAGGCACATGGACAGGAAGGGAATAGAGGAATATAGATCATGTTCAGGCAGATTAAATTAGTTTAATTTGGAATTATGTTTAACATAGTCATGGTGGGCAGAAGGGCCTATTCCTGTATTAAGTTCTATGCTGAAGCTAAGCCTTGTTAAGCAAATGGAGACTGCAGATGCTGGAATCTGTTGCTGATATGTTGACAGCACCTTTCCCTCCCACAGATGCTGCTGAACCCACAGTTCTTCCAACAGATTGTTTGTTGATTTAAGCAAATGTTCACTCGCTGGTGTTGGAGGGTGGGAGACCGGCACTTATAACTTTACAATTCAATCTGCTTCCACTGAAGTTTCAGGTGATAAATTACAGACCACAATTTGTTGTGAGATCACAAAGTGTTGCCTCTAATTCTTTGTGCCCTAAAAAAAAAAGCACCCAACTGCAAGGAGCCTGTACATCCTCCCCAGAGAGAGATGGGTTTTCTCTAGCTGCTCAGGTTTCCTTCAAGCCGGTTAGTAGGTTAATTGGTCATGGTAAATTGTCCTATAATTAAATCTGGGATTGTTGAGAGGTGCAGCTTGAAGGGTCAGAAGGGGTTATTCTGCACGGGACCCAAATAAACCTGCTTCCTCTAATACAGAGATCTATCTCTGGAACCTGCTTTTTAATGCTACTTAACAGCATCACTCCTTCCCATTTCCATAGCTCACATGAACACAACCATTTGCAAAGCTAATATGAATCTCTAAAATTGTTTATAAGATCAGCCCTTCTGTATTGATATTTTTGAAACCTAACCCCTCCAAATTTTTTGAAGTTATTTCTGCTGGTAAATAATTCAATGGATGCTTTTAAATAGTAACTTCCAGATCTGTGATAAAGAGAAGGGAATGTGTTGGTTTGTATGTTCCCTTTTTAAGTACAATGAATGTATCAAATAACACGTAACATTTGAACCTTATACAATTGTCAGGTGCTGGTCAGCAACACACTAACTAAAATTAAAGAGATCAGCTATATACAGGTGAATCTGCTGCTGGTGAGATTGATACTTATGGCTCAATCCCAATTATTCTAAAGCACGCTGCCTATATAGATGATTCACAGGCAGTGAATCACAGAAAGTGACCTGTAGTGGTAATCCGTTGTCAGACAGGCCAGCGATGGTGAATCTCATTCCCAAAGGATAATAATGCTAGTTGCTTGATGGTCCACACACCTAGACAGATGCCAAGCGCTGCTAACAGATAACTCAGTGAAAATGTCTCATTGATCTGCCAATAACCTGTTAGATCTTCCAGTATGCTGAGACGTGCATAAGGGGAAGGACAACAGTACAAGGTCCTCCTGTCACTGGACATTGAGGGGCATAAAAGGCTCTCAAACATTTATGTTGTATTATGCAAGCCGGTGATGGTTTGTAGACAGTCAATGTTTAGACAACATTCTGAATGTACACACAAAAGGAATGTAAAGAGCTGTCCAGTTTTCTTTTGCATTCATGTGTAATTTTTTTTGTGAACAAATTAGTTTTTGAAACAAAATGTTGCTTCATGGTCAGCATTAGTAACATTAGCTTTCTCATTTCAGATTTAATTACTGGATTTGAGTTGGTCAACTACCCACAGAGCAATTAGACTACAGAAACAATGCAGAGATGGGACTACACAGTGACCAAGTGCAACTTACTGTCATCTGAAATCTACAACCATTCAAATCTACAGCTAATTGGTGAGAACATTACTTGATATCATTCACCTACTACTCTAACCAATTGGCACTTATCTCTAGAGCTAAAGCAAATGGATCACTACCCAACACACCACTACCCATTGACATACAGCACATTCAGCAAGGAGGGTCCATAAATCTTCCCTTCACAAGTGGTTTCCACAATCTCAGGATACTGGAGAAAGGAAGCTGCTACAGTCAGATCTCCACCCATTATTAGCTGCTGGGCCTCTTTAGAAATGTGGACACCTGCCTCATTCCACAGGAAGGAGTCTTCATCTGTGCTAGTGACAGGCAGAGCCTTGCATAAGATTCACATTAGCTTTGAAAGAACACAGCTTTGACTGGGTTAGCAGCTAGTGGTTGTTCCCCTACTTTGGGACTCATGACATGTTTGTGCTCCCAGCTCTGTGACAAGAAGTGCAGTCTGATCCAATATAGGTCTCCAGTTACTTGAACTAATACTTGGATTCAGTATTCTTATACTACCTCCCAACCACCTCATGGGCTGCAACACACATAAAAGTTGCTGGTGAACGCAGCAGGCCAGGCAGCATCTCTAGGAAGAGGTGCAATTGACGTTTCAGGCCGAGACCCTTCGTCAGGACTAACTGAAGGAAGAGTGAGTAAGGGATTTGAAAGTTGGAGGGGGGGGGGAGATCCATTACTAACTCTCCAGCAGTCCAAAGTTTTTTGTTTTTTTTATATTATTGACTAGCTTACCTTCATACTCTTTTCTCTCATTACTTTTTATTGTTCCTTTCTGCTTTTTTTTAAGCTTCCCAAACCTATAACTTCCAATGATTTTTTGCTCTATTCTATGCCCTATCTTTTCCTTTTATGTTGTTTCTCACTTCCCTTGTCTGCCACGGTTGCCTCATCCTCTCTTTAGGATTCTACTTCTTTTGGAAGTATCTATCCTGTGCCCCCAGAAACTCCAGCTAAAACTGTTCTGCCTGCATCCCTGCTCATGTTCCTTTCCAATCTACGTTGGCCAGCTCCTCTCTCATGCCTCTGTAAGTTCCTTTATTCCACTGTAATACTGATACATATGATTTGAACTTCTCTCAAACTGCAGGATAAATTTTATCACATTACGATCCAAAAGGTTCCTTTGTCTTGAGCAGTGGCAAGTCAGAATTCCGAAGCCTGAGAAGACATAGCACACTGAGATTTGCTGATAGAGTAGAAAAGGCAGTGACTTGCAGCAGTTTGGAGATTTGTGTCATATTCAGAGTCGTAGAAAAGTACAGCACAGAAACAGGCCTGTCAACCCATCTAGTCCATGCCTACTTCCATTGACCTGCACAGGGAAAATAGCCCTCCGTAACCCTTCTATCCATATAGCTATCCATACTTCTCTTAAACATTGAAATCAAGCTCGCATGCACCACCTGTGCTGGCAGCTTATTCCACACTGTCACATAATTGAGTGTAGAAATTTCCCCTAAACTTCTCACCTTTCACCCTTAACCCATCCTCAGTGGTAAAACCCTGCATTTACCTCATTCATTCTGCTCATAATTTTGTATACCTCTATCAAATCTCCTCTCAATCTTCTACATTCCAAACAATACAGTCCTTGCCACTGTACTTTCAACCTTGTTTACATCTTTCCTGTAGGTAGGTGACCAAAACTGCACACTCTACTCCAAATCAGGTCTCACCAATGTCCTATACAACTCCAAAATAACATCCCATCTCCTGTACTCAGTACTTTGATTTATGAAGACCAATGTCCCAAAAGCTTTCATTATGACCATATCTACCTGTGACACACTTTCAATGAATTAGGGACCTGTATTCCCAGATCACTTTGTTCTAGTGCACTCCTCAGTACCCTACCGTTCACTGTGCAAGACCGACCCTGGTGGGTCTGACCAAAGTGCAAAACCTTGCATGCCTGCATTAAGTTCCATCTGCCATTTCTCAGTCCATTTTTCCAGCTGATGCAGATCCCACTGCAAGCTATGATAGCCTTCCTCACAGTCCACCACAACCCCCAATCTTGGTGACATCTGCAAATTTGCTGATCCAGTTAACCACATTATCATCCAGATCATTGATATAGACAACAAACAACAAAGGACCAGCACCGATCCCTGCGGCACTCCACAGGTCACAGGCCTCTCATCAGAGAGGCAACCCTCTACGACCACTCTCTCTGTCTTCTCCCACAAAGCCAACGTTAATCTGATATACTACCTCATTCTGAATGCCAAGTGAGTGAACCTCTTTGACCAGTCTCCCATGCAGGACCGTGTCAAATGCCTTACCAAAGTCCATGTGGACAATATCCACTGCCTTGCCTTCATGCACTTTCCTGACAACGTCCTTGTAAAAACTCTGTAAGATTGGTTAGCCATGACCTACCATGCACGAAGCTATGCTGGCTATCCTTTATCAGTCCATGTCTATCCAAATACTTATATATCAGGTCCCTCAAAATACCTTCTAATGACCTTCCCACAACTGAAATCAAACTCACCTGCCTATATATTTAGAGCCTTTTTTTTTTAAAAAAAGAAAATCAGCAGAACAACATTGGCTACCCTCCATTCCTCTGGTGCTTCTCCTATTACTAAGGATGTTTTTAATAACGCTGCTTTTTGGCAATATTTGCACATAGGGTTCAAGGAAACACCTTGTTAGGCCCTGGGGATTTAGCCATCCTGATTTGCCCATCTCCTGAGTAAATACAGATGGAACAATTATGATCTCTCCATCTGTTTTGGCTCCACAGATGGACTGCCATTCTGGTCTTCCAGAGGATTAATTCTGTAACTTGCAATCCTTTCGCTATTAACATACCTGTAGAATCCCTTAGGATCCTCCTTCACCTTGTCTGCTAAAGCAACTTCTTGCCCTCTTTTAGCCTTCCTGATTTCATTCTTAAGTATTCCCTTGCATTTCTTGTACTCCATAAGCACATCATTTGTTCCTACCTGCCTATGCATCTCTTTTTTCCCTCTTAAGCAGGGTCTTAATATTTCTTGAAAATCAAGAATCCTTGTACTTGTTAACTTTACCTTTTGTTCTGACAGGCAGAAACAAGCTTTGTACTCTCAAAATTTCACTTTTGAAGCCTTTCCACTTTCCAAGTACACTTTACCAGATAACAGCCTGTCCCAATCCACCTTTGCCAGAACACTTCTGATGAGATCAAAATTGGCCTTTCTCCAATCCAATATAGAATCTCAATCCGCAGACAAACCTATCTTTTTGCATAGTTACTTTGAAATTGATGGTTTTGTGATCACTACATGGAAAGTGTTCCCCAACACAAACTTTGTCACCTGCCCTGTCTTACTCCCTAATAGCAGATCCAGTATTGTACACTCACTGGGACTTCTACACACTGCTAAAGGAAGCATTGCAGAACACATTTGACAAACTCTATCCCACTAGTCCTTTTACAGTATGGGATTCCCAGTCAGTATGTGGCAAGTTAAAATCACCTACTATAAAAACCTTATGTTTCTGGCAACAGTCTGATCTCTTCACAAATTTGTTCCCCTAAATCCCTAGGACTGTTGAGTGGTCTAATGTAGCCCCATTATTGTGGTCATACGTTTGTTTCTCAGTTTCACCCATAACACCTCATAATACAGTCCTCCAGTCTGTCCTGACAGACATTTTTCCTGATTAGTAACACCACCCCTCCTCCTCTAATTCCTCCTGCTCTGTCACTTCTAAAACAGAACCCCACATATGAGCCAGTCCTGCCTCTCCCGCAACCAAGCCTCACTAATGGCGACAACATAATTCCAGGCATTGATCCATGCCCTGAGCTCATTCATCTTTCCTATGATACTTGAGCAGTGGCAAACTGGAGATCGGAAGCCTGAGAAGACATAGCTCACTCAAATTTGACAAATGAGTAGAAAACGCAGCCACTCGTGGCAGTTGGTGCTTTGTGCAGTGTCCAATTAGCATTTGGGATTGATTAGCAAACAAAAAATTAAAATAATGCAATAGCAAACAAAGTGGTCAGAGCCAGAGTGAAGAGTTTTTACTCTGAGGGTTCAGTGAGAGAAGGCAAAAAAGCTGTAGAGTTCTATACACATATACACACACTTTATTGTTCTTTGTATTTGCTCAGATAGAACAGTAGATATGCCAGGATGCCAGGCAAGATAGCTGAATGCTCCTCGTGCAGGATGTGGGAAGGCAAGGAGACCTCCAGTGCCCCTGATGACTACAACTGCGAGAAGTAGTTCATTCAGCTACAACTTCTAACAATTCGCATTAAAGAGTGGGGGCTGGAACTGGATGAACTCTGGATCATTCAGGAGGCTGAGGGTGTGATAGATAGGACATATAGAGAGGTAGTTACACCCAATGTGCAGGACACAGGAAACTTGGTGACAGTCAGGAAGGGAAAAGAGGTTAATCAGCCAATGCAGAGTACCCCTGTGGCCATCCTGCCTCAACAACAGGCATATCACTAGGAATACTATTGGAGGAATAGTATGTCTCTGGGCACTGAGTCTGACTCTACGACTCAGAACCGGGGGTGGGGAGAGAAGAGGCAAGCTGTAATGACAGGGGAACAGAAAGGAGGTCCTGTGGACGAGAATGAGATCCCCAGATGGGAAGTTGCCTCCCAGGTGCCAGGGTCTGGGATATCTCAGGTCGAGTCCTCAGCATTCTTAAGTGAGAGAGTGAACAGCCAGAGGTCATAGTCCATGTAGGTACCAATGACATGGGTAGGAAGTGTGACGAGGTTCTGCATAGGCAGCTCAGGGAGTTAGGTGCTAAGTTAAAAAGCACGATCTCTAGGGTTGTGATCATACCTGAGCCACATACTAGTGAGGCCAGCAATAGGCACATTATACATGGCTAAGGAGGGAGACACAAGATTTTTAGAAGAGACCCAACGGCGGAGCAGGCGGAAGAGGAGACATCTCCCAACGGCTGTAAAGGCGGATGCGGATGCCCAACAATGGGTAGGGAGGCTTGCGAGCATGCCGCAAGAACTGCCGTAGACCCACAACACTCAGGGCTTGTCTACCTAGCGTGTGAAGCCTGGATCTGGCGGACTGCGCGGAAGAAACCATCACTGGTTCAACGGGCAGAAAGGCGATTCTCAGCAATGTGTCGTGGAGCACTAAGAGGGCACAGTGAGACACACAGAACACTGCTGGCCATCCACTGCATCCTGACCTATCTCCAGCCATCTCGACTATGTCTTGCCACTGGGTCCAGATAGGCCGGGACGAGAGAGTGAGGCTGACGACCTGCGCAGCTCTCCCTCACTTTAATCCAAGTCAAGCGCAAGTCATGACTTCACACCCAACGCGCAACCTGAAGTCCTGGGGCGATGGGGGAGCGGCGAAGCAGCAGGTACGGATACACTGGAAGCTGTAGTCACAAACCTGCACACAGGCGGCCCAGGGCATAGGGTCGCTCTCTACTGGACTGAAGCAGCAGTTGAGTTCGGCAGCCCCCTGGGTGTCTGAGCAGCCCTCTTTAGGATCGCTCTGCTCACCTCCATGGAGGAAGGGGCTGGAAAAGGTGCCTCAAACATAGTCTGCTTCACTTCACCCTGGCCAGCTTACCGCGGCTGGTGGGGATCCCTCATAGCGGTCGACCTACAACAGTGAAGAAGAAAGTGATGGTGCTCAACCTTGGCACATGGAACGTGAGAACTCTGCGAGATAACGTCAAGGCAGACAGACCAGAGAGAAGAACTGCACTAGTTGCAAAAGAGCTAGCTCGCTACAATGTGGACATAGCAGCTCTTAGCGAAACGCACCTAGCAGACAAGGGCCAGCTGACAGAACGTAGTGGTGGATACACATTCTTCTGGAGCAGTCGCAGCAGTGCTGAACGACGAGAAGCAGGTGTGGGATTTGCCATCAATTCTAACCTCGCCCGTAAACTCACCAAGCACCCAGAGAGCATCAACGACCGCCTGACGACACTTCAGCTCCCGCTTGCAAACAATAAGAGTGCTACGCTGATTAGTGCCTACGCTCCCACCATGACCAACCCAGATGACATTAAAGACAAGTTCTATGAGGAACTCGACGCCCTCATCTCAGCAATCCCACAGTCAGAGAAGCTCATCGTTCTCGGGGACTTCAATGCCAGAGTAGGGACAGACTACCAAACCTGGGAAGGGATCATTGGAAGACACGGCACTGGCAAGTGTAACAACAACGGCCTTCTGCTCAAGACATGTGCCACACATGACTTTGTCATCACCAACACCCTGTTCCACCTACCCACCCATAAGAAGACATCATGGATGCATCCACGCTCGAAGCACTGGCATCCGATTGACTACATCATCACCAGGAAGAGGGACAGGATGAATGTCAGAGTGACGAGAGCCATGTGTGGTGCCGACTGCTGGACCGATCACCGCCTCATTGTGTCCAAGTTCAGGCTTCGCATTCTGCCCATGAGAAGGCCCCAAGGGCAGAAGACTGCAAAGAGATTGAATGTCTCCAAGCTGAAAAGCAGCAGGGTTGCAGAAGAATTCGTCGATGTCCTTGAAGGCAGACTGCCAGACACACCACAGGATGTCGGGACCAGCGTTGAGGAACAGTGGACGGCCTTCAGAGACGCTGTCTATACTACCGCCCTCGAACATCTCGGACCAGCAACCTGAAGAAACCAAGACTGGTTCGATGAGAATGATGAAGAAATACAGGCACTACTAACGGAGAAACATCAACATTACAGAGCGCATCAGAATGACCCCACGTCACTAGCCAAGAAAGATGCCTTTACCAACGCAAGAAGAAAGGTGCAGAAAAAACTTCGCAAGTAGTCAGGGTCAGAGCGTGAGTGAGCCAGTGAAGGAGTGGAGCTTTGAGGCTTTGGCTCGAGAGACTTCGACGAGAAGAGGTGGAGGACAAGCTAGCTTGCAGTTGGTCTTTACAATGTCTCCTGAGATGGTGATGTCTCTCTCATGTGAGATGTGGCAGTCTTGGGGGAACGCCCCTCTCCCGCAGAGTCATATCTGCCAGAAGTGCATATGGCTGGGTGATCTGGAAGACCGTGTAAGGAATCTACAGCAGCAGCTGGATGACCTTCGACTCATAAGGGAGAATGAGGTAGTCATAGATGAGAGCTACAGGGAGGTAGTCACACCTAGGGGGTCGGAAGCAGGTCGTTGGGTGACAGTCAGAGGGTGAAAAGCGAATGTGAGCAGACAGGTAGTGCAGAGCACCCCTGTAGCCATCCCCCTGAATAATAAGTTTACCATCCTGGATACTGTTGGCGGGTACGGCCAACCAGGTGTGAGCCACGGTGGCAGGGCCTCCGGCACTGAGTCTGACCCTGTGGTGCAGAGGGGTGGGACGGAGAAGAGGAGAGCTGTCGTCATTGGAGACTCTATAGTCAGGGGAGCAGACAGGAGATTTTGTGGACGTGAGAAGGACACCTGCATGGTTTGTTGCCTCCCGGGTGCCAGGGTCCGGGATGTCTCTGACTGGGTGCACGACATCCTGGTACGAGAGGGAAAGCAACCAGAAGTTGTGATACATGTTGGGACCAACGACATAGGCAGGAAGAGGGATGAGGTCCTGAAGTGTGAGTTTCGGGAATTAGGCAGAAGGCTGAAGAACAGGGCCTCAAGGGTGACGTTCTCAGGATTGCTGCCAGTGCTACGTGACAGAGATGGTAAGAATTGGAGGAGATAGCAGTTGAATGCGTGGCTGAGGAGTTGGTGCAGGGAGCAGGGTTTTAGATTTTTAGATCATTGGGATCTCTTCTGGGGAAGGTGGGACCTGTACAGATTGGATGGGTTGCACCTGAACTCGAGGGGGAGCAATATCCTTGCAGGTAGGTTTGTTAGCATGGTCCGGGAGGGTTTAAACTAATTTGCGAAAGGGATGGGACCCAGAGCGATAGAGCAGTGAAAGAAGTGCATGGAGTAAAGCCAGATCTAACATACAGAGAGGCCTTGAGGAAAGAGAAGCAGGATAAACGGTGTAAAGACAGTAAGGTAGAAGGGCTGAAATGTGTGTACCTCAATGCAAGAAGCTTCAGAAATAAAGGTGATGAACTGAGAGCTTGGATACATACATGGAATTATGATGTAGTGGTCATTACAGAGACTTGGCTGGCACCAGGGCAGGAATGGATTCTCAATATTCCTGAATTTCAGTGCTTTAAAAGGGATAGAGAGGGCGGAAAAAGGGGAGGAGGGGTGGCATTACTGGTCAAGGATACTATTACAGCTACAGAAAGGGTGGGTAATGTAGCAGGATCCTCTTTTGAGTCAATATGGGTGGAAGTCAGGAACAGGAAAGGAGCAGTTACTCTACTGGGGTATTCTACAGGCCCCCTGGTAGCAGCAGAGATACAGAGGAGCAGATTGGGAGGCAGATTTTGGAAAGGTGCAAAAATAACAGGGTTGTTATCATGGGTGACTTTAACTTCCCTAATATTGATTGGCACCTGATTAGTTCCAAGGGTTTAGATGGGGCAGAATTTGTTCAGTGTGTCCAGGATGGATTCCTGTCACAGTATGTGGACAGGCCGACCAGGGGGAATGCCATACTAGATCTAGTACTAGGTAATGAACCGGGTCAGGTCACAGATCTCTCAGTGGGTGAGCATGTGGGGGACAGTGACCACCGCTCCCTGGCCTTTAGCATTATCATGGAAAAGGATAGAATCAAATAGGACAGGAAAATTTTTAACTGGGGAAGGGCAAATTATGAGGCTATAAGGCTAGAACTTGCGGGTGTGAATTGGGATGATGTTTTTGCAGGGAAATGTACTATGGACATGTGGTCGATGTACAGAGATCTCTTGCGGGATGTAAGGGATAAATTTGTCCCGGTGAGGAAGATAAAGAATGGTAGGGTGAAGGAACCATGGGTGACAAGTGAGGTGGAAAATCTAGTCAGGTGGAAGAAGGCAGCATACATGAGGTTTAGGAAGTAAGGATCAGATGGGTCTATTGAGGAATATAGGGAAGCAAGAAAGGAGCTTAAGAAGGGGCTGAGAAGAGCAAGAAGGGGGCATGAGAAGGCCTTGGCGAGTAGGGTAAAGGAAAACCCCAAAGCATTCTTCAGTTACGTGAAGAAAAAAAGGATGACAGGAGTGAAGGTAGGACCGATTAGAGATAAAGGAGGGAAGATGTGCCTGGAGGCTGTGGAAGTGAGCGAGGTCCTCAATGAATACTTCTCTTCGGTATTCACCAATGAGAGGGAACTTGATGATGGTGAGGACAATATGAGTGAGGTTGATGTTCTGGAGCATGTTGATATTAAGGGAGAGGAGGTGTTGGGTTTGTTAAATTACATTAGGACAGGTAAGTCCCCAGGGCCTGACAGAATATTCCCCAGGCTGCTCCACGAGGCGAGAAAAGAGATTGCTGAGCCTCTGGCTAGGATCTTTATGTCCTCGTTGTCCACGGGAATGGTACCAGAGGATTGGAGGGAGGCGAATGTTGTTCCCTTGTTCAAAAAAGGTAGTAGGGATAGTCCAGGTAATTATAGACCAGTGAGCCTTACATCTGTGGTGGAAAAACTGTTGGAAAAGATTCTTAGAGATAGGATCTATAGGCATTTAGAGAATCATGGTCTGATCAGGGACAGTCAGCATGGCTTTGTGAAGTGCAGATCGTGTCTAACAAGCCTGATAGAGTTCTTTGAGGAGGTGACCAGGCATATAGATGAGGGTAGTGCAGTGGATGTGATCTATATGGATTTTAGTAAGGCATTTGACAAGGTTCCACACGGTAGGCTTATTCAGAAAATTATTAGGCATGGGATCCAGGGAAGTTTGGCCAGGTGGATTCAGAATTGGCTTGCCTGCAGAAGGCAGAGGGTGGTGGTGGAGGGAGTACATTCAGATGGGAGGATTGTGACTAGTGGTGTCCCACAAGGATCTGTTCTGGGACCTCTACTTTTTGTGATTTTTATTAACGACCTAGATGTGGGGGTAGAAGGGTGGGTTGGCAAGTTTGCAGATGACACAAAGGTTGGTGGTGTTGTATAGTGTAGAGGATTGTCAATGATTGCAGAGAGACATTGATAGGATGCAGAAGTGGGCTGAGAAGTGGCAGATGGAGTTCAACCCGGAGAAGTGTGAGGTGGTACACTTTGGAAGGACAAACTCCAAGGCAGAGTACAAAGTAAATGGCAGGATACTTGGTAGCGTGGAGGAGCAGAGGGATCTGGGGGTACATGTCCACAGATCCCTGAAAGTTGCCTCACAGGTGGATAGGGTAGTTAAGAAAGTTTATGGGGTGTTAGCTTTCATAAGTCGAGGGATAGAGTTTAAGAGTCGCAATGTAATGATGCAGCTCTATAAAACTCTGGTTAGGCCACACTTGGAGTACTGTGTCCAGTTCTGGTCGCCTCACTATAGGAAGGATGTGGAAGCATTGGGAAGGGTACAGAGGAGATTTACCAGGATGCTGCCTGGTTTAGAAAGTATGCATTATGATCAGGGATTAAGGGAGCTAGGGCTTTACTCTTTGGAGAGAAGGAGAATTAGAGGAGACATGCTAGAGGTGTATAAGATAATAAGAGGAATAGATGAGTGGATAGCCAGCACCTCTTCCCCAGGGCACCACTGCTCAATACAAGAGGATATGGCTTTAAGGTAAGGGGTGGGAAGTTCAAGGGGAATATTAAAGGAAGGTTTTTTACTCAGAGAGTGGTTGGTGCGTGGAATGCACTGCCTGAGTCAGTGGTGGAGGCAGATACACTAGTGAAGTTTAAGAGACTACTAGACAGGTATATGGAGGAATCTAAGGTGGGGGCTTATATGGGAGGCAGGGTTTGAGGGTCGGCACAACATTGTGGGCCGAAGGGCCTGTACTGTGCTGTACTATTCTATGTTCTATGAGATGCAGGACAGCTGGTTCAGCAAGAAGGCCAATGAAATCCAGGGCTATGCAGACAGCCACGACATAAAGCGCTTCTACGATGCGCTTAAGGCTGTATACGGACCCCAGTCCTCCGGCTCCTCACCCCTCCTCAACGCTGATGAGACGCAGCTGCTGACAGAGAAGAAGCAGATTCTGGATTGGTGGGCTGAGCACTTTAACAACGTCCTTAACCGCCCTGCTGACATCAACGACGAGGCCATTGCCCGCCTGCCCCAGGTAGAGATCAACAAGAACCTCAACACCCTCCCCACAGTAGATGAAGTCAGGAAGGCAGTGAAGCAACTCTCCTATGGCAAAGCGCCAGGACCCGATGCAATCCCTGCTCAGGTATACAAAGCAGGAGGCCCTGTCATGATGCAAAAGCTGACTGTACTCTTCCAGTCCATGTGGAAAAAGGGACAGGTCCCGCAACAGCTGAAAGATGCCAGCATAGTCCACATCTACGAGAGGAAAGGCAACCACCAGTCTTGTGACAACCACCGAGGCATCTCCCTCTTGTCTACCGCGGGGAAGATTCTGGCCCGTGTCCTGTTCAACCGCCTTCTCCAAGACCTTGAGCAAGGTCTGCTCCCAGAAAGCCAGTGCGGCTTCCGTGCTGAACGTGGGACCGCGGACATGATTTTTGCTGCACACCAACTCCAGGAAAAATGCCAGGAGCAACACAGCGACCTCTTCATGACCTTTGTCGATCTAAACAAGGCTTTCGATACGGTCAGCAGAGAAGGCTCGTGGAAGATCATGGAGAAGTTTGGCTGCCCCAGCAAGTTCATCACAATCATCCGGCAGTTCCACGACAGTATGATGGTGGAAGTTCTGGATGACGGCGACGAGTCAGAGGCCTTCCCAGAGACAAATGGCGTCAAACAAGGCTGCGTTCTTGCCCCAACTCTGTTCAGTATGGTATTCTCTGCCATGCTAACAGATGCCTTCCGTAACTACGAAGAAGGAATGCACGTCAGGTACAGGACTGACGGCAGGTTGTTCAACCTTAGGCGCCTGCAGGCAGTTACAAAGGTGCAAGAGACTGTCATCAGAGACTTGTTGTTTGCTGATGACTGCGCGCTCAACGCCAGCACAGAGCAGGAGATGCAGCGTGAAATGGACTGCTTCTCACAAGTCTGCGACAACTTCGGTCTCACTATCAGCACCAAAAGGACCGAAGTTATGTACCAGCCTGCCCCAGGAAAGCCATACCAGGAGCCGCGCATCACGGTGAAGGGCCAGAACCTCCAGGCAGTCGACAACTTCACCTACCTGGGCAGCATACTCTCTCGCGCAGTGAACATAGACACTGAGGTCAACAACAGGATTGCCAAAGCCAGCGCCGCCTTTGGGAGACTCCGTTAGAACATCTGGGAGCGGAGAGGACTCAGCCTTACCACCAAGCTGAAGGTCTACTGTGCAGTGGTCCTTACCACCCTCCTTTACGCCAGTGAGACCTGGACTGTCTACAGCAGACACGCCAAACAGCTCAACCACTTTCACCTGAGCTGCCTCCGCAGACCCCTCCACATCAGGTGGCAGGACAAAGTCCCCAACACGGAAATCCTGGAACGAGCTGGGCTCTGCAGCATCTACACCTTCCTGCTGAAAGCCCAAGCCAGGTGGGCTGGACATGTGGTCAGAATGCCAGACAGCCGATTGCCTAAGCAGCTGCTGTACGGAGAACTGTGTCAGGGCAAGCGCTCAGTCCGGGGGGCAGAAGAAACGTTATAAAGACCGCCTCAAAGCGTCCCTCAAAGGCCTGGGTGTCAACATCAACACGTGGGGGACGCTTGCCCTCGACCGTCCAGCTTGACGCAGCAAGATCACCACAGGAGCCCATGCAGCTAAAGTCAGGCGCATCATCGAGGTGCAACGAAAGCGTGCTGTGCGCAAGGCCCGAGCAGCATCCACTGCCACGACAGCACCCACCCACTTGTGTCCCACTTGTGGGCGAGCCTTCAGGGCCCAGATTGGCCTCATCAGTCACCTCCGGACCCACAGCCACCAATCTCCCATTGGACTTTGAAGCCATGGTCATCTTCGACTACGAAGGACGAACAACAACAAGAGACAGTTTGCACCTGAACTGGAAGGGGTCTAATATCCTAGTGCAGGGTTTGCTAGTGCTGCATGGTGGGGTTTAAACAAGAGTTGCAGGGGGATAGGAACCAGAATGCCAAAACAGTTAGCGAAGAGGTTGTGGAGACAGATGCTGATAAGAACTCAGACAAAGTGAGGACTCAAAAGGTTGAGCATGGTGCGACTAGTGTATGAGCTGCGTATAATTTTTTTTGGAATTTTTTTTATTGAAGTCCATCATCAAACAAACATTTCCATAAGATGTATTTCAGATACTGTAAATATACATCATATAGTCATATTTGTCACAAATTTCCACATAATATTTATCTGAGGTATACACTTATAGGAAGGAGAGGAAAGAAAGAACAATCAAAAGAAGAAAACTATCTACATAGTAGGGAGTGATTATTTTTTACAACATTTTTCAATGCAAAAAGTATCGCAGGAAAGGCAGATGAGTTTAAGGCGTGGATCAACCTCCTGGAATTATGACATTGTAGCCATTAGTGAGACTCAGTTGCAAGAGGGACAGTACTGGCAGCTCAATATTCTGGGTTCCGTTGTCCTAGCTATGACAGAGCGGGAGGGATTAAAGTAGGAGTGGTGGTATTACTAGTCAGGGCGAATGTCACGGCAGTGCTCAGTCAGGACAGACTAGAGAACTTGTCCAGTGAGGCTTTATGATTGGAACTGAGAAATAAGAAAGGTATGACCACGTTAATGGGGCTATATGATAGACCACTCAACAGTGCTAGGGATTGAGGAACAAATTTGCAGAGAGATGGCAGACTGGTGGAAGAAACACAAGGCTGTTATGGTAGGTGATTTTAACTTTCCATATATTGACTGGGAATCCCATACTGCAGAAGGACTAGATAGAATAGGGAGTTTGTCAAATGCATTCAGGGAAGTTCCTTAAAGAGTACACAGAAGTCCCAATGAGGGAGTATGCAATACTCGATCTCCTATTTGGGAATGAGACAGGGCAGGTGACAGAAGTTTGTGTAGAGGAACACTTTGCATCTAGTGATTACTATGCCATTAGTTTCAAGTAAACATACAGAAAGACCGGTTTGGTCCACAGGTTGAGATTCTAAATTGGAGGATGGCCAATTTTGATGGTATCAGAAAGGATCTGGCAAGTGTAGATTGGGACGGGTTGGTTTCTGGCAAAGCTGTACTTGGTAAGTGGGCGTCCTTTAAAAGTGAAATTTCTAGAACATAGATCAATGTGCTGACAACAATGTCAATTATTCTAATCATTCCATGCCTATTCATCTATCTAAGTGCCTCTTAAATATTGCTATCACATCTGCTTCTTCCAGTTTGCTCGGCAGTGCATTCATAGTACCTACCACCTTCAATAAAGAAACCCACCTACCCAGAAATAGTCTGCAGATTGTTACTTGTCAATGAATAGATCAAATTTGGTTGAGGAATTAACTTGACAAGATAACTGGAAGATCCTGCCTATTTTACAAAACAGCATAATTTGATGGTTTACATTTACCCAAATCTGAAGAGACCACCTCCATTTAATTCTCACTGGGAGTCACTCTTGCTGGGAATCACCAAAGCTCAACAACATGTTGGCACAGGATTTTTTGCTCAAGTCTTTAGAGTGAGATTTGCATCCATGTTCAGGCTTTGAGATGAGGCTCAAGCCACTAATAAGTCAGTCTAAAGTAACCTTATGTTAAATCATAAGCCTTCACAATTAAGCTAAATACACATTTTCTCCCCAGGAACAGAAAGTAGCAATTTGAGCCCAACTCCCCAATTATACAGTTGACATATATCACATCACCCAGAGAACAGCTTCCACGGGGAGGTAGGGAATAGTCTGAGGACACTGCAATGTACAAACACCATAACCTGCACTAGCTGCAGCCCTATTTTAACATGGGATCTGACCCCAGGCAGAATGAACAGGCCTGCTGCTAATGTAGCCAGTGCTTGTTGTGTGCATCAGATCTATGTACTGTAGTCACGAGGGGCTGTATGAAAAACTAAGCAGCCCTCCCTTCAGCAGGTCCCGTTTCCATAACTGCTACCTGTGCTTTATCCCAATACCGCAACTACACATCAACAGCAGGCTATTGTTAAATGCAGGTCTGGATAGGCATTATTATTAAGGTGGTGAGCGACTTCTGTGGTTTATACCACTTTTCTGGACACCTGCTGACACCTGAGAAGAAAGGTCTCAGGTCAAGAGTTGAGAACTGAGGATAGTAATACCCGCTGGCGTTCATATGATGCCACAGTGACGCATATTAAATTTGAGATTGCAACAAAATGAAGCCTTCTGCTCTTTCAACATTTATAATTTACCTGTGGAAAGAGAAACAGAGTTAATGTTTCAGGTCAACAGAACCCATATCAGAAACTGTCCTGATGAAGGGTCTTTGACTTCAAGTATTAGCTGAGCCTCTTCCCACCAGTGCAAGACTGTTTAACATCATTTCCAGTACACAAGTCAAAAGGACATCAAAATAATTGTTACGCAAGATCCAAAGCAACACAAACAATGAGACAATGAACATGATAAGGCAGGAGGAGAAGATGGCAGCGCGCCGCGCGTGCGCAGCCCTCCAGTGAAAAATGATATCGTATCTGTTAAATAGGGGCCGTGGACAATTCTGATTTCATGGAGAATGGACGTGAAAGCACAGAGAAACATCTGGAGAGATTTCTGAAACGCCCGTTCACTGCTGTCGTTACTGTGTTGTCGTGAATCTTTCGGAGGGTAGGCCTCAAAATCCCTGGCCTTGCCTGCTTTTGGCAACCGAGAAGGATGTCGAATTGTTTGGACAGAGATGGCGCTCAGTACTTGGTGACGGACAGCTGATCAGAGCTCGAAGTTTTCGGATGACTCAGAGTCGGATTATGGTCGGCATGGCAGGGAGAGTTTTTCTTCCTTCTCCCGTCTGCGTGAGATGTGGGACATTTGAGAAACTTTGAACTTTACTGTGCTCACGGACTTCTTCATCAAGTTATGGTATTGTTACACTGTTTGTAACTATATGTTATAATTATGTGGTTTTGTCAGTTTTTTCAGTCTTGGTTTGTCCTGTGTTATGTGATATCACACCGGAGGAAATAATGTATCATTTCTTAATGCATGCATTACTAAATGACAATAAAAGAGGACTACGTGTCTTCATAATCATAATCATAATAAATACACAAGATAGCTTCTATACAGTCATATTGTACATCTATAAAGTGACACTGGATATAAGAGTCTGTTCATAAGGTGACTGACGGGAAATGATAAGTAGTAGAGGCATGGGTTAGTGTGTGAAGGTGTTGATCAGCCTCACTGCTTAGGGAAAGTAACTGTTTTCGAGATTGATGGTTGTTACATGCTGACACCTGAGAAAAAAGGTCTCAGGTCAAGAGTTGACATGATGAAAGTTACATACGTGGATAGAGCGTTGGCTGATTGGCAGGAAACAGAGAATGGGAATAAAGGGATCCTATTCTGGTTGGCTGCCGGTTACCAGTGGTCTTCCACAGGGGTCCATATTGGGGCCGCTTCTTTTTACATTGTACATCAATGATTTGGATTATGGAATAGATGGCTTTGTGGCTAAGTTTACTGATGATATGAAGATAGGTGGAGGGGCCGGTAGTGCCGAGGAAACGGAGAGTCTGCAGAGAGACTTGGATAGATTGGAAGAATGGGCAAAGAAGTGGCAAATGAAGTACAAACTTGGAAAATGTATGGTTATGCACTTTGGCAGAAGAAATAAACGGGCAGACTATTATTTAAATGGGGAAAGAATTCAAAGTTCTGAGATACAATGGGACTTGGGAGTCCTCATACAGGATACCCTTACGGTTAGCCTCCAGGTTGAGTCAGTGGTGATGAAGGCGAGTGCAATGTTGGCATTCATTTCTAGGGGAATAGAGTATAGGAGCAGGGATGTGATGTTGAGGCTCTATAAGGCACTGGTGAGACCTCACTTGGAGTACTGTGGGCAGTTTCGGTCTCCTTATTTAAGAAAGGATGGGCTGACGTTGGAGAGGGTACAGAGAAGATTCACTAGAATGATTCCGGGAATGAGAGGGTTAATATATGAGGAATGTTTGTCCGCTCTTGGACTGTATTCCTTGGAGTTTAGAAGAATGAGGGGAGACCTCATAGAAACATTTTGAATGTTGAAAGGCATGGACAGAGTGGACGTGGCAAAGTTGTTTCCCATGATGGGGGAGGCTAGTATGAAAGGGCATGACTTAAGGATTGAAGGGCGCCCATTCAGAACAGAAATGCGAAGAAATTTTTTTAGTCAGAGGGTGGTGAATCTATGGAATTTGTTGCCATGGGCAGCAGTGGAGACCAAGTCATTGGGTGTATTTAAGGCAGAGATTGATAGGTATCGGAGTAGCCGGGGCATCAAAGGTTATGGTGAGAAGGTGGGGGAGTAGGACTAAATGGGAGAATAGATCAGCTCATGATAAAATGGCGGAGCAGACTCAATGGGCCGAATGGCCGACTTCTGCTCCTTTGTCTTATGGTCCTGGTGTGGATGCTACACCCTGATGGGCATGGGACAAGCAGTCCATAAGCAGGATGGGAAGGATCCTTCATCATATTATTAACCCTTTTCTGGCACCTTTCTGTACACTTGATGGCAGGTAGGCTGGTGCTGGAAATGACTACGGATTATGAGTACCCACTGTAGAGCTTCCCTGTTCGCCACAGTGCACTTTCTGTACCATGCAGTGATGCAGCATGTTTGGATGCTCACCACTGCACATCTGTAGAAGATCATAGGTATTGATGTGCATAGTTCAGCTCTCTTCAGCCTCCTCAGAAAGTAGAGGCCAATGTAAGGAGGGGTGTAAGTGACGGAAGGTCTCTTGAAGTTGATAACGATCTGTTTTGCATTATTAACATTGAGGAAGAGGTTATTTGCCTGACACTAGGCCTCAAGCTCTTCCACCTCCGGTCTCACCGTTGTTGGTGATGAGCCCCACCTTTGTTGTCATCGGCATACATGACAATGTGATTACTCAAGTGTTTGGCCATGCAGTTGTTTGTGAGCAGGCGTACAGCAGTACACTCTGCCTGACCTGTTGACTGATTCTAATGTTTTCCATTTTTGTTTCACATTTCCAGCACCTGCAGTGCTTTTCATTTTCATTTAGAATTTACTCAATCTTTATACTAATGAAAACTTTAAAGTAACTGATCTATTAAACACATGTACTTTCCCCGTGTTATTATGATTGCCCAAATGAAGATTTTAGAGCAGGCGTGGTGAACCTTTTTGAGAATATGTGCCCAAATTGGTTATCCTCTTCTGAAAACCTTCTCGCATGCCATGGTTACTGCGCAGAGACGATCATTAATTAATAACATCAATTATGGACTTGCAGAAAAAAAGAACGAGTCCTGTTGCTTACTTATGCAGTTGTTGTTTTACTACAAATAACAGACAGATTGAAATAAAGCAGCACACATAAAAATTACTGGTGAATGCAGCAGGCCAGGCAGCATCTGTAGGAAGAGGTACAGTCAACGTACCTCTTCCTAGAGATGCTGCCTAGCCTGCTGCATTCACCAGCAATTTTTATGTGTGCTGCTTGAAATTCCAGCATCTGCAGATTTCCTCGTGTTTGCGTTTTTAAAAGATTGAAATAAATGAAGCATTTGAGAAAGGCTTCAAAAATTATTAATATTAATCTTTCCAAATTGAAAACTAACGATTTCTAAACAGTATTGTTATTGTACCCCATAGTATAACATGAGAAATAAGAATGTGAAAATACAAGCTTTGGTGCATATTCATAACAGATCGAAGAAAGGAAAATAAACATACTTTAACCTCTGAGAATGTTAACCTTGCACTAACAGTTACAAATATTGTATACACACACAAAATGCTGGAGGAACTCAGCAGGCCAGGCAGCATCTATAGAAAAAAGTACAGTCGACGTTTCAGACCAAAGCCCTTTGGCAAGATTGCATACCTTGCTTATATTTAGTCCAGAGCTATGCACTAGTTTCATCAATAACTAGCCAAATATCAATGTGTCCTCACAACCATCGAACTGGCATGAGATATTTCCTGTGAAAACATATCATTGCTCCCTGCTTGCAAAGACAATCAACCGTTGCTTCGTTTAGTAGTAAGGATAATTATATTCCCTTATTAAGGGTAGAGTTTAAAGAAACAAGGGGCAGCATTGCATTCCATACATTCTCCCCGTGACCTCGTGGCTTTCCTCCCACAGTCCAGACATACCGGTTCAAGGTTCAAAAGTTCAAAGGTCCAATTTAATGTCAGAGACATTAGGTCATTGGCCATTGTAAATTGTCCCACGATTAGGCTCACTTGCCTTCAACCACTTCCCTGGTAGCTTCCTCAAAACTCTATAAAGTTGGTTAGTCATGACCTACCACATACAAAGCTATGCTGAGTATCCTTAATCAGTTCATGTCTATCCAAATACTTGTATATCCAGTCCCCCAGAATACCTTCTAATACCTTTCCCACAACTGATGTCAGACTCACTGGCCTATAGTTTCCTGGTTTATTTTTAGAGCCTTTCTTAAACAGCAGAACAACATTGGCTATCCTCCAACCCTCTGTTACCTCACCTGTCACTAAAGATGCTTTAAATATCTTTGCTAAGGCCCCGGCAATTTCTGCACTTGCCTCCCACAGGGTCCTCCTCCTCTGTAGTCTATGAAGTCCATGAAGTTGATGCTGCTTTGCCTCACTTCAATTGGTTTTGTGTCCATCTCAATAAATACAGACACAAAAAAAAATGCACTTACAATCTCCCCCATCTGTTTTGACTCCATACAGGGATTACCATTCTGATCTTCCAGAGGACCAGTTTTGCCCCTTGCAATCCTTTTGCTCTTAACATTATTTGTAGAACCCCCCCCCCCTACGATTCTCTTTCACCTTGTCTGCTAGGGTAACCTCATGCCTTCATTTAGCCCTCCTGATTTCTTCCTTAAGTATTCTTTTGCATTTCTTATACTCCATAAGTACCTCATTTGTTCTTACCCTACTGTACTTGCTATGCACCTCCTTTTTTCCCCCTTAGTGAGGGCCTCAATTCTTCTTGAAAACCAAGGTTCCCTACACCTGCTATATTTACCTTTTATTCTGACAGGCACATACAAGCTTTGTACTCTCAAAATTCCACTTTTGAAGGCCTCCCACTTACTAAGTACACCTTTACCAGAAACAGCTTGTTCCAGCCCACACTTTCCAGATCCTTTCTGATACCATCAAAATTGGCCTTTTTCCAATTTAGAACCTCAACCCACGAATCAGACTTATTTGTTGCAAACTTGTCACCTGACCTGTCGCATTCCCTAATAGCAGATTAAATATGCACACTGTTTTGTTGGGACTTCTACATACTAATTAATATAAAAGCCAGGATGTAATAAAATGATATTTTATAAAGCACTGTTGAAGCTTCACTTGGAGTATTGAGCAGTCTTGAGCTCTTCATCTAAGAAAAGATGTGCTGACACTGGAGAGGTTTCACAGGAGGTTCACAAAAATGATCCGGAATTGAAAGTCTTGTGTGGTATGTTTGATGGTGCTAGGCCCGTACTCAATGTAATTCAGAAGAATGAGGGGGCTGACAGGGAAACTTATCGAATGGTGAAAGTCCTTGATAGAATGGATGTTAAGAGGATGCTCCCTATGGTGAGACAGTCTAAGACCAGAGGACACAGCCTAAGAATAGAGGGACATCCATTTAAAATGGAGATAAGGGGGAAATTTCCTTTGTCAGAGAGTGGTGAATCTGTGGAATTTTTTGCCACAAGCAGTTGTGGGGGCCAAGTCATTAGGCATATTTAAGGGAGCAGTTGGTAGATTCTTAATCAGTCAGGGCTTGAAGGGATATGGGGAGAAGGCAGGAGATGGGGACTGACAGGGAAATAGATCAGACATGATGAAATGGTGGTGCAGACCCAACAGGCCAAATGGCCTAATTCTGCTCCTGTATCATAATTAGGATGCAGGCTTTTTCCAATGAGATTGTGTGAGACTTGAACTAGAGTTCATATGATAAGAGTGAAAGGCGAAATATGGGAAATTGGAGTGGTAACTTAATTACACAGAGTGGTGCAAGCTGTCTGCAGAAGTATTCAATTGCTGTACTCAAGAGAAGTTTGGATAAGTACACAGAGAGCCTAGATGTAGGTCGATAGAATTAGGATTAGAATTCTAGGATAGAATTAGGCAGCATAGTTTGGCATTAACTAGATGGACCAAAGGGCCCATTTTGTGCTGTTGTGCTCTATAACTACATCTCATTAGGCCATGCTACATGCAGTCAGGGGTTGCTTCATTTATTGAGGAGTTGTAAATAGAATTCAGCATTGTGCCATCAGCAGTGTACATTCCCGTTTCTGACCGTGTGACAGAGGAATGTCATTGAATTAGCTGAATATGGTTGGCACTAGGACACTCCCTTGAAGAAATCCTGTTGTGATGTCTTCAGCTGAGGGTTTTACACCTCCAGCAACCACAGCTACCTCACTTTGGATGAGGTATACTTGTTCCAACAATTTGATAGTTGTCCTTTTGATATCCATTGAACAAAGCACAATTTCATGCATGGAGAGTGGAGTTGAGTGGGTAATAAATCACCCATGCTTGAACGGCAGAGCACACCCGAATAGCCAAATTCTGATTTGTCTTACGGTCTTAAACTCATCACAACTACTTTGGGGTGGCATGGTAGTATCATGGTTATTACAACGCTTTACAGTATCGGCAACCTGGGTTCAATTCCCACCACTGCCTGTAAGGAGTTTGTATGTTCTCCCTGTGACCGCATGGGTTCCCCCATTTCCTCCCACAGTCCAAAGACACACCAGTTGGGAGGTTAATCGGGCATTGCAAATTGTCCTGTAATTAGACTAGGATTAAAGTGGCATCATGGCTCAAAGGGCCAGAAGTGCCTATTCCAAGTTGTATCTCAATAAACAAAATAAATAAGAAAATAAAAAATTCTTTTGATCGACTGAACATATGGCACATTCCTAAACTGGTGCCATCTTTCTGGAAGTCATTGTTTAATCTTTCCAGTTCCTGTGCATTGGGCACTTTTCCAAAACACCACAGATATCCTATGTGACTGTGCAGGACCATTCTCCAACTACACGTGGGAAAGCCTGTCCCTCTTTCAGGTATCAGCCTTAAATGCTATTGAAGCCTTGGCATCATTGCTGACCCATTTTCTGCATCATTTCTTCATCATGTCTGCAACATCAAGATTTTTCCAGCTTAACCACTGGACCCATTCCCCCATGTTCCTGCATATAGAAACCATAGAAAAACTACAGCACAGAAACAGGCCCTTTGGCACTTCTTGGCTGTGCCAAACCATCTTCTGCTTAGTCCCACTGGCCTGCACACGGACCATATCGCTCCATACACCTCCCATCCATGTATCTGTCCAATTTATTCTCAAACGTTAATGTAAGGGGGTTTTGTCTTTTATGTTACTGCGTAGGTGTGGGGTTTTGGGGGGGGGGGAGAGGGAGGGGGAGAGGGAGGGGGAGAGGGAGGGGGAGAGGGAGGGGGAGAGGGAGGGGGAGAGGGAGGGGGAGAGGGAGGGGGAGAGGGAGAGGGAGAGGGAGAGGGAATTAATATGAATGAGAATGGACCAGGTGCTGTGATGTCCGCTAACGGGGTTGGACCCCGAGCAGGGCGTGCGGCGAGGAGAGGAGACGGAGACGGACACGTGTGGAGCGTCTGGTCGACCACCGTTGTTGGTCCCAGGCGGCCGGTCGAGATGGTCCAAGGAGTCGCAGGGTGAAGAAGAAGGGTCCTGAGCTCCAACTGTTTGTGCATGAAGAAATTGAACTTTGATAAGTGTGGCGCCTTTTATTTTCCTTTTATATTTTATTCTCTATTAATTATATAGTTCCAGTAATACCTATAAACTGTAAATCATTTAATCGTATCTGTGTACGGTCTGTTATTTGGGCAGGGTGGGGTACCTCACACAGCATCCACACAAACTAATTACCCAGTTTGGCGGGGCCAAGGGCTGTTTCCCTAGACAACAGCGAGCTGAGCAACCCCGAGGCTGGCCGGGGCACTACACTGTATGGGCTTTTGTCCAGGATTGGATCTACTGGTATGCTGTGTGGGTGCCCTGTTTAAATCAGTAACGTGTGTCTCTGTGGGTTATTTACTGGTTATTGCTGTATGCGTGGTGGGTGAGGTCTTTGTTCGAGTTCAGACTAGCATTGACGAGTTGGAGGTGGAACTCGGGGCTGTCCATGCTGTTGGGAGAGAGAGAAAAGAGTGGTCTGATTTGGAGGTAGTGTCTGCGAATAAATGTTCTAGCTCTGGCAGGCTCCGCCCGACGTTTGGGATAGTGTCTACCCCAAGAGGGGCAGAGGCATGCGAGACGTAGGCGGAGCGGATCTCTCAGTTGTTAGATGATTGGCAGTGCACAGTTGAGGGAGAGCGACAGCGATTGATTGAAAGTTTAAGTAGGCAGGCTGGTGATGGTGTTAGAGCTGTCAGGTTCACTTACACAGGGGGAAAAGTTTTCAGTGTGTCTTCTCTGGCTAAGAGGACAGCTAAATTGCTTGCAGTGCCAGGGGGATCATATCAGGGCATCAGCCCCTCCTTCAGTTGTTCAGCTGATCAGAGAGGTGTCGGGAAACTTAGTGGAGGCCCAGTGGGGAAACGGCTTGGGACCTCTGAGGAAGCACGTTCCCAGCAATGTACCAATGAACTTCCAAAAGGAAAAGACCCTATTCCTGAAGGCCTAGAGGGACCACGCCCCAGGGTGTCGTTACGGATAGAGGGAAGCGATGCTAAAGCCATCCTCGACCCCGGGGCGCAGGTCAAGTTGTTGTACAGTTCGTTTTACAACTGGTGTCTGAAGCATTTACCCTTGACAACCACAAGGGCACCGGAGAGTTTGAGTACTAGTGGCAGTAGTTATCCAGAAGATGATGATTGGTTAATGACCCTGGAGTTCATGAGGGCATTGTCTGGGCACCCAGCGTGTCGAGTTGCTTCTGAGGACGTACGTAGTAGCCTCGAGCCAGTACCGAATTTAAACGAGACCCAGCGGTGGTACGGCCTGGGGAAAGTAGCTGAGGGTGAGACCCTCTTAGTAGATGCTCCGAACTACCACGAGGGAGGGGAGTTGACCGCTGAAGACACCTCAGTGAGAGAGAGGTCGCAGCAACTGGACCCTGGCGGTGTGGAAGATGAAGGCAGCGTGTGTGTGGATTATGCGACGTGGTTTAATGTGCTGCATCTGAGGGGTGGATGTTGCCAGATCCTGAGGAATGTGGCTGTTGAGCCAACGACGGCCATTATTAGTTCCCTAGGATTCTTCCAATCCAAAAAGATGCCCAACGGCATATCCGGAGCCCCTGCATCCTTCCCGCGGGGCATGAGGAAGACCATGGGGGAAGTGAAGGTGTGTGGATTTTTGGCGTATGTGGATGACCGCCTAGAGCTTGGATTCGCCTGGGGGGACTATGAGGCGAGGCAAATGGCTGAGCCCGGGTGACAGAAGCGAAGTGTCACATGTGGAGGAGGTTTTGGCCGGAGGAGTTTGGTGCAATGTGAAAAAAATGACCCGACGTACCAGTTGAACTTCCTGGTGTTGGAACAGATGGTGGTGGACCTGGGGATGGAAACCCAGGTCGACAATCTGAATGAGACACAGGGGAGAGAGGGGATTTGCACTGCTGAACTGAGTGCTCAGAAATGCCGGCTGGAGACTGAGTGCCGCACTTGTGGGACGACCATTGCAGACTTGGAATTCACGCTCGTCAACGTGGAGAAGGAGCAACGGAATTCCGAGCTGACACTGCGGTCATGTACTGATGAATTAATCCAGCGAGAAGAAACAATGACCCACCTGTGAAGGGATCAGCAGAAACTTAAGACATCGATTCAGAAAAGATTGGAAGACTTACAAGCTGGGGAAGATCAAGGAAGTGTTCTGACTAAGACCAACAGAAAACCCAGAGCCCAGGGAGGGGAGTTTGACTACACTCAAGGAGGTGAAGAAATGGAGGACAAATCTCGGAAAAGGGAGGTGGATGCTTGAAAGGAACCTGAAGATGACTATCGACAGTTTAAATGAAGTGGAAAAACTGAAAGTTGACCTGGAAGACGTCATCAGGAAGAAAAAAAATGGAGACTGAACATCCTTTAACTGCTGCTTTTCAGGTCAGGGTGGGAGAAGCTGGTGGGGTAACTGCGTCCCAGATTGAGATGGCCAAGAACCCTAAGATAGAGCGGCGGAGGCTGTGGCAAGAGTTGAAGGAGTCCCCGAAGCAGCTGACGTATCGACTGCAGGAGGCTGAAGGGGTAGCCCCGACTAAATGTTTCAGTTTGGAGAAACCTAAACAGCAGTTACTGATCGAGGGAATGAGGAAGAATACGGATTCGAAGGATGATGTGCTGGACATGTGGTACATGCTGCCCTTCGCTAATTTCCCCATGATTGAGGAAGAGACTTTTGGCCCTTCTCTCACTGAGTCAGGTGTAGTGGGGAGGGCTAGCTGTGAGCAGTCTGAGTTGCGGCAGGACCAGGAAGGAAAAGAAGCTTGGCCCCGGACACAGGGCATGGGGCTCCGAGTTGTAATGGTGGCCTGAGTGAAAGAGGAGTTGGCAGGCAGGCCCAAGATATCCCTAGTAGTGTCTGAGCCTTTAGGGTTTAGGTGAGGGGGTACGGAGGTCTCGGAGGATTAGGAAGCTCCCAGATAGGTTGGCCTATGTAGCGCCCGTGGGATGGGCGTAAGGTCCACTGTTGGGGGGCACTGTCACTGTGTGTATCTGTGTATGTGTGTGTTGTGTGTCTGCAGGACTGGTTGGCGAGTTATTTAGAAATCATGAGGACTTGAGAAGTCATGACTTCATTTGGCGGGGGGAAAGTGTAAGGGGGTTTCATTTTTTACGTTACTGCGTAGGCTAATTAAAATGGCTTCTTTGTTATGTTATACTTGGGAATGCTTCTTTGTTATGTTAAAAGCTGAGAAAGTTCTTGCGTTAGCAGCTTGTTTTGGGTTAGGCTGTGGTTGTTATGTTTTTGGTGTATCTGAAGATATTCTTTGGGGCAGAAGGTGGGAGAGAGAGAGACAGAGGATGGACCAGGTGCTGTGATGTCTGCTAACGGGGTCAGACCCCGAGCAGGGCGTTCGGCGAGGAGAGGAGACAGAGATGGACTCGTGTGGAGCATCTGGTCGACCACCGTTGTTGGTCCCAGGCGGCCGGTTGAGGTGGCCCAAGGGGTCGCAGGGTGAAGAAGAAGGGTCCTGAGCTCCAACTGTTTGTGCACGAAGTGATTGAACTTTGATAAGTGTGGCACCTTTTATTTTCCTTTTATATTTTATTCTCTATTAATTATATAGTTCCAGTAATATCTATAAACTGTAAATCATTTAAACGTATCTGGTGCATTGTCTGTTATCTGGGCGGGGTGGGGTACATCACACAGCATCCACACAAACTAATTACCCAGTTCGGCGGGGCCCAGGGCTGTTTCCCTAGACGACAGTGAGCCAAGCGACCCTGAGGCTGGCCAGGGGGGGCTATATTAAAAAAGTACCCACATTTACCACCTCACCTGGCAGCTCATTCCATACTCCCACCACTCTCTGTGTGAAGCACCCCCCTAATGCTCCCTTTAAACTTTTCCCCCCTCACCCTTAACCCATTTCCTCTGGGTTTTTTTCTCCCCTTGCTTCAGTGGAAAAAGCCTGCTTGCATTCGCTCTATCTATACCCATCATAATTTTATATACCTCTATCAAATCTCCCCTCATTCTTCTACGCTCCAGGGAATAAAGTCCTAACCTATTGAACCTTTCTCTGTAACTGAGTTTCTCAAGTCCCGGCAACATCCTTGTAAATCTTCTCTGCACTCTTTCAACCTTATTTATATCCTTCCTGTAATTTGGTGACCAAAACTGAACACAATACTCCAGATTCAGCCTCACCAATGCCTTATACAATCTCATCATAACATTCCGGCTCTTATACTCAATACTTTAATTAATAAAGGCCAATGTACCAAAAGCTCTCTTTACAACCCTACCTACCTGTGACGCAACTTTTATGGAATTTTGTATCTGCATTCCCAGATCCCTCTGTTCTATTGCACTCCTCAGTGCCTTACCATTTACCCTGTATGTTCTACCTTGGTTTGTCCTTCCAAAGTGCAATACCTCACACTTGTCTGTATTAAACTCCATCTGCCATTTTTCAGCCCATTTTTCCAGCTTGTCCAAGTCCCTCTGCAAGCTTTGAAAACCTTCCTCACTTTCCACTAAACCTCCAATCATTGTATCATCAGCAAATTTGCTGATCCAATTTACCACATTATCATCCAGATCATTGATATAGATGACAAATAACAATGGACCCAGCACTGATCCCTGTGGCATACCACTAGTCACAGACCTCCACTCTGAGAAGCAATTCTCTACTACCACTCTTTGGCTTCTTCCATTGAGCCAATGTCTAATCCAATTTACCACCTCTCCATGTATACCTAGCGATTGAGTTTTCCTAACTAACCTCCCATGCGGGACCTTGTCAAAGGCCTTACTGAAGTCCATGTAGACAATATCCACTGCCTTCCCTTCATCCACTTTCCTGGTAACCTCCTCGAAAAACTCCAATAGATTGGTCAAACATGACCTACCACGCACAAAGCCATGTTGACTCTCCCTGTCTATCCAAATACTTGTAGATCCTGTCTCTTAGTACTCCCTCTAATAACTTACCCACTACCAACGTCAAATTTACTGGTCTATAATTTCCCGGGTTACTTTTCGATCCTTTTTTAAACAACAGAACAACATGAGCTACTCTCTAATCCTCCGGCACCTCACCCGTAGACACCGACATTTTAAATATATCTGCCAGGGCTCCTGCAATTTCAACACTAGTCTCCTTCAAGGTCCGAGGCAATACCCTATCAGGTCCTGGGGATTAATTTGCCTTAAGATAGCAAGCACCTCCTCCTTTTCAATCTGTACAATTTCCATGATCTCACTACTTGTTTCCCTTAATTCCATAGACTTCATGCTAGTTTCCTTAGTAAATACAGATGCAAAAAACCCATTTAAGATCTCCCCCATTTCTTTTGGCTCCGCACATAGCCGACCAATCTGGTCTTCAAGAGGACCAATTTTATCCCTTACAATCCTTTTTACTCTTAATATACCTGTAAAAGCTCTTTGGATTATCCTTCACTTTGACTGCCAAGGCAACCTCATGTCTTCTTTTAGCCCTCCTGATTTCCTTCTTAAGTATTTTCTTGCACTTTTTATACTCCTCAAGCACCTTATTTACTCCGTTTCCTATACATGTCATACAACTCTCTCTTCTTCTTTATCAGAGTTGCAATATCCCTCGAGAACCAAGGTTCCTTATTCCTATTCACTTTGCATTTAATCCTGACAGGAACATACAAGCTCTGCACTCTCAAAATTTCTCCTTTGAAGGCTTCCTACTTACCAATCACATCCTTGCCAGAGAACAACCTGTCCCAATCCACGCTTTTTAGATCCTTTCTCATTTCTTCAAATTTGGCCTTCTTCCAGTTCAGAACCTCAACCCTTAGGACCAGATCTATCCTTGTCCATGATATATATATAATATCAGACAATGAGTACAGTGCAGAAGCCATCTGGCCCATTCTAGCTGTGCCAGCTCTCTGCCAGAGCAGCTAACCTGCTGTGCTTTTCACCAATACTAATTCATTCATTTCCTTATTCACGCCAGGCTTGTCCAATATGACTTCCTTGAGGACCTCCAGGCAGCCAGGCACACAGTTACAATTTCTCTATTCAAATTGAACCCAGGTCACTGGTACTGTGCTAAGCACTGCCTTATGAGGGGTATAGATAGGGTAAAGCAAGCAGCTTTTTCCAGAGGTTGGGAGAGACTACAACCAGAGGTCATGGGTTAAGAGCGAAGCGGGGGGGGGAGTTTAAGGGGAATACAAGGGGAAACTTCTACACTCAGACAGATGTGAGAGTGTGGAATGAGCTGCCAGCACAAGTGGTGCATGTGAGCTCCATTTCAACATTAAAGAGAAGTTTGGATAGGTACATGGATGGTAGGGGTATAGAGGGCTATGGTCCCAGTGCAGGTTGATGGGAGTCAGCAGTTTATACAACACGCTAGAGGAACTCAGCAGGTCAGGCAGCATCCGCGGGAATGATCAGTCAACATTTCGGGCCAGAACCCTTCATCAGGACTATGAAGGGTCCAGACGAAGGGTTCCGGCCCAAAACGTTGACTGATCATTTCCACGGATGCTGCTTGACCTGAGTTCCTCCAGCATGTTGTGAGTGTTGCTTTGACCCCAGCATCTGCAGAGTATTTTGTGTTCGCAGTTTATACAAGATGGGCCTGTTTATGTGCTGAACTTTTCTATGACTCAAACTCTATTCCTCTTGAAATGAATGCTAACATTGCACTTGCCTTCCTCACCACTGAGTCAACCAGCTAATTAGCCTCTAGGAAATCCTGCATGAGGGCTCCCAAATCCCTTTGCACCTCAAAATTTAGAATTTTCTCTTCATTTAGAAAATAGTCTGGGCCGGCTGGTGGCACAATGACATCAGCGCCAGACTCTGGAACGGAGGTTCCCGGGTTCAAACCCAGCCGTGTCTGCTCCCGGGTATGCCTCCATCCATGCAGGGTTGAGTGTCGAGATCGCAACTCGACCCCGTAAAATAAAGGGAAGTGCTGCGAAATGTCTGTGTGGGGAGTGGTGCACCACACAGTCTCTCTCTCTCTCTGCCTTGTAAAGGCATGAAAACATCGTCCCGCCAACATTGCACACACACAGACGCACCAAAAAAAAAGAAAATAGTCTATGCTTTTATTTCATCTACTTGACTGTACACTTGCTGACACTGTATTCCATCTGCACTTCTTTGCCCATTCTTCAAATCTGTCTCAATACCCCTGTAGACAATTCTTGAATCATCGGCAAACACGGCCACAAAGTAATCAATACCGTCATCCAGATCACTGATATATAACATGAAAAGCAGTCCAAACACCAATCCCTGCAGAACACCACTAGTCACTGGCAACCAACCAGAAACTACCCCCCCCCTTGTTTCCACTCTTTGCCTCTTGCCAATCAGCCAATCTTCTCTGCTAGCAACCTTCCTGTATAGTACCATGGGCTCTTATCTGGCCTCAGATGTAAATCCAAGTAAAGAGCATCCACTGACTCTCCTTTGTATATCTGCACGATATTTCCTCAAAAAAATTCCAACAGATTTTTCAGGCGTGACTTTCCCCATAAGGAAACCGTGCTGACTTTGAGCCATTTCATCTTTTCCCTCCAATTACCCTAATATCTCATTCTTAATAATGGACTCCAAATCTTAATAATGGACCACTGAAGTCAGGCTAATTGGCCCATAATTTCCTTCCTTCTACATCCCTCCCTAGTTAAAGGGTGGAGTAACATTTGGAATTTACCAGTTCTCCCATTCCAGATCCCAGTGATTTTTGAAAGATCATTCCTAATGCCTCCTCAGATACCCATTTCGGAACCCTGTGGTGTACTGCATCTGTTGCAGGTGACTGATCTACATTCAGACCTTTCCAAGCACCTTCTTCTGAGTAATAGCAATAATCTCTTCTGCCCCTTGACATTCCCAAGTTTCTGGCATAGTGCTGGTGTCATCCACAGTGAAGACTGACACAAAATGATTATTAAGATCGTCCGCCGTTTCTGGCCCCCATTACTACCTCTTCAGTGTCATTTCCCAACTGTCCGATATCACCTCTCACCCCTTTTATTCTTCACATATCTGAAAAATATTTTGTTATCCTCTTGTATTATTGCCTAGCTTACCTTCATATTTCATTTTTTCTCTCCTTATGGCTTCTTAGTTGACTTATGTTGGTTTCTAAAAGCTTCCCAATCCTCGACCTTTCCACTCATTTTTGGAATATTATATACCCCTTTTTTTGACTTCCCTGGACAGCGGTAGCTGTGTCATCCTCCCTTTAGAATACTTCATCTTTGGGATGTACTGTATCTCTCCAGCACCTCCAAATTGCTCCCAGAAACTCCAGCCATCACTGTCATGCCTGCTAGTACCCCTTCTAATCAATCTTGGCCAGCTCCTCTCACGTCTCTCCAATTCCCTTTACAATTGATTGTATACATAAAGACATGTGTGAGCATGTGCCCAAGTGGTTAAGGCATTGGACTAGCTACCTGAAGGTCGTGAGTTCGAGCCCCAGCCAAGGGAATGTGTTGTGTCCTTGAGCAAGGCACTTAATCACACATTGCTTTGCGACGACACTGGTGCCAAGCTGTATGGGTCCTAATGCCCTTGGACATCATTGGTGTCATGGAGAGGGGAGACTTGCAGCTGGTCTTCCATACAACCTTGCCCAGGCCTTTGCCCTGGAGAGTGAAGACTATCCAGGTGCAGATCCATGGTCTCGCAAGACTAATGGATGCCTTAGTTATATATAAACACATATACACACATTCGTATTCTCACTCACTGCAGGGCGAATTCTATCATATTATGATCACTGCCTCTCCTTTACCTTAAGCTCCCTAGTCAAATCTGGTTCATTACCAACACCCAATGCAGAATTGCCTTTTTCCTGCAACACACACAAAATGCTGGTGGAACTCAGCAGGCCAAGCAGCATCTATGGAAAAGAGAACAGTTGATATTTCAGGTAGAGACCCTTCAGCAGGACTGGAGCAAAAAAAGATGAGTAGAGTTAAAAGGTTGGGGGGTGGTGGGAGAAAGGGAGGGAGAAACAAGGTGAAAAGTGAAACTGAGGTGGGTGTGAAGTAAAAAGCTGGGAAGTTGATTGGTGAAAGAGATACAGAACTGGAGAAGGGGGAAATCTAATAGAAGACAGAAGGCCATGGAAGAAAAAGGGAGAGGAGGGGCACCAGAGGGAGGCGATGGGCAGGCAAGGAGATAAGGTGAGAGAGGAAACGGCGATGGGGAATGGTGAAACAGTGGGGGGCATTACCAGTAGTTCGAGAAATTGCTGTTAATGCCATCAAGTTGGAGGCTGCCCAGATGAAATACAAGGTATTGGTCCTCCAACCTGAATGTGGCCTCATCACAACAGTTGAGGAGGCCATGGATTGGCATATTGGAATGGGAATGGGAAGTGGAATTAAAATAGGTGGACGCAGGAGATACTGCTTTTTCTGGCGGACAGAGCGCAGATTCTCAGCAAAGTGGTCTCCCAATCTACATTGGGTCTCACCGATTTACAGGAGGCCACACTGGGAGGACCGGATGCAGTATATGATCCCAAAAGACTCACAGGTGAAGTGTCGCCTCACCTGGAAGGACTGCTTGGGGCTGTGAATGGTAGTGAGGAAGGTGATGTAGGGGCAGGTGTAGCACTTGTTCTGCATGCAAGGTTAAGTGCCAGGAGGGAGATCGGTGGGGAGGAATGAATAGAAAAGGGAGTCATGTACTGAGTGATCCCTGCAGAAAGCAGGAAGTAAGGGGGAGGGAAAGATGTGCTTGGTGGTGGGATCCCAGTGGAGATGGCAGAAGTTCTGGAGAATTATGTAGACACGGAGGCTGGTGGGGTGTTAGGTGAGGACAAGAGGAACCCTATCCCTAAGTAGGGTGGCAGGAGGATGGGATAAGAGCAGACATGCGTGAAATGGAAGAGATGCTGTTGAGAGCAATGTTGATGGTGAAGGAAGGGAAGCCCCTTTTTATTTTTAAATAGGAGGACATATCCTTCATTCTGAAATGAAAAAGCTCATCCTGACAGCAGATGCAATGGAGATAGAGGAATTGAGAGAAGGGGATGGCGTTTTTAGAATTAACAAGGTGGGAGGAGGTACTGTACAAGTAGCTGTGAAAATGCATGGGTTTATAATAGACATCAATAGATAATCGGGGGAGAGAGGGGGAGAGAGGGGGAGAGAGGGGGAGAGAGGGGGAGAGAGGGGGAGAGAGGGGGAGAGAGGGGGAGAGAGGGGGAGAGAGGGGGAGAGAGGGGGAGAGAAAGGAAATGCCTTTTCCCTAGTGGGTTCAACTGCAAGCTGCACTACAAAATTTTCCCCAATCTACTTGCTTACTGAAATCCCCATGATTATCATAACATTGCCCTTTTTACATGCCTTTTCTATCTCCCATTGTAACTTGCATCCCACATCCTGGCTACTGTTCAGAGACTTGTATACAACTCCCATCAGGCTCTTTTTACTCCTGCAGTTTCTTAATTCTCCCTACAAGGGTTCTACATCTTCTGATCTTACGTCACCTCTTTCTAAGAATTTGAATCCATTTTGTTTTAGCAATAGAACCATTCTCAGCACATAGCCCTCCCAAACAATATTGTTGCCGCCCCTCCTCCCCAAGATCCAGTGTAACCATTCCTCTTCGTATAAATCATACAAGAAGAAGAAATCCCAGTGATCCAGAAATCTGAAACCCTGCCCCCATTCTCAGCCATGCATTCATCTGCCCAATCATCCTATTCTTAACTTCACTGGCAGCAATCCAGAGATTACTACTCTAGAGGTCCTTCTTTTCACCTTTCTACCAAACTCCCTATATTCTCTCTTCAGGAATTAATTCCTTTTCCTACCTATGTCGTTGGTACCAATATGTACCATGCCTTCTGCCTGCTCACCCAGAATGCTGTGGAGCTGATTTGGGACATCCCTGACCCTGGCACCTGGGAGACAACACAGCATGCAAGGTATCTCTTTCATGTCCACAAAACCTCTCATCTGCTTCACTAAATATGGAATCTTCTTCTCCCCCCTTCCCTGAGCCACAGAGCAAGGCACAGTCGCTGCAGATTTGCTCCCCAAAGTGGTGTACAGAAAAGCATCTCTAAGTGCACAATATGTTGAACCTTGAAGTCGAAGACCATGAACATATACTCAGTGGGCACTATATTAGGTAGAGGAGTTATTTAATAAAGTCGCCACTAAATATATACCTCCCAATTTTGAATATCTCTTTCAAATCTCCACGCATTCTCCTGAACTCCAGGGAATAAGGTCCTAACCAATTCAATCTTTTCCTGTAATTCAGGTCCTCAAGTCCTGGTGACATCCTTATAAATTTTCACTGAACTCTTTCAAATTTTATTGATGTCTTTCCTGTAGGTAAGTGACTGGAACGGCACACAATGCTCCAGATTTGGTCTTACCAATGTCTTAAGCAACTTCAACATATTGTCCTGTACTCAATATTTTGATTCATGAAGATCAATGTGCCAAAAGCTCCATTTACAACCCTATCTATCTGTGACATCACTTTCAAGGAATTATCAATCTGTATTCCCAGATCCTCTGATCTACCGCACTCCTTAGTGCCTTACCACTCACTATGCAAGTCCTACCCTGGTTTGTCCTCCCAAAGTGCAATACCTCACACTTCTCTACATTAGATTCCTTCTGCCATTTTTCATCCTATTTTCAAGTTCACCCAGATCCCACTGCAAACTTTGACAGCCTTCCTTACTGTCCACTACACCCCCAATCATGGTGTCATCTGCAAATTTGCTGATCCAGTTTACCATATTATCATCTAGATCATTGATATAGATGACAAACAACAACAGACCCATCAATATTCCCACTGTACACCCACAGTCAGAGAGCAACCATCTACCATCACCCTCTGGCGTCGTCCTCGAAGTTAACATTGAATTGATTGCACTTCTTATACTCTAAGTACCTCATTTGTTCCTTGCTGCCTACATCTTTTAACCATGGCCTCAATATCCTATGAAAACAGAAGTTCCCTAAACCAGTTAGTCTTGCCTTTTATTCCAATAGGAACATACAAATTCTGTACTATTTCACTTTTGAATGCCTCCCACTTACCAAGCATCCTTTTGCCAGAAACAACCCACCCCAATCCACATTTGCCATATCCTTTCTGATGCCATCAAAATTGGCCTTCCTCCTATTTAGAATCTCATTCCGAGGACCAGACCTATCCTTCTCCATAATTACCTTGCAACTAACAGAATTATGATCACTAGATCCAAGGAATTCCCCTACACACACTTCTGTCACCTGCCCTATCTCATTCCCTAATGGGAGATCCAGTATCGCACTCTGTCTAGTTGGACCTATGTACGTATACCAATGACAGAAACTTCTATAAACATATTCGACAAACTCTCTCTCATCCAGTCCCATCCAGCTTGGGATTCCCAGTCAACAGTGGAAAATTAAAATCACTTATCATAACATTATTTTTCTTGCAACTGTCTGCTATCTCTATATTAATTTGCTCCCCTAAATCCCACTAACTATTGGGTAGCCTTAATGTAATCCTTATAATATACCTTTCCTATTCCTCCATTCCATCCATACAGCCCCAAATGATGAGCCCTTCAGTCTCTGCTGTCTGAGCACTGGTGATACTTTCTCCGAATACATGCCACTCCCCTCTCTCCCCTTAATGCCTACCTCTCCATCATGCTAAAACAACAGAACTCTAGAATATTGAGCTGTCAGTCCTGCCCCTCCAAGATCCACTGAGCCACACAAGTATCATGGCTACAAGAGCTGGCCAGAAACAAACTCACTTTCTGACATGGCCTTTGCACTATCACACTAATGACTGCAATGTCATAATTCCTCAGGCTGATCCATGCTCATAGACACAAATAGAAATATTTTTCCGACCATGCTCAACATTTAGACTTGTCTTTGTATGTAGGATTAATATTATCTTTCCCCACAACCATTCCACTGGCACATCTGCCTTGGTACTCTGGTGCCCATCTCCCTGCAACTCTAGTTTCTTTAGCTTTGGCACAGTCTAATGAATAGCATGTAATATTGCCAGTCAATAGCATCTCTAACAAGAGAGTCTAACCCGTTATCCTTGATATTCAATGGCATTCCATTGGAGGTCACCACTAGTCCTGTTAAGTTGCTGATTTACCACATAAACACCATAGTTTCAAGGTCTGGACAGAAGCGGGCGACTCTCTTCCTGACATCGCTTTCACATTCACACAACCTACAAAAGCACATTAGAAAGGTGATAAGCTCTCCAGTTACCTGGGAGTACAAATCAAAGAAGCCCATTACTAACAACAACATGTATGAACCTAAATACTGTACTCAACATTTCCACTATCAACACAGCAACTGCAGTGGGTAAGTCATCTGAAAAAAACCTACAGTCACTTGCCTAGGCATCTCCAAGAAACCCCACCCCTATCACTACCACCAAGAACAAGAAGACTGGAAGAATGCAAACACCACACCAACACAGAACACCCTGAATGAAGTAAATTGCCGGTCCTTCATCTCTGGGTCTAGTCTGGGATCTCTCCTCTCTAACAGAATTGCGAGTGTATTTTATCTGCAGTTCTGCTGGTGTTGAAGGCAGCAATTCACCAAAGACAATAAAGGATGGATAACCAATGCCAGCCCAACCAACAAAAACTTGATCTCGAAACATCAATAAAAATTAACTAAAGATCAAAGGTTTAAAGTTAATTGCTGAATGAATTCGATACATCACACTTTGCCTTACATATCAGGATCAGAATCAAGTTTATTATCACCAGCATGTGACATGAAATTTGTTAACTTGGCAGCAGTAGCAGTTCAAAACAATACGTAATCTAGCAGAGAAAAAAAAATACAATAAAAATAGTAATAATCAATTACATACATTGAATAGATTAAAAAACATGCAAAAACAAAAATACTGTATATTAAAAACCACACTGTAGTTTAAGAGGGAGAAGCTATAAATCACATGTCTCAGTATTATAGCTGAAGCATGTGAAAGGAGCTAGCTAAAGTTGAACTAGCAGGGTTGACGGTTCATGTAGTAACAGCTGGAGGTTATTGGAGTAATTTGGAAGACAGGATGAGTTAATGCCACAGAAAAATTCTAAAGGGAAGATGAGATAATCACAGCAGGCAACAAACCAACAAAACACAACTAAGAAAAGTAATAAGACAGAAGCAATGAAATATGAAGGTAAGATAGCCAATAATATAAAAGACGATACCAAAACTTTGTCAGATATATAAAGAACAAAAAGCAAAAAAGAGTGGACATCAGACTGCTAGAACATGACACTGAAGAGGTAATAGGGAACAAAGCAATACTAGAGGAACTAAATAAGTATTTTGTGCCATCTTCACTGTGGAATACACCAGCAACTTGGCAGGAACTTAAGAATGTCAGGGGGCAGAAGTGAAAGCAGTCATTAAGGAGAAGCTGCTTGAGAAGCTGAGAGGTCTGAAGGTGTCACCTTGATGGACTACACCCCAGGGTGCTTGAGCAGCTGGGAGGTCTGAAGGCATCACCCTGATGGACTACACCCTAGGGTGCTTGAGAAGCTGAAAGGTCTGAAGGTGTCACCTTGATGGACTACACCCCAGGGTTCTGAAGGAGATGGCTGAAGAGACTGTGGAAGTATTAGTAGTGTTCAATCAAGAATCACTACATTCTGGAATGGCTCCCGAGGACTGGAAAATTGCAAATGTCACTCCACTCCTTAAGAGAGAGGGAAGCAAAAGACAAGAAATTATCAGCCCAGTTAGCCTGTCCTTAGTGGTGGCCATGATGTTAAGAGTCCTTTATTGACTATGACATAGCGATTGGCATGTTAGAGGCCTTGATTGAGTATGACATAGTGGTGGGCAGGATGTTAGAGGCCTAGACTGAGTATGACATTTTAGGGTACTTGGAAGGACACAATAAAATAGACCAAAGTCAGCATGGTTTGATTAAGGGGAAATCCTGCCTCACAAATCTGTTGGAATTCCGTTAAGAAATAACAGACAAGATAGAGAAAGGAGAGTCAGAGGATGTTCTTTAATTGTATTTTCAGAAGGCCTCTGACAAGGTACCACATGAGGCTGCTAAACAAGATACAGCCCATGATAGTACAAGAAGATTGGTTGACGGGTAGAAGGCAAGAATGAGAATAAAGGGGCATTTCTTGGTTGGCTACTGGAGAAGAGAGGTATTAGATTCGCTACATTTCACGTTATATTTTAATAACTTGCATGATGGAATTGAAGACTTTGTGACTGAGTTGGCAGATAATACAAAAATGAGGAAGCAGGGAGCCTGCAGAAGGACTTGGACAGAATAGGAAAATAATCAAAGTAGTGGCAAATGGAATACAATGTAAGGAAGTGTATGGTCATGCACTTTGGTAGAAGGCATAGATTATTTTCTAAACTGGGAGAAAATTCAACAGAAGTGGGAAAGGACTTGGGTGCCCTCGTGCAGGATTTTCTGACAGTTAACTTGCAGGTTGACTCGGTGGTAAGGAAGACAACTACAAAGTTAGCATTTATTTTGAGAGGACTAGAATATAAAAGCAAGGATGCAATGCTGAGGCTTTACAAGGCACTGGTCAGATCACACAGAGTATTGTAAGCAATTTTGGGCCCCTAATCCAAGAAAGGATGTGCTGCCATTAGAGACGATCTAGAGCAGATTTATAAGAATGAAAGGGCTAATGTATGAGGTACGTTTGATGGCCCTGGGCCTGTACTCATTGGAGTTTAGAAGAACAGAGGGGGAAGTCTCATTGAAACCTACCAAATATTGAAACTCCTAGACAGAGTGGACCCGCAGACATTGCCAGTAGTGGGTAAGTCTCAGACCAGAGAGCAGTACAGAACAGAAGGATACTCCTTTCGAATAGAGATAAGGAGTAATTTCTTTAGCCAAAGAGTTAGGAATTGGTGGAATTCATTGTCATAGATGACTGTGGAGGCCAAGCTATTGGGTATACAACATTTAAAGTAGCGACTGATAGCTACTCAATTAGTAAAGGCAAAGGTTACAAGGAGAAGGCAGGAGAGAGGAGTTGGGGGGGGCGGGGAATAGATGGCAGAACAGACTTAACTGGTCGAATGGCCTAACTGTACTCCTATATCTTACAGTCTTAGTTTCTTCCCCACCCCACCCCCATTCATTTCTGTGTGTAACAGGCAATTGAAGTATGCTGAGCACTCAACTCTGACATCATTTGACCCAAGACACTGCAGTCGACACCAACCACTAGACCATAAAAGGAGAACAGACACCTGAGCCGGAGTGAGTGACTTCTGCAGTGCCTACTATAGCAGTGATGGAGATCAGAGCTGTAACAAGCAAACAATTCTGTTCATGATCCGAAGCTGCTATATTTCCTATAGAGCTCCAATCCTCTTCACAGTTCACAATCCCACCATGATGTGTGTCATCCAGAACATGTGGCTCACACCATCATGTCTAGATCTTTAGATCAATGGCACCAATACCAATTTGGGGAAGCCACTGTTCACTTTCCTCCCATCTAAGAATCAACTATAACATTCAGGTGTCTGTTAACTGACAAACCTTCTATCAATATCCCTGCTCTGCCACCTGCTTCACTTTTGCTGATAAAGCTATTATCATGGAATGCCTGAACAAAGGCTCTGTAAAGGTTCATGTAGCCCACTTTTTGACTGCATCATCCTCATTATCTGTTAACTCACATTCTATTAAATTCGTTACACACTATTGGCTCTGAAGAATACCGATGGCTTGTCCATTTTCTCTAGTTAATCCATTTCCCTTCAGCTGACTGTTAATCTTGTCCCAGTTCAAAGTTTAGATAAAATTGACAGGTCTAGTTCTAGGCTTATCCTTGCCCCCTTTTTGAACAAGGGAATAACATTCAGTCCACTTTATCTCTCTGGCACCTGGTTAATTTGAAAAGTCTTGGAAAAGAAAGAAATCACACACAAAGACTTCAACAACATAAACATCTTCCCCATATAGCAGGTGAGTAAACTGGCACAGTATCATGCCAATAGCACTTCAAATGAGAATGAATTTCTCAATTTACTTCCCCTCAATGAAAAGATCAAACATAAAGATTAAAAATGACTGTTGCTAACTTAACATGTCAAAATTAATCTTCAAAATGTAGGTGGTTAAGGATATGTTTTATAACAGTAAGCACATTTTCAATGCTGTTCAAGGTTGACATCACATGACTAATTTGAAAGCAGTGGAAGAGGATTTGAAAACCAGTAACACTAACTTTCAGTTCATGTTGAGTACTTTTTTTTTTAGAAAAAAAAGTTGAAAATATAAACCGAGAGGCTGCAAATGTTAAACAGGAACTTAAAACCAGAATGTGGTTGGGCAACTGTGGAGCCCTTGCTGAATGAGAAGAGACAGCAGTACTGCAGCACAGACAATCTTTGGGTGTTCAACACACACATACACACTACCCAAAATCAATTTTGAGCAAAAGTGTATTTTTTTTTCAATTTAAACATTTAAAATTTGGTTTGCTTACAAGAGTGGCAAGGTCAAGGAACCTTGCATATCAAGAGAGGTAGCTAGTCAAGAAAACAGAAATGTGTTAAGGGTTAGGAAGCCAAGATCAAATGGAGCCCTTGGAGGATTATACAGAAGCCAAAAAAGAACACAAGGGAATTCTCGAAGTCAGAAGGGCCATGAAAAGTATTAGCAAGTAGGATTAAAGATAATTCCAAAGCCATACATCAAAAGTAAGAAGATAACTGGGAAGCAGATAGGATCACACAAGGATGAAGGAGGGAATGTGTGCTTGGAAGCAGAGGAAAGTCAAGTCCTAAATGAGTACTTTACATTAGTATTTATGAACAAGGAAATGGGGGATAAGGAGCTCATTGTGGAGTCTGCCAATTTGCAAGGGCACTTGGAGATAAAGGAAACCTTCATTCTTCTCTCACCAAAGCAAAGATTCCGTAGGACTGGAGAGTAGCTAAAGTTGTCTTTTTTTTTCTTAATTATTTTGTTTTTCCATTTTAGAAACACAGAACAGTAACAAGCCCCTCTAGCATAAGCCCACGCTTACACCCATGTGACCAATTAACTAAGGCATACATCTTTAGAATGCGGAAGGAAACTAGAGCAGCCGGAGGAAACCCACGCAGTCACGGAAAGAATGTACAAACTCCTTACGGACAGCAGTGGGAATTGAACCCAGTACACTGGTGCTATAAAAGTAATGTGCTAACCGCTACTCTACCTTGTGAGACTAAACACAAATATTCTAGGGAAACTGGAATAATCCTGGAAACCATTGACAAGCGAGTTTCACTTCAGTGGTAGAGGATTCTTAGGGATCAGATTTATGACCAATAGGAATATGGGCTGCTGTAGCCCATCCACTTCAAGGTTTGACATGCATGGTTATGAGTTACACACCTTCCTGTCAGCTTGAACCAGGCTGGCCATTTTCCTCTGACCTCTTTTGATCACCCACAGAACTGCTGCTCAGTGGATTTTTTATTGTTTTTTTGCACCATTCTCTGTAAACTCTAGACAACCGCATAGTCTGAAAATCCCAGGAGATCAGCATTTTCACAAGCCACCCTATCTAACATGAACAAAATGCTGGAGGAACTCGCCAGGCCAGGCAGCATCTATTGAAAAGAATCGATGTTTCGGGCTGAGACTCTTCAGCAATTGGAGACTGCTTCACAGTCCTTTAAAATCGGCCATTAAGACATAAACTTCTAACTGATTGGACAGTCCAAACACCAAGCGCGCCACTGTTCTCCCGCTGGGTTAGGGACCAGTCCTGCTGAAGGGTCTTAGTCTGAAAGATAGACTGTACTCTTTTCCACAGATGCTTCCTTGCCTGCTGAGCTCCTCCTGCATTTTGTGTGTGTCGCTTAGATTTCCAGCATCTGCAGATTTTCTTTTGTTTGGCATCTAACATGAACAATCATTCCACATTCAAGGGTCACTCAGATCATATTTCTTCCGCATTCTTGTGTTTGGTCCGAACACCAACTGAATTTCTTGACCATTTCTGCATGCTTTTACGCATTGAGTTGCCGCCACATGATTGGCTGATTAGATATTTGCATTAACAAGGTATACAGGTGTACCAAACAAAGTGACCACTGAATGGAGATCGGTTGCAGATACAAGTTGAGAAATGGCAGCTAGTGTTTAACCTGGCCAAATTAACAGTGTCATTAAGCAGAGGGATCTTGGGCTCCATGTTCATAGTTCCATTAAAGTGGCCACACAGATATGGTGATATGGTGGTAACGAAGGCACGTTGCACTTGCCTTTATGAGTCAAGGAATTGAGTTTAAGAGTTGGGTAATTATAAAACTCTAGTTAGGTCTTAAACACAAGAAATTCTGCAGATGCTGGAAATCCAAAACATCACATGCAAAGTGCTGGAGGAGCTCAGGTCAGGCAACATCCATGGAAATGAACAACAGTTGATGTTTCGGGCTAAGATCCTGCTTCGGGACTGGAAAGAAAGGGTGAAGACACCAGAATAAAAAGATGAGGGGTCAGGAGAAGAAGGATAGCTTGAAGGTGACAGTCAATAGCTGGGTTGGAAAAATAAAGTGCAAGAGAGGAAAGGATCTGATAGGAGAGGAAAGTGGACCATAGGAGAAATGGAAGGAGGAAGGTGATGGGCAGGTGAGAAGAGGTAGGAAGCCAGAGTGGGAAATAGGAAGGAGCGGCAAGGAACTTTAGGGGGGAATAAATCAATATTCATGGCATTAAGTTGGAGGCTAACCAGATGGAATACAAGTTGTTGCTCCTCCATCCTGAGAACAGCCTAATCATGGCTCAAGAGGCGGCAACGGACTGACATATCAGAACTGCAATAGGAATCAGAATTAAAATGTTTGGCTTTATAAAACTCTAGTTCAGCCTCATTTGAAGTATTGCATACAGATCTGGTTGCCCCCACTATAGGATGGATGTTGGGGCATTGGAGAGGGTGCAAAAAAGGCTTACCAGAATGCTGCCTGGTTTAGAGGGCATGTGCTATCACAAGAGGCTGGACAATCGTGGGTTGTTTTCTCTGGAGCACCAAAGGCTGAGGGGAGATCTGATAGAGCTTTACAAGATTATGAGAGGCCCAGGGTTGAAATGTCTAATGCCAGAGGAAATACATTAAGGGTGGTGGGGGAGTAGGTTCAAGTGGGATGTGAGGGGCAAGTGTTTTTTTTTTTAACTCAGAGCGGTAGATAACTGGGATGGTGGTGGAGGCAAATACATTAGAGGCTTTTAAGAGGCATTGCGATATGTACATCGATGCAAGATGAGGGATATCCACATGGTGTAGGTAGGAGAGATTAGTGTTTGGGTGGTTTGGCACGACACTGTGTTCTTGTGCTGTATTGTTCCATGTTCTATGATGAGGACAAGGCGTACAAAGATGCTGCCTGGATTAGAGGGCATATAAGCAAAAGTAAAATTAAATTTATTATCAAAGGACATACATGACCATATACTCACTATCTTGATTTAGTTTCTCACAGGCATTTATAGGAAAATAAATAGAACAGGATTTGTGGGAAAACTATACACAAATAACATACAACATAGAATAGTACAACACAGTACAGGCCCTTCGGCCCACAATGTTGTGCCGACCCTTAAACCCTGCCTCCCATATAACCCCCCACCTTAAATTCCTCCATATACCTGTCTAGTAGCCTCTTAAATTTCACTAGTGTATCTGCCTCCACCACTGACTCAGGCAGTGCATTCCACGCACCAACCACTCTGAGTAAAAAAACCTTCCTCTAATATCCCCCTTGAACTTCCCACCCCTTACCTTAAAGCCATGTCCTCTTGTATTGAGCAATGGTGCCCTGGGGAAGAAGCGCTGGCTGTCCACTCTATCTATTCCTCTTAATATCTTGTATACCTCTATCATGTCTCCTCTCATCCTCCTTCTCTCCAAAGAGTAAAGCCCTAGCTCCCTTCAGCTCTGATCATAATGCATACTCTCTAAACCAGACAGCATCCTGGTAAATCTCCTCTGCACCCTTTCCAATCCATCCACATCCTTCCTATAGTGAGGCGACCAGAACTGGACACAGTACTCCAAGTGCGGCCTAACCAGAGTTTTATAGAGCTGCATCTTTACCTCGCAACTCTTAAACTCTATCCCTTGACTTATGAAGGCTAACACCCCATAAGCTTTCTTAACTACCTTATCTACCTGTGAGGCAACTTTCAGGGATCTATGGACATATACCCCCAGATCCCTCTGCTCCTCCACACTACCAAGTATCCTACCATTTACTTTGTACTCTGCCTTGGAGTTTGTCCTTCCAAAGTGCACCACCTCACACTTCTCCGGGTTGAACTCCATCTGCCACTTCTCAGCCCACTTCTGCATCCTATCAATGTCTCTCTGCAATCTTCGGCAACCCTCTACACTATCTACAACACCACCAACCTTTGTGTCATCTGAAAACTTGCCAACCCACCCTTCTACCCCCACATCCAGGTCGTTAATAAAAATCACGAAAAGTAGAAGTCCCAGAACAGATCCTTGTGGGACACCACTAGTCACAACCCTCCAATCCAAATGTACTCCCTCCACCATGACCCTTTGCTTTCTGCAGGCAAGCCAATTCTGAATCCACCTGGCCAAACTTCCCTGGATCCCATGCCTTCTGACTTTCTGAAAAAGTCTACCACGTGGAACCTTGTCAAATGCATGTAGATGAAATCCATGTAGATCACATCCACTGCACTACCCTCATCTATATGCCTGGTCACCTCCTCAAAGAACTCTATCAGGCTTGTTAGACACGATCTGCCCTTCACAAAGCCACGCGGACTGTCCCTGATCTGACCATGATTCTCTAAATGCCCATAGATCCTATTTCTTAGAATCTTTTCCAATAGCTTTCCTACCACAGACGTAAGGCTCACTGGTCCATAATTACCCGGACTATCCCTACTACCTTTTTTGAACAAGGGGTCAACATTTGCCTCCCTCCAGTCCTCCGGTACCATTCCCGTGGACAACGAGAACATAAAGGTCCTAGCCAGAGGCTCAGCAATCTCTTCCCTCACCTCGTGGAGCAGCCCGGGGAATATTCCATCAGGCCACAGGGACTTATCCGTCCTAACGTATTTTAACAACTCCAACACCTCCTCTCCCTTAATATCAACATGCTCTAGAACATCAACCTCACTCATATTGTCCTTACCATCATCAAGTTCCCTCTCATTGGTGAATACCGAAGAGAAGTATTCATTGAGGGCCTCGCTCACTTCCACAGCCTCCAGGCCTATCTTTCCAGCTTTATCTCTAATCGGTCCTACCTTCACTCCTGTCATCCTTTTGTTCTTCATATAATTGAAGAATGCCTTGGGGTTTTCCTTTACCCTACTCGCCAAGGCCTTCTTGTACCCCCTTCTTGCTCTCCTCAGCCCCTTCTTAAGCTCCTTTCTTGTTATCCTACGTTCCTCAATAGACCCATCTGATCCTTGCTTCCTACACCTCATGTATGTTGCCTTCTTCCACCTGACTAGATTTTCCACCTCGCTTGTCACCCATGGTTCCTTCACCCTACCATTCTTTATCTTCCTCACTGGGACAAATTTATCCCTACATCCTGCAAGAGATCCCTAAACATCGACTACATGTCCATAGTACATTTTCCTGCAAAAACATCATTCCAATTCACACCCCTAAGTTCTAGCCTGAGAGCCTCATAATTTGCCCTTCCCCAATTAAAAGTTTTCCTGTCCTCTCTGTTTCGATCCTTTTCCATGATAATGCTAAAGGCCAGGGAGCAATGGTCACTGTCCCCCAGATGCTCACCCCCTGAGAGATCTGTTACCTGACCCGGTTTGTTACCTAATACTAGATCTAGTATGGCATTCCCCCTAGTCAGCCTGTGAACATATTGTGACAGGAATCCGTCCTAGACACACTTAACAAACTCTGCCCTGTCTAAACCATTGGAACTAATCAGGTGCCAATCAATATTAGGAAATAACCAATGTGCAAAAGGTGAATGGTGAAAATAAAAAAAAATACCAAGAATGAATTGCAGAGTCCTTGACAGTGAATCTGTGGTTGTGGAATCAGTTCAGAGGTATGGTGAGTCAAGTTATCCACACTGGCTCAGGAGCCTGATGGCTGTAGGGTAATTACTGTTTCTGAACCTTGTGGTATGGGAGCCCAAGGCTCCTGTAGTAGCGAGAAGAGAGTGTGGTGTCACTGATCGATGCAGCTTTCCTGTGGCAGCATTCCATGTATATGTGCAATGGTGATCAAAAGCATTGATTAGTTAAAATATTAACTCGAATTGGCAGCGGGAAGGCTTGGTTACTGCTTTCAGAAGTTGCAATAAGCTGTAATATTGTAATCATGATTTTTTTTGGACTTGGACCAGGAAAAGTAAGAGGTCAAATTTTGTGTGGACTTCAAACATAATCAGAGGATACTAGGACAGGATGGGAAAATGGATACAGCACAGGACCAGCCAAGATCTTATTGAATGTCAAGGGAACTGAAGTTTGAGTGTGAAGTTCGAGTGTGAAGTTCAGCTTGTTGCTGTTAATCTACAAACATTAATTGGCAACCATGAAAAACAGCCCCAATAATGACAGAGTCCAGTTGCTTTGCACAAGCTTCAGAAACAGATTTATCACCGGCATCTGTTACAAGTTGTTTTGCAGCAGCAGTACAGAACATATGAATCATTACAAAGTACAAAAATAAATATTGCAAAAGATAATGAGGTAGTATTCATGGACCATCCAGAAATCTGATGGCTGAAGGGAAGAAGCTGTTCTTCAAACCTGAATCTATAAACCTCTGAAGCCGTTTGCAATCCTGTGCACTGGAGACTCCATACCAGGCTGTGATACAACCAGATTGACTGCTCTTCACCATATATATATATATATCTGTAGAAGTTTGCCAGAGTCTTTGACAAATCTAATCTCCTCGAACTCCTAATGAAGTGGAGCCACTCTTGTGCCTTCTGTGTTATTCTTAGATATTCTCAGATATTGAACTCTAGACTAGATCACATTATCAGTTTAATTCTCCAGATTATGGGTTTTACTGCTAAGGTTGTCATATCTTTTTCTTGATAAGAATGGTGTACTGTGGGTTTGGTCTGGTACAATTTGTACAGCATGAGTGGGCAGTTTTTGCCACCGAGCTTCACTTTGTGCATGTAGATCCATAGGGGATCAGTAAAGTAGACATGTCCATGTTAAACTCAAAGGGGATAGTTTCCAAGTGATTAACACCCCCTACTCATTAGACTGTGCAAGGTGCAAACAGAGGAGCACTGAAGAAGCTCTGGTGACATTCTTCTAAACCTGATTCAATATTTGTTTAGAAAGCAATACATATCCAAGGATTTAGGAAGTTCATGTGTTCCATCTGTGCTTAAAATATTTATGTAATTATTTCTGGTGCACACCCTGAAGATATACCAGACTGCTTGCCTCCCTTCCTACACTTAGGAAGGATGAAGAAAGCTGCATTTGGCATGCTATCCTACAGTGGTCGTCAATTAGAACAAAGTTGAGGCATCATGTTACACCTTCACAAAACACTGGTGAGACTGCTTGTACTATTGGTCATCACATTATAGGAAGGATGTGGTTGTACTGTAAAGTGCAGAGGAGATTCATTCACAAGGGTATTACTGAGATTACAGGACTTCAGTCATAGCCAGAGATCGGATAACTAGGCTTGCTTTCTTAGGAGTGAAGGAATCTGAGGGGTGATCTGTGGAGATATACATAGAGGCACAGACAATTAAAATATTCCCCCCCTTGGAAGGGCTGTCAAGAAAAAAGACAGCATAGGTTTTAAAGTCAGAGAGGAGTCTCAAAGAGATTCGAGGGGTTAAAGAAAGCTGTTGGAAGAACTCAGGTTGAGCCAAATCTCTGGCGGCTGTCTGACCTACTGAGTTCTTCCAGCAGTGTTTTTTTCGCTCTAGTTTCCAGCATCTGCAGTCATTTATTCCTCTGATCTGAGAGGAGAGATTTATTTATTTATTTTTAAACACAAAAAGTGATTGATACCTGCACTGGTAAAGCAGGTAGTGGAATCATACCATTACCACATACAAGAGATATTTAGATAGTTTTAAATAGGTAAAACTCAGATTATGGTTTTAATGTATGCACGTGGGATTAGTGCACATGGACATTAAGGTCAGCACATGCGTGGTAGGATGAAGGGCCCATTTCTGTACTGTACTATTCCACAACTATAATCTTGTATACAGTCATACAGAATAGAAACCATATCACCTGTTGCACATACTCAGTGGCCACTTTATCAGGTACACTTGCTCATTAATTCAAATATCTAATCAGCCAATTGTAGCAGCAACTCAATGCACAAGTGCATGCAGATATGGTCAAGAGGTTCAGTTGATGCTCAGACCAAACATCAGAACAGGGAAGAAATGTGACCTAAGTGACTTTGACCATGGAATGACTGTTGGTGCCAGGTGGGGTTGTTCAAGTGTCTCAGAAACTGGTCACCTGGGATTTTCCACACAGATCAGTCTCTAGAGTTTACAGAAAATGGTGAAGAAAAAAGCATCCAGTGAGCAGTGTTGTGGGTGAAAGTAATTGTTAATGAGAGCTCAGAGGAGAATGACCAGACTGGTTCAAGCTGACAGGAAGGCGACAGTAACTCAAATAACCATGCATTACAACAGTGGTGTGCCGAAGAGCATCTCCTAAGACAAAAGTTGAGCCTTAAAGTGGATGGGCTACAAGAGCAAAAGACCACAGCAAGTTCTTTATGTGTGACTAATATAGTGACCAATGAGAGTACATTTATCCTTTTATGGCTTTGCTGACAACTTTATCAAAAAAATATTCTTCCCTCTATTTAGCAGGAACAATATCCGAGGCTTATGGCCAAGCCCCATACAACTCCTTGTCCATTGTGCACAATGACTTACACGCAGGTGGAAAGAAAGTTATAGTGATGGTCACTTGCAGGGAAAAATGTACGTTAATATGTTCATTTTTAGGAATGCAGAATAAAGTTACAGATGATCCAGCTGCACAGTTATTAAAAGAACACAAAGGAAAAAACTGTCGGGAAAAAAAAATCAGCACTTCCTGATGAGAAACCCACTGCAGTCAGGAAGCTACCGGACTCCTATGAAGTTGTACATTGAAAGCAATTAGACAAGTCAGTGGATATGATACATTTAACACTGCTAAAGTCTCCGTACACCCTGCAGGGGAATTAACAAACAAAATTGGCTATCAAGCCACGTGAAATTGGATAAATCATCAAATGTTTGGTCAATGGAGCTGGGTTTAAGGCACTTCTCAAAGGCCAGAGAGGCAAGGAGGCTTAGAGGAGGAATTCCACAGCTTTGGACTTCAGCAGCTGAAGTCATGCCTCTGATGTACAGGATGTCAAAACTACAGAAGCAAGCAGAAATTTAACAACCAATTCTCCATTCCAACCTTTCATGCCTAGGCCTTCTGCATGTCATAACAAGCTCAACACAAGTTAGTGAAACAGCAATTTATCCATCAGGCATGTTGCAGCCTCTAGCATTAAATTTCACAATTCCAGGTAATTTATAACAGAAGTGGCCAATTCTCCTGTAGGTACTTCTGTAATACTACCTTAAATTTCCACCCTTCACAAACACTGCCTGATTCATAACAGTTACAACCTATCTTTCACTTTCTCCCTAGTACATAGGATAGGATACGTACAGCACGACTGGCAGGTGTGTTTACAGACATTTTTAATCTCTCCCTCTCCCAGTGTAAAGTGCCCTCCTGCTTCAAATTATCCACCATTGTCCCTGTACCAAAAAAGAACAAGGTAATATGCCTGAACAACAGGCGTCCTGTTGCACACACCTCAATAATAAGCAAATGTTTTGAGGCTGGTCAAGGGCTACATCTGCAGCATGCTGCCTCCCACACTGGACCCCCTACAATTCACCTACCAACACAAATGATTGACAGATGACGCAATAGCCACCGCTCTACATAACATTCTTACACATCTGGAGAAGAATGCTTATGTGAGAATGCTGTTCTTGGACTACAGTTCAGTATTCAACACCATAGTTCCATCCAGGTTCGACAAGAAGCTCAGAGACCTCAGCCTTGACCCTGCCTTGTGTAGCTGTGTAACTTCCTGTCAGATCACCGGCAGGTTGTAAGAATGGGCTCCCTCACCTCCAACCCTTTGACCCTCAGCACAGGTGCCCCTCAGGTCTATGTACTAAGCCCCCTCCTTTGCTCTCTGTATACCCATGACTGTATCACCACCCACAGTTCTAATCTGCTAATTAAATGCCAACGACACTACATTGATTGACCTCATCTCAAACAATAACCAAGTGGCCTGCAGGGAAGAAGTCATCTCTCTGACATAGTGGTGTCAAGAAAACAACCTTTCCCTCAATGTCACAAAAACAAAGGAGCTGGTTGTGGATGACAGGAGGAATGGAGACGGGCTAATCCCTACTGGCATCAATGGATCTGGGGTTGAGAGGGTAAACAGCTTCAAGTTCCTCAGCATCCACATCACCGAGGACTTCAGGTGGTCTGTACACACTAGCTGTGTGGTGAAAAAAGGCACAATAGCGCCTCTTTTACCTCAGACGGTTGAGGAAGTTTGGTATGGGCCTCCAAATCCTAAGAACTTTGTACAGGGGCACAATTGAGAGTATCCTGACTGGCTGCATCACTACGTGGTATAGGAACTGTACTTCCTTCAATTGCAGGACTCTGCAGAGAGTGGTGCAGACAGCCCAGTGCATCTGTAGTTGTGAACTTCCCATGATTCAGAACGTTTACAAGGACAGGTGTAAAAAGGGCTCGTAGGATCACTGGGGACCCAAACCATCCCAACCACAATCTATTCTAGCTGCTACCATCTGGGAAGCGGTACCACAGCATAAAAGCCAGGACCAACAGGCTCTGGGACAGCTTCTTCCACCAGGCCATCAGACTGATGAACTCATGCTGATTTGAGTGTACTCTATTATATTCAAGTCAAGTCACTTTTTATTGTCATTTCAACCATAACTGCTGGTACGGTAAACAGTAAAAATGAGACAATGTTTTTCAGGACCACGGTGCTACATGAACAATACAAAAACTACACTGAACTACGTAAAAAACAACATAAAACTAGACTAGACTACAGACCGACTCAGGACTGCATAAAGTGCACAAAACAGTGCAGGCATTACAATAAATAATAAACAAGACAATATGCACAGTACAGGGCAGTAGGTTGGTGTCAGTCCAAGCTCTGGGTATTGAGGAGTCTGAAGACTTGGGGGAAGAAACTGTTACATAGTCTGGTCGTGAGAGCCCAAATACTTCGGTGCTTTTTGCCAGATGGCAGGAGGGAGAAGAGTTCGTATGAGAAGTGCATGGGGTCCTTCATACTGCTGCTTGCTGTACGGATGCAACGTGTGGTGTAAATGTCTCTAATGGCGGGAAGAGAGACCCCGATGATCTTCTCAGCTGACCTCACTATCTGCTGCAGGGTCTTGCGATCCGAGATGGTGCAATTTCCGAACCAGGCAGTGATGCAACTGCTCAGGATGCTCTCAATACAACCTCTGTAGAATGTGGTGAGGATGGGGGGGTGGGAGATGGACTTTTCTCAGCCTTCACAGAAAGTAGAAACGCTGCCGGGCTTTTTTTGCTATGTAGCTGGTGTAGAGGGACCAGGTGAGATCCTCCACCAGGTGAACACCAAGTAATTTGGTGCTCTTAGGGATCTCTATGGAGGAATCGTCGATGTTCAGCGGAGAGTGGTTGTTCCGTGTCCTCCTAAAGTCAACAACCATCTCTTTTGTTTCGTTCACATTCAGAGACAGGTTGTTGGCTCTGCACCAGTCCATTAGCCACTGCACCTCCTCTCTGTATGCTGACTCATTGTTCTTGCTGATGATACCCACCACGGTCGTGTCATCAGCGAATTTGATGATGTGGTTCAAGTTGTGTGTTGCAGCACAGTCGTGGGTCAGTAGAATGAACAGCAGTGGACTGAGCACACAGCCCTGGGGGGCTCCCGTGCTCAGTGTGATGGTGTTGGAGATGCTACTCCCAGTCAGGAAGTCTAGGATCCATTTGCAGTGGGAGGTGTTCAGGCCCAGTAGGCCCAGCTTTCCAATCAGTTTCTGAGGAATGATTGTGTTGAATGCTGAACTGAAGCCTATGAACAGCATTCGAACATACGTGTCTTTTTTGTCTAGGTGGGTTAGGGCCAGGTGGAGGATGATGGCAATGGTGTCGTCTGTTGAATGGTTGGGACGGTACCCAAACTGCAGGGGGTCCAGTAAGGGGGGCAGCAGGGTCTTGATGTGCCTCATGACGAGCCTCTCGAAACACTTCATGATGATGGATGTGAGTGCAACCTGACAGTAGTCGTTGAGGCAGGATACTGAAGACTTCTTCGGCACAGGGACAATGGTGGCACCCTTGAAGCACGTAGGAACAACGGCGCTGCTCAGGGAGATGTTGAAGATGTCAGTGAGAATCTCTGCCAGCTGGTCTGCACATCCTCTGAGCACTCTGCCAGGAATATTGCCTGGTCCAGCAGCCTTCCGTGGGTTGACCCTGCACAGGGTTCTCCTCACATCGGCCATGGTAAGACACAGCACCTGGTCGTTTGGAGGAGGGGTGGTCTACCTCGCCGCCACCTCATTTTCCACCTCAAAACGAGGGTAGAAGTTATTCAAAGCATCTGGAGGGAGGCATCACCAGCACAGGCAGATGGTGTTGTCTTGTAATTGGCGATGTCCTGAATGCCCTTCCACATGCGCCGCATGTCGCTGCTGTCCTGGAAGTGGCTGTGGATTCGCTGGGCATGTACACGCTTTGCCTCTTTGATGGCCCGGGACAGTCTGGCCCTCGCTGTTGTTCGGGGTGCCTTGTCGCCCGCTCTGAAGGCAGAGTCATGGGTCCTCAGCAGTACACGCACCTCCGTGGTCATCCCTGGCTTCTGGTTAGCATGTGTAGTGATGATCTTGGCCACAGTCAATGCACTTGCTGATGTAGCTGGTCACTGATGCCGTGTACTCCTCCAAGTTGGTAGAGCCGCCATCGGTTGCAGCCTCCCTGAACATGTGCCAGTCAGTATACTCAAAGCAGTCTTGAACAGCAGAGATGGCTCCTGCTGGCCAGGTTTTTACCTGCTTCTGAACTGGTCTGGAGCGTCTGACGAGCAGTCTGTATGCTAGGATTAGCATAACAGAGATGTGGTCTGAGTTACCGAGGTGGGAGCAACTGTTCTATTTATTATAAATGATTATAAATTACTATGATTGCACATTCCACATTTAGATGGAGACGTAACATAAAGATTTTTACTCCTTATGTGAAGGATGTAAGAAATAAAGTCAATTCAATTCAATTTCTAATTCATCAACCATTAATATTATCAACAACTTTTCACCACCACAATCTCCATTTGCCCGACCAGAAACATTAACTTCACCCCAAGCATCCTCCCCACCTTTTCAACTTCTCGCTACTAAACTGCTTTTCCTCTTTCGTAGTGCTGACATTACCTCCATAGGTGCTACCCCGCCCAAGTTCCCAGTATTTCGCAGTTTATCAGCAATGCCACCTTGAGTGTTTTCAATGCCCTCAGTTGATGGTTATAGCTGTGTCAGTGGAAGGCAGTAGAAGACAACACAAACACAGCTGTTGGCAACTAAGCAACACAACTCTCGGGGTGAAGGGCGAGTATCACTAGCATGCTAAGCTCAGATTCTACACTTTCTCACTGATGGGGTCTCAGGATTGCCTGTCAATCATAAACTGCAGGAGTTAATAATTAGCAATAACAGCTAGTTGAAATGAATGGGTAGTCATGTGGACTGAAACACTGCAATGTTTGCCATTATATAATTCAGTCCACTAATTCTTTGCCATGTGACAGTAAGCAATCTGGTGCTGCGCCAGTGGAGATTTAACATTGGGTTAGCTCTCCACCCACACTGCTTCATGTATTCAACCCTTCACGATGATTAGTGGGACATGTGCAGAATTATAATTGGCTGCACCAGAACTGAAGCATCATTACTTAGACTTTCCAGCCTCTCCATCCTTAACGTGCTCACTTCTATCTTTCTCTGCTGAGCTGCGAATGCTCACACGTAAATTCAGGATACATACTTTCCACTCTGTGCTCTGACACAGACAGATAGCTGGCCATTGCTTCTAACTGCTCTGACTTTCAATATAAAAGGGCCCAATTTATAATCCCAGATGAATCTCCTTTCCCTCCTCGTAAACATTGAATCTGTGTAATTTGTTTAGAATATAAAAACACAATAAGGCCCCTTTGGCCCACAATGTTGTGCTAACCTTTTAACCTTTCCCTCCCATTTTTCTATTATCCATGTGCCAATCCCTCTTAAATATCTATATATAAAGCCTCAGCCACCACACCTTCAGTGTCTAAAAACCCTACCTCTGACCTATGCTCGCAACACACACAAAAATCTGGAGGAACTCAGATCAGACAGCACCCGATATGAAGGGTCTTGGCCAGAAATATTGATTGCTTTTTTTCCCCTCTCCATAGACATTGCCCAACCTGCTGAGTTTCTCTAGCATTTTGTGTGTGCTGCTCAGCATTTCCAACATCTCCAAAATCTCGTGTTGGACATCCCCCTTTCTTTCCTCCAATCACCTTCAAAGTATATCCTCTCATAATAGAGACAGTCTTTCGTCTTATACACCTTGATCAAGTTGCCTCTCACCTTCTTTGCTGTAGAGAGAAAAGCCCTAGCTTGCTCAACCTTTCAAGATTTAACCTCTAATCCAAGCAGCATCCTAGTAAACCTCCTCTGCACTCTAAATCTTTAAAATATTCCTGTAATGTGTTGACCAGATCTGAGCACAACATTCAAAGTGTGGTAAAAGCAGAGTATTATAGACTTGCAACACTACTTCGCAGACCTTGATCTCAATCTGCCAATTAATGAAGGCTAATATACCATACGCCTTTTTTTTGGCGTGTGCCTGCGTGCGTGCGAGTCTCTGCGCATGCGTGTGCATCTGTGCGTCTGCGTCTCCGTCCATGCGTGTGTCTGTGATGATGGATTTTTCATGGCTTTTTCCAAGGTACAGAGCAAGAGAGAGACTGTGTGGCATGCCACTCCCCACACAGACATTTTCGCAGCATTTTCCCTTTGTTTCACGAGAGGTCGAGTTGCGGTTTCAACACTCAACCCAGCACGGATGGAAAGCGTACTCGGGGGCGGACCCGACTAGTTTCCAACCCGGGAACCGCTGCTCCCGGGTCTGGCACCAATGTCGTTGCGCCACTAGCCGGCCATCTTACGCCTTCTGAACCATCCTAGCAACTTGCATGGCAACTCTGAAAGATCTACGGATGTGGACCCAAGATCCTGCTGTTCCTCCACATTGCATTCCAACCTTCCAAAGTGTGCCACTTCATACTTGTCTGGATTTAGCTGCCATTTCTCAGTCCAGTTATGCATCATGGCAATGTCCCACTATAACCTATGACAACCTTCTACACTACCCACATCTCCACTTACAAAGACACCTTGAGGTCCTTTTTAGCTTCCTTACTAGCCTCCCTATATTCACTCTTCAATACCTCAATACCTCATCCCTTTTCATAGCTATTTAAGAATGCCATGGTTTCCATCGGAGACATCCCTGATCATGACACCAAGGAGGCAATCCTTCCAGAAGTCTTTCACATCCACAGATTGTCTGCTCCCCTCAGTATTAAAACCCCTGTCACCACTACTCTTCTCCTCCCTGAGAGCTATGGACCTGACCGATGTGGCTTTCCCATAGTATACAAAACAGTATACTTGTTGTTGAGGGGAATGACCACAGCTGTACTCTGCATGGCCTTCCTAATCCCTTTCCCTGGTCCTTACAGTCACCTAGTTACTTGCCTCCTGCAACCTAGGTACAAAAAGAGAACAAGACCCTCCAAACAAGCATTGCCTAACCCACACCATCTCACTCACATACAGTCCCTGACCACATGCCCGCACAAATGCATACCCTGCCCAGCTTTCAAGTGTACTGGTCCACAGCCCACATGCATTTGCACACGCTGGGGTGGTATGCAGTTGGTACAAATTTAAATTTGCTGAATACATTCCTTCAATAGGCACAAAGTAGTTAACTCAGAAGTGAAACTGTTGTAGCATGACGACTTCAGTTACCATTTCACTTGCATCACCCTACAGCACCTCGGAGAACCACATCAAAGGCATTGCTCATCCAATGACAGTTCCAAATAGGAGCTACTTGTAAACATGAGCAAATGATAGACTAAAGCAAATCATGTGACCCATCAACCAAAACCTCTCGAAGCTTTTCAGAACAAAAATGGAACTTCAGCTCCTGTAAACACACTCATACATCCGAAATGCATTATCAAACTTATCATGTGACAGGAAATGACCATTGCAAGACTCAAACTGAACAGTAAACCTATTACAAACAATATAAAGAGAACAAATTCCTCTATTATTTGCAATCACCAAGATTCCACTTTTACTGGGCCCCCACTGACTGCACAAAGCCCCACACTTACCCCATGACCTCCACTCAGAGGGCCAACTGACTGCACAAAGCCTCACACTTACCCCATGACCTCCACTCAGAGGGCCCACTGACTACAGAGCCACCATTGGTAACAAACTGCATGGCCACAGCTTGAATTCCCCAGCATTGAAGGCCTTCCACTACCCCACTGAGGGGCCTTTTCCCATTTACACAGAAACCAGATGCCAACAATTTTGATGCTGTGCACCTCAAGAGTGCATACGGAAGAAGGTCACCCTACTCCCATCCTGATTTAGGGGGATCAATTTAAGAGCAGGTTTGATAATGGGAACAAAGACACACCTCCAAATACCTCAACTTCAGCTCTGCTTCTTCCTCACACAGATGCTGCCCATCACATTCCCCATGATTGCTTGAGACTTCTAGCATCTGCAGTAGTTTGTGCTTCGATGTGCCCAATTCAACTTTCTGATTGAGTTCTGTGGAGATCAGTGACACTCCCTGACCACAAGGTCTTGTCCAGACACTGTGCAAAAGGAAGGGCTCCCTTCAAAGTTAGAGGATGGAATGAATGGACGCTATGAAACACCAGGCAAGCTGCTGGAAGAGGGAGGATGTTGAGATAGAGAAATGTTCAGCTGCCAAACTGTTCCTGAACCAATTCTCTCCACTGAACTTTGCAATGAAGGTGGGAGACAGATGTCCTCACCTCCAGAAAGTCAGAAATATCCTTTATCATGTCCACAAAATCTCACCATCGATGTACACATCTCCCTGTGTATGTAAATACCAGCTCCACCTTTGGGGAACTGGGGAAAAGAAAAATCAAATGGAGTACCTGTGTCAAATCCAGTTCTCCAATATTCATTCCCTACAAGTACACAACAGCACTACTGTGGGTCTTGCCACAAAAGATTCCTTGATATGACAAGACGTGCACTTGCTAATATCAGTGCTGTGTTTATATCTGAATGACCCACAGCTTCCCTCATGGTGCAGTGTGGTATATCAGATCTTAAAGGAACACTCCATGCAGTCAAACCAGCAACCCAGTGTCTACTGTGTAGACCAGACGGGCCAGAGGAGAAGGCCACACTTCTCCTCTGAGAAAGTTAAATGATACTCATGCCAGTCTCCTACCAAGAAGGAGATCCTCTGTACCAGAGGAACCAGGAGACCCAAGAAATATAAAAGTGAGGACATTACAGGAATGGAAATTTACAGGGATCAGCACTAGAGCGCCAGCTGTTCACAATCCATATCAAATGTGATATACTCAGGCCTGTTGTTAAGTTATGGGTTGCCAGGGCAATAGATAGCAGCTTTAAGAGATACAGATGAGAGAAGTGAAGGATATGACAGACAAAATATAACACTGAAAAAATGGAAGTCAAACATTATGGTAGAAAATATAGTAACGGTATCTTTAAATTATCAGACTGAAGAACAAACATTGGCGTTTAGAGGGACTTGGGTGTCCTTGTACCAGAATCATTTAAAGTTAACATGTAGTTACAATGGGCTATTAAGGTAAGCAGTGTATTGGATTTTTATTGCAAAAGGTTTTAAGTATGGAGTAAAGATGTTTTACAGAACTACATCGGTCCTGGTAGAACCTGGAATAGAGAGTGCAGGTCAAGACCCCTGCCCAAGGAAGAACACACTTGCGATCAGGTATCACTGCTTCTATTCATTCTGCCTGAGGGCAGAAATGATCCCTGGGGCCAGGAAGGGCCCCCAAGATACTAAGCATCCAGAAGCAACACACCTATTCCAATCACTCACCACTATTTAAAAAAAAGACTTACCCCTCACATCTCCTTTGAAATTACTTTCCCTCACCTTAAATACATGTCAACAACAGGAATTCTGCAGATGCTGGAAATTCAAGCAACACACATAAAAGTTGCTGGTGAACGCAGCAGGCCAGGCAGCATCTCTAGGAAGAGGTGCAGTCGACGTTTCAGGCCGAGACCCTTCATCAGGACTAACTCTTCCTTCAGTTAGTCCTGACGAAGGGTCTCGGCCTGAAACGTCGACTGCACCTCTTCCTAGAGATGCTGCCTGGCCTGCTGCGTTCACTAGCAACTTTTAAATACATGTCCTCTGGTTATAGACATTTCAACCCTGCTCCCCGTCCTACTCTTATAAACCTATCAGATCTCCCCTCAGCCACTCCAGAGAAAACAACCCAAGTTTGTGCAACTTCTTGTAATAGCACATGCCCTCTGATACAGATAACATCCTGGTAAACCTCTTTTGTACATTCGTCAAAGCCTCAACATCCTTCATATAACGGGGTGACCAGAACCGAATGCAACACTACACATGCTGCCTAACCATTGTCTTATAAAGCTGAACCATAACTTCCTGACTTTTGAACTCATTGCCTCAATGCCACATGCCTTAACTACTCTATAAACCTGTGTGGACACTTGCAGGGAGCTATGAACATGGACTCGAAGATTCCTCTGCTCATCAACATTTAAGGATCTTGACTTAACAGTATTCCATCTCTTTGCATGTCCCCTACCAAACTGCAACACATCACATTTATCTGGGTTAAACTCTAACTGCCATTTCTCCACCCATGTCTATATTATGTTATATTCCCTGCCAGTCTTCTACACTATCCACAACACCAATCTTAAAAAACAGAAAAGTAAGAGTGGAGTAAAGAGAAGTCAAGTGCAAAAGAGAAAAAGATTACAAGATTTTAAAAGCACGAGTGCTTTATCAAAGGCACTTTATCTGAATGCCCATAGCATTCGAAATAAGGTCAGTGAACTTGTAGCACAAATCAGTACTAAGGGCTATTACAGAGACGTGGTTGCAGGGTGGAGGGGATTGGGAATTAAATATCCAAGGATATCAGATAATATGGAAGGATAGGCAGGAAGGTAAGGGAGCTGGAGTAGCACCCTACAGTGCAATAGTGAGAGACGATACAAGATCCAAGGAGCAGAATGTCGAATCCATCTGGGTAGAGATTAGGAATAGTAAAAGGGGGGAAAAAAATCACTGGTGGGAGTTGTCTATCAGCCACCAAATAATAACATTACAGTGGCACAGGTAAACCGAAAAATATCTGAGGCACGTAGAATGGTATAACAGTTATCATGGAGGACTGGGTTGGGTGAATCAAATTGGTCAAAGGAGACTTGACGACAACTTCATAAAATGCATCCGTGACGGCTTTCTTGTTACTGAACCTACAAGAGAACGTGCCATCCTAGATATGGTCCTGTGCAATAAGAGAGGTAAAATTAGTGATCTTGTGGTTAGGGATCCTCTTGGAAACAGTGATCACGCTATGATTGAGTTTCCCATACAAATGGAGGGTGCAATAGTTCAATCTAAAACCAGTGTATTATGCCTAAACAATGGCAAATACAATGGGATGACGGAGGATTTAGCTAGTGTAGATTGGGAACACAGGCTATATGGTGGGACAGTTGAGGAACAGTGGAAGACTTTCCAAGGGGATTTTTCACAGTGCTCAACAAAAGTATATTCCTGTTAATAGCAAGGACAGTAAGGGTGGGGAGAACCAGCTCTGGATAACTAAGGAAATAAAAGAAGGCATCAAACTAAAAGCTTGTGCATACAAAGTCGCCAAGAGCAGTGGGAAACTGGAAGTTTGGGAAAACTTTAAAAAGCAACAAAGTACCACTAAGCGAGCAATAAAGAAAGGGAAGCTAGATCATGAAAATAAACTAGCACAAAATATAAAAGCAGACAGTATAAAGTATATAAAGCGGAAAAGAGTAGCTTAAGTGAATGCAGGTCCGCTACAGGACGAGAAGAGAGAATTGATATTGGGTAATGAGAAAATGTCAGAGGCTTTTAATGACTTTCTGTTGGTCTTCACGGTGGAGGACATGTCTAACATGCTAAATATTATGGATGCGATGGGAGGTGAGGACCTTGACACAATAGCAATCACTAAAGAGGCTGCGCTGAACAAACTTCTGGACCTGAAGATAGGCAACTCCCCTGGTCCTGATGGAATGCATCCCAGGGTACTGAAAGAAATAGAAGTTATAATAGAGGCTTTGGTGATAATTTACCAAAATTCTCTGGGCAGGTCCCGGCAGATTGGAAGACAGCGAATGTCACGTCACTGTTCAAAAAAAAAAGGACGTAGGCAAAAGGCAGCTAACTATAGTTAGTTTAACATCTGTAGTTGGGAAAATTCTTGAAGCTATCATTAAAGAAGAAATAGTGAGTCATCTGGAAAGAAATGGATCCATCAGGCAGACACGGTAGAGATTCAACAAAGGCAGGTCCTGTTTGACAAACTTACTGCAGTTCTGAGGATATAATGAGCACAGATGATAGAGGGGAACAGATGGATGTTATTTACTTGAATTTTCAGAAGGCATTCGACAAGGTGCCGCATAAAACACTTAGCCACAAAATAAGGATGCACAGAGTTAGGGGCGATGTATTAGCATGGATAGAGGATTGGTTAACAAATAGAAAGCAGAGAGTTGGGATACAGGAGTGTTTCTCGGGTTGGCAATCAGTGGTGAGTGGTGTGCTGCAGGGGTCAGTGCTGGGTCCACACCTGTTCATGATAAACATTAACGATCTAGAAGAGGGGACCGAGTGCAGTGTATCCAAGTTTGCTAATGACACTAAATTGACATCCACTTTGGAAGGAAAAATGACAGAGCAGATTATTACTTAAATGGTTAAAAAAAAAACTGTGCAGAGGGACTTGGGAGTGCTTGTGTATGAATCACAAAAGGTTGGTTTGCAGGTGCAGCAGGTTATCAAGAACGCAAATGGAATGTTGGCCTTCGTTGCTAGAGAGATTGAATTTAAAACATGCTGCGACTGTACGGGTTACTGGTGAGGCCGCAGTATTCCTGACGAAGGGTTCCGGCCCGAAACGTTGACTGATCATTTCCACAGATGCTGCCCGACCTGCTGAGTTCCTCCAGCGTGTTGTGAGTGTTACAGTATTCACCAGTGAAAAGGACCTTGGCAATTATGGGAATGATTTACGGTGGACTGAAATGCTTGAGTGTACAGACAATAAAAAAGAGGATGTGGTGGAGCTTTTGAAAGGTATTAGTTATACAAGTCCCCGGGACCAGATGAGATATACTCCAGGCTACTGTGGGAAGCGAGGGAGAAGTTTGCTGAGCCTCTGGTGACGATCTTTGCATCATCAATAGGGATGGGAGAAGTACCAGAGGATTGGAAGGTTGCAGATGTCGTTCCCTTGTTCAAGAAAGGGAGTAGAGGTAAACCAGGGAACTATAGACCAGTGAGTCTGACTTCAATGGTAGGCAAGTTGTTGGAAAAGCTCCTGAGAGGCAGGATTAATGAGCATTTGGAGAGACACAATCTGATTTGAGATGGTCAGCATGGCTTTGTCAAGCACAGGTTATGCCTTACGAACCTGATTGAATTCTTTGAGGATGTAACAAAACACATTGATGAAGGTAGAGCAATGGATGTAGTGTATATGGATTTCAGTAAGGCATTGGATAAGGTTCCCCATCCCCATACATTCAGAAAGTAATGAGGCATGGGATCCAAGGAGACCTTGTTTTGTGGATCCAAAATTAGCTTGCCCACAGAAGGCAAAGGGTGGTTGTAGATGGTTTATATTCTGCGTGGAGGTCAGTGACCAGTGGTGTGCCACAGGGATCTGTTCTGAGACCCCTCCTTCAATTTCACAGAAAAGAGTGGGTTAGTAAGTTTGCTGATGACACAAAAGTTGAGGGTGTTGTGAATAGTCTGGAGGGTTGTCAGACGTTACAGCGTGACATCAGTAGAGTGCAGAACTGGGCTGAGAAGTAACCGATGGAGTTCAACACAGACTAATGTGAAGTGGTTCATTTCCGTAGATTCAAATTTGAAGACAATATTAAAAACACAGAAAACCTGCAGCACAATACAGGCCCTTCAGCCAACAATGCTGTACCAAACATGTACTTATTTTAGAAATTACCTAGGGTTACCCATAGCCCTCTATTTTTCTAAGCTCCATGTACCTATCCAGAAGCCTCTTAAAATATCCTGTTGTATCCGCCTCCACCACCATTGCCGGCAGCCCATTCCACGCACTCACCACTCTCTGCTTAAAAAAAACTTACCCCTGACATCTCCTCTGTACCTACTCCGCAGCACCTTAAAACTCTGCCCCTTCGTATTAGCCATTTCAGCCCTGGGAAAAAGCCTCTGACTATCCACACGATCAATGCTTCTCATCATCTTATTAATGGCAAGACTCCTGGCAGTACGGAAGATCAGAGGGATCTTGGGGTCCGAGTCCATAGGACATTCAAAGCTGCTGCTCAGATTGACAGTGGTGTTAAGGAGAATGGTGTATTGGCATTCATCATCCGTGGGATTGAGTTCAAGCCACGAGAGGTAATGTTACAGCTGTATAGGACCCTGGTCAGGCCCCACTTGGGGTCACCTGTGTTCAGTTCTGGTGAATCATTTCATAAAGCAGTATTTAATAGGTCACACAAATACTGTATACTCTCCCCTCAAGTGATATGAAACTCAGCAACAAGTATGGATGGCCACAGTCCTACCTCTTTATTACATTGATTGCTCCTGGCAAGAAGTAAAGATTGTGGAGTAGAGTTCAGAGGCACACAGTTCCTGGCCAATAGTGGCTCCCACTCCACCTGAAGTACTTGGACAACAGCTCCTATTATGGAACATAGCAGACCAACAGCTCCCACTTCCCAATGGAGAGCCATGGAATACCGTGGGCAACGGCTCCTACTCCCCAATGGAGAGCCATGGAATACCGTGGGCAAAGGTTCCCACTCCCCGATGGACAGCCATGGAACGCAGCAGACCAACGGCTCCCACTCCCCGATGGACAGCCATGGAATACAGCAGACCAATGGCTCCCACTCCCCGATGGAGAGCCATGGAATACAACACACTAATGGGTCCCACTCCCCGGTGGAGAGCCATGGAATACAGTGGGTAATGGCTTCCACTCCCCGATGGAGAGCCATGGAATACCGTGGGCAACGGCTCTCATTCCCTGATGGAGCGCCATGGAACACAGCAGACCAACGGCTCCTACTCCCCAATGGAGCGCCATGGAATACCGTGGGCAATGGCTCCCACTCCGGATGAGATACATACAGCCAGAAGATAACCAATGACTCTTAACAAGATGAAAGCCAGACATTAATTAGAAAATGTTGTATTTTTACTGTTGACACTATCAGGTAACAAAGGCCAGTCAGCCCTCACAATTACCCAGTGTGGAATGTAGCAGGAACAGTCCAAAATCAACTAACATCTCTCTGAAGGGTTGAAGGTGTACTAACAGTGTCACTCTGCTCCTTAGGAGAACTGTGGCCCTTACAAACTTGAAGTAGGAGGTGCAATTAACAGCTGACATAAATTAGTAAAGGTCCAGATGACCTTATCATACTGCAAGCAGAAAAGAGAAAATAGGAAATCAAGATTCCTTCTTGGCATTAATGCTGCTGGGGTCACTTATTAAAGGTACTTGATCAAGGGTTAAATATTGCCACCTTGCACACACCTTGTGTCACTTCAGTAGACAGCCAATACTTGGAAGATGAGCTATGCAATTCTCCACAATAGAGAACTAGAACCCAATAGCAATTGTAATGTTTACAACTCAGAGAGAGAAGGGTGATAATATCTCATCACAGCAGCTCCTCACACCATGCATTTCCCTCATTTCATTACAACGATGAAGTGATAGTTTAACCACAATTTCAAGCTGAGCATAAGAAATATATTTTATCATATTAGCAACCTCCAAACAGCGTACTCAAGTGTCCAACAACAAGTGCTCTAACACGAGACTAAAGTAAAACATGCCACAACTCTAGTTACCCCAACTAGCATCATGGTTCAGTCACCACTACTCATGTAGAACCAGCAGCAAACAAAAAATTAAGTTCTCTACTCAAGTCATTTTCCATTTAACCACCAACTATGGTTTTATTTGGAGAATCGGAATGGTGTGATGCATCCCTCCTAGTTAACCTGTATACATACACAAGCTCCACCAGCCAGTTGGTGTACGGTTTGAATTTTTATTGTGTCCAAAGGATATCTCATGCCCAAGTTCACTGCTAGACCCATTGACTAGTTCACATCAACAGTACAGTTAAGGACAAGCTTCCAAAGAGTAAAAGACCAAAGCATACCTGCACATAGTACACACAACCGTGTGGACAGGACATTACTTCCAGTTCAGTGACCATTTTACTGCTAGGACCTCCAGTTTAATATGATATTTCATAACTACAGGAAATAAAATTGAGTCTTCTTGCCAGGTGTCCGCTTGTTTATTAGGAACTCTTGTCACAGTGGTAAGACAGGACACTGGAGATACTCAGCAGGTCAGGCAGGTTCTGTGGGGGGAGAAACAGGGTCCACATTTCTACCAAGAACCCTTCATCAGAACTGGAAAAGAAAAACAAGTGTGCTTTCTGACGCTGAGGGGGGAGGGGTGAAGAGAACAAAGGCAATGGCTGTGACAGGGTGGAGGCTGCGATTGTCAAAGTAACTAATGTAAAATCCAGCAGTCAGGAAAGAAGAGGAAAGAGACAAAAGACCAAGCTGAAAGATCTAGCAAAATGGCTGGCTGCTTAAAATCGATAGTTAGTGTTGTGCCCCATGGGCAGTGACATGCTCATTAGATGTGTTACTGTGCCTTGACCCTACATTGAATGGTTGCAAAAAACAGACATCCTGTGCAGTATTTTGAAGCACTGAATTACTTTGATGACTGAACAATAATTTGGGAAATATGGAGTATGTGAATGTCGCAGATAAACAGTCCTTGGCTCATCTCACCTATGCTTTTCTCAAATCCATTTCCACATCACTGTCAACTCATTGACAGAAAAACATGAGCCTCAAACTTTACAGGCACAAAATTCATCCTTCACCATGCTCAACTGTAGCCCCTCACAATAAACTTCCAGAGAGGTCCCTTGGGAAAAAGGGAATGCCTCTCACATCCTACAAATTGCCTGTCCACAAAGGCCATTGACTGCATACACCACTACACCAATGAGCATCAGGCCAACTGAGGAAAACCAAGTTGATGCCTCCAACCCAGCCCATGAACATGATTGTTCAGTGATCGGGTTCTCCTGTAAAAGGCCAATCACCCCAGCACCAAGTTATGCTGAGCCAGCTCACATCATTCACACACACACAACATCCAGTGCCCAACAGACGTTGCATTTTATGTTCTGTTAGAGGAAGAGCTTCCCTAAAGGGACCACAGAAAGGATTTAAGGATGTGGTCAAAGGATAGAGAAAAAAATTACGCACCCACAACATCTCAAAAAGGTCCACAAGCATTCAGGGTGCTGCTAAGAATGCACATCAATTCTTTGAGATCACACTGAAGCCCAGTGCATGCACAGGGTAAGAGGAATCACCTCTCAAGCCACCCACATGAGCATCTCCTTCTTCATCTATAGAATTCAAGAGAGCTGACATACAGTGCCTATAAAGTATTCACTCCCCCTTGGAAGTTTTTATGTTTGTTTTACAACATTGAATCACAGTGGATTAATTAGGCTTGTTCAACACTGATCAAAAGAAAAAGACAGTGAAAACAGATCTCTACAAAGTAATCCACATTAATTACAAATACAAAACACAAAATAATTGGCTGCAGAAGTATTCACTCCCTTCAAGTCAGTATTTAGTAGACGCAACTTTGGCAGTAATTAGTCTCGAGTCTGTGTGGATAGGTCTCCATCAGCTTTGCACATCTGGACACTACAATTATTCCCCCATTCTTCTTTACAAAACTACTCAAGCTCTGTCAGATTGCATGGGGATTGTGAGTAAACAGCCCTTTTCAAGTCCAGCCACAAATTCTCAATTGGATTGCAGTCTGAACTCTGACTTGACCACTCCAAGACAATAACAGCATTATTTTTAAGCCATTCCTGTGTAGCTTTGGCTTTATGCTTGGGGTCATTGCCTTGCTGGAAAACAAATCTTCTCCCAAGTAGCAGTTCCCGATGCAGTTTGCATCAGATTTTCCTCCAGGATTTCCCTGTATTTTGTCGCATTCATTTTACCCTCTACCTTCATAAACCTTCCAGGGCCTACTGCAGTGAAGCATCCCCACAGTATGATACAGACACCACAATGTTTCATGGTAGGGATGGTGTGTTTTTAATGATGTGCAGTGTTTGGCTTCCACCGAACAGTGTTTAGTGTGATGGCCGAAAAGCTCCATTTTGGTATCATAGAAACATAGAAAATAGGTGCAGTAGGCCATTCAGCCCTTCGAGCCTGCACCGCCATTCAGTACGATCATGGCTGATCATCCAATTCAGAACCCTGTACCTGCCTTCCCTCCATACCCCCTGATCCCTTTAGCCACAAGGGCCATATCTAACTCCCTCTTAAATATAGCCAATGAACTGGCCTCAACTGTTTCCTGTGGCAAAGAATTCTACAGATTCACCACTCTCTGTGTGAAGAAGTTTTTCCTCATCTTGGTCCTAAAAGGCTTCTCCTTTATCCTCAAACTGTGACCCCTCATTCTGGACTTCCCCAACATCAGGAACAATCTTCCTACACCTAGCCTGTCCAATCCTTTTAGAATTTTATACGTTTCAATAAGATCCCCCCTCAATCTTCTAAATTCCAGAGAGTATAAGCCTAGTCGATCCAGTCCTTCATCATATGAAAGACCTGCCATTCCAGGAATCAATCTGGTGAACCTTCTTTGTACTCCCTCTATGGCAAGGATGTCTTTCCTCAGTTTAGGGGACCAAAACTGCACACAATACTCCAGCTGTGGTCTCACCAAGGCCTTGTACAACTGCAGTAGTACCTCCCTGCTCCTGTACTCGAATCCTCTTGCTATGAATGCCAACATAGCATTCGCCTTTTTCACTGCATGCTGTACCTGCATGCCCACTTTCAATGACTAGTGTACAATGACACCCAGGTCTCATTGCACCTCCCCTTTTCCTAATCGGCCACCATTCAGATAATAATCTGTTTTCCTGTTCTTGCCACCAAAGTGGATAACCTCACATTTATCCACATTAACTTGCATCTGCCATGAATCTGCCCACTCACCCAACCTATCCAAGTCACCCTGCATCCTCTCAGCATCCTCCTCACAGCTGACACTGCCGCCCAGCTTCGTGTCATCCGCAAACTTGGAGATGCTGCATTTAATTCCCTCATCTAAGTCATATAGATAGATAGATAGAGAGACAGAGAGAGAGAAAAAACAACTGGGGTCCTAGCGCTGAGCCTTGCGGTACCCCACTAGTCACTGCCTGCCATTCCGAAAAGGTCCCATTTATTCCCACTCTTTGCTTCCTGTCTGTCAACCAATTCTCTATCCACAGCAATACCATACCCCCAATACCGTGTGCTTTAAGTTTGCACACCAATCTCCTGTGTGAGGCCTTGTCAAAAGCCTTTTGAAAATCCAAATATACCACATCCACTGGTTCTCCCCTACCCACTCTACTCGTTACATCCTCAAAAAATTCTAAGAGATTCATCAGACATGATTTTCCTTTCACAAATCCATGCTGATTTTGTCTGATGATTTCACCACTTTCTAAATGTGCTGTTATCACATCTTTGATAACTGACTCTAGCATTTTCCCCACCACTGATGTCAGGCTTACCGGTCTATAATTCCCCGGTTTCTCTCTCCTTTTTTGAAAAGCCAGGTTACATTAGCCACCCTCCAATCCTCAGGAACTAATCCAGAATCTAAAGAGTTTTGAAAAATTATCACTAATGCATCCACCATTTCTTGGGCTACTTCCTTAAGCACTCTGGGATGCAGACCATCTGGCCCTGGGGATTTATCTGCCTTTAATCCCTTCAATTTACCTAATACCATTTCCCTACTAACATTTATTTCCCTCAGTTCCTCCATCGCACTGGACCCTCGGTCCCCTACTATTTCCGGAAGATTATTTATGTCCTCCTTAGTGAAGACAGAACCAAAGTAGTCACATTCAATTGGTCTGCCATGTCCTTGTTCCCCATGATCAATTCACCTGTTTCTGACTGTAAGGGACCTACATTTGTCTTAACCAATCTTTTTCTTTTCACATATCTATAAAAGCTTTTACATCAGATCATAGAACCTTCTTCCAGCTGACTTCAGAGTCTCCCACATGCCTTCTGCCAAACTCTAGCTGAGATTTCATGAGTTCCCCTGCCCCCCCACCCCCAGTAGCCTTCTGTTTGCCACTCTCCCATAAAGCTGCAACTGGTGAAACACTTGGGCAACAGTTACTGTATGCGCAATCTCTCTCATCTCAGCCACTAAAGCTTGTAACTCCCCCGGAGTTGTCATAGGTCTTGGTGGCCTCCCTCACTAATCCCCTTCTTGTATGGTTTTAAGAATGGCCTGTGCCATATTCTTTCCATTTCTTGATGATTCACTTAACTACTCCAAGAGATATTAAGTGACTTGGAAATGTTCTTGTATTCATCTCCTGACCTGTGCTTTCAATAACGTTTTCCACAGAGTTGTTTGTAGTGTTATTTTGTCTAGATGTAGTTTTTGCCAGAACACTGACTCACCAGCAGTTGGACCTTCCAGATACAGGAGTATTTTTACTACAATCAATTGAAACATCTTGATTACACACAAGTGATCTCCATTTAACTAATTGTGACTTCTAAAACCAATTGCCTGCACCTGTCATGATTTGGTGTGTCATATTAAAGGGGGTGAATACTTATGCAATCAATATTTTGTGTTTTATATTTGTAACTTTGTTATTTTTAAGCCATTCCTGTGTAGCTTTGGCTTTATGCTTGGGGTCATTGCCTTGCTGGAAAACAAATCTTCTCCTAAGTTGCAGTTCCCTTGTAGGGATCTGCTTTCAATTTGACATGAAAGAATCTTTTTTTGTTGATTAGTGTCAAAAAAAAAACCCAAATGAAATCCACTGATTAAATGTAGTAAAACAATAAAACATGAAAACTTCTGATGGGGTGGGGGGGGGGGGTGATATACTATATGTCTTATAGACCATCTCTCTCGCTCCACAAACTGGAACTGTCATGTTATCCTCAACGCCGAGGGTGTGAGTAGAGAGCAGACACACAGAAGCCCCCTCTTTCACTCCATGTGGCTGAGGGTGAAACTTTATGACATATTTGAACTAATACCAAAATTGCATTTGAAGCAACAGGTGGGTTTAAGGTTGCATAATTAGAGCATGATTTTTATATTTGCCCCAGTGAAGGAGGAGAAGATGGTGGCGCGACGCAGCTCGCAGCGGCCACTCCGGTGGTGATGTCTGCTATTTGTCAAGTAGGGTGCCGTGCACAATCCTGATTTGATGGAGACGGATGTGAGAGGTGAAACTTCTGAAATGCCTGCTTCGCTGCTGCTGCTACTGTGTAGTCCAGAATCTCCGGAGAAAGCCCCGAGTCCTCAGCTTTGCTTGTTGCTCGGCAGCTGGGGCAGGGTCGAAGCGCTCAGCAGAGGATGCTGCTCAGAGAGGCTGTGTCGAAGGGGCTGGTCGGAGGCTTGAAGTTTTCGGATGGACTCATTCAATGGTGCTGCATCGGCAAGTTGGCAGCGCTTGGAGGTTCATGGCAGGGAGAGTTTCTCTCTTCTGCCACCTGCATGAGATGATGAGTCTATCAGGACTTTGAGACTTTTTTTTAAACCGTGCCCATGGTCTGCTCTTTATCAAATTATGGTATTGCTTTGCACTGTTGTAACTATATGTTATAAATATGTGGTTTTGTCAGTTTTAGTCTTGGTTTGTCCTGTGTTTTCTTGTGATATCATTCTGGAGGAATGTTGTATCATTTTTTAATACATACATTTCAAAATGACAATAAACAAGGATTAAGTGTCCTCATAATCTAATCTAATGGCTGGAGGAAAACATTATTTAGCAGCCACTCCATGGCACTGAATTACACTGCCCTCACTCCTCCAGTCCCAGTAGCACATACTCAGCCCCAGCACCCATTCACTGTTCAGATGTGTGCTACTCTGCTGGGTCATACTCTGTGTGAACCATTGTCCTCCCCCAGTAAGGGACAACCCATGGCAGTGTTGAGTGGTACGGAGCAAGCTGAAGTGTGGCCCTCAGTGACTGGGACTAACAGCTCCTGCTCCCTGTTGAAAGAGGCTCTACCCTAACATTGCCTAAATTTCCAGCTGATGGGCAAGATTGAAGCACACCTCCCAGCCCTGTCCGTCGTTTTGTCTCCCCCAACCACTGCTTTGTCTATGGTTATCACAAGCAAAACATTCCTTTAAACTGCAGTGTCAAAATTATTTTGCATGCAATTTCAAAACACCTGACTGGTGACTTCATCCGAATAAGAGACAAGTTGTTACAGATAACCAAGATGTGGGAATCTCAATGTCAGGAGCAACATTATTTCCTTGGATTACAAAAAAGATAAACAAAGGATTTCTCTCCATGGTTCACGAAATTGGAGAATCAAAGGATTACTCAAAGAGCTTCATGATCCAAGACTCATGAAAATGCATCATTCAGCCTAACACATCCATATTAATCCCATGTTCATGGCATTTGTCCCATGGCCTTCCATGCCTTGGAGATTCAAGTGTTTGGACAGATACTTCTTGCATACCATCAGTAACTCAGCTTCTAACACTCTTCCCTGCAGTGTTTTCCAGGTGCTCATTCCTCCAAATCTCTAAACTATTATCCTAAATTTATGGCTCTAGTTATTTACGTCTGATATAGGGAAAGGTTTCCTGCCGTTTACACTATCTATACTACTGATAATTTATGTACCTTGACCGTGGCTTTTATAACCACCTGTATTCCAGGGAAGACAGGTCCAGACCCATTTAACATAGACCTGGTTCATATTACCCCTCAAACCTCTAGACCAGTGGCCAATGTGGGACTATTTTGAAGACCTTACTGATGTTCATGTAAACTTCATGACTGTAGTACCCTCATCAATACATTGTTGCCTTGTCAAAATATTCATTCAGATTGGTCAGACAGAAAGTGCCCCGACACAAGCCTACTGCCCATCTATGATCATCCCTGCTTTTCCATGACATTGGCAATACTGCCCCTCAGAATGTTTTACCTGACACTGATACTAATCTAACTGCTTTTCCTTGCAGCCTCTCTTGAAAAGAGGACATTTTCTGTCCTCTGTCATGTAATATCTCACTTGTGGCCAGTGGTAGCATCTTCCCCTGCCTCCTATAGCAGCCTGGGATGAATCTCATTCAGCTCTGGGAATTTAACTTCCTTTAAGCCTGTTAAGACAGTGGTCCCCAACCTCTGGGCCACGGACTGATACCAGGCCGCAAAACATGCAGTGGTGCAGCGGTAGCCGGGACGCACCCAGCACATCTTTAAGGAAAAAGCCGAAATAAACAAGCTAATTAATTAGGTGCCACCCAGCACGTAAGTGTCGGCCCAGATCAGAGGTGATTGCCGATTTCACTTGCTCTACGCACTCGGCAGTCACCTCTGACCTGGGCCGACATTTACGTGCCAGACGGCACCTAATTAGTTTGCTTGTTTATTTCGGCTTTTTTCTTAAAGATGGGCTGGGTGCGTCCCGGCTACCGCTGCACCCCTGCATGCTTCGCGGCCCGCTATTGGTCCGCAGCCTGAGGTTGGGGACCACTGTGCTAAGACACTGAGTACCTCATCTTTGTTTATGGAGCCCTGCACTAGAATTTCACCTGCCCCTTCACTAAGTCTTTTTCCTTTGTGAATGTCCAAGTATTCACACAGCACTATGCCATTACCTTATGACTTAGATTGGCCTGTTGTCTCTAATTGGCCCCACTACTCCCCTGATTATTTTGTCCTTAGTGTAAACTATACTTTAACCCTCACTGCCAATGATATTATTGTGACCCTGCCTTACCATTCTAATTTAAGCATCTCCTTGCATGTGTTTTTCCTATAAATACTCTAGACAGACCACCCCCATCTTTCATTCCCTACCTTTTCTCTTTTTCATACACTCAATATACTTTGAGATCCAAGGCTCCCTGTACTTTGTATTGTAGTAATAATAGGTTACTCCTTTGCCACTCAGTTAGCCACTCCAACATGGGAGGAGTGCACATACTGTACAAGCAGAGTTATCAATAATGTTCAGTTGAATATCCTGCATGCTGGCATCTTGGTGTGCTCTGCACTATCCCTGAATATCAAATACACAAGTGTAAATATCCAACTGCAGTAGATGCACTGTCTCTATTCCACAAGGAGTCTGTCCAGCATAAGTGAAATGCCATCATGGAATAAAGTTGGCCATTATAAAGTGGTTGATCTTCAATGAATTGATGCTACAGACCAAGTGAGATCCCCAACAAAAAAAAATTATAGCAAGACAGTTTTCATTTGCATATATTTATTTTCTACTTAATAAAGCACCCCCTCCCCACCAAGACATTTGATTTCTCTAAGCCAGGGACTGAGAGATGGCTCGTACGCTTTGAGAGATTTAGAGTTGCAATCAATCTCAGTCAGGCTTCAGAAGAGTATGAAGAACACTGATATACTGCATGGAGGACAAAGCAGATGACATCATGGGTGGATTAGGTCTGCTCACAGAAATTACAAAAAATGTGCAGGACAAATATTTCACAGGAGAGTGAAATGTGAGATATGAGAGGGTAAAGTTCAACTCCAGAGACAGGAGCCAGATGAAAGTGTAAATGACTTCATCACAGCATTGTCTGTCCTGTGAGACAACTATGCTTATGGAAACCTGAGAGATGAGTTCATTAGAGATAAGATTGTTGTCGGATTACTAGACATCAAATTGTCAGAGACTTCAGGTGGAGGCAAATCTCGCACTGGAGAAAGCTATTACAGGTCGACATTCACTAATCCGACTTCCTGTAATCCAGTTCCTTCGATAATCCACACTGATTTCAAATTTTTCGCACAACTGTAATTTCAAATTTTCCGGGCCACCATACCAATCTGCTGCGCAGTGTTTTGGTTGTGCTAGATCTGTTCACGTGTTGGCGCACTCTTGTAAGCACAGACAGGCAATTCCTGCTTGTTTTCCTGCATTTATTAATATCATCATTTGTGTGAGGCGCAGCCGCCCAGCACCCACCCGTCTCACCTGCCAGCAGCAGGGCAGCTGGCACGCGCTGGGTCGGTCCGCCTTCTCGCCCGCCTGCAGTCACGCACTGCCCTCCGATGTCGTCTGGCCGGCGCTCCGTTCTCTTTTGCCTACGACCTCAGATCAGACGTGGCGATCCGCTGAATTTAAGCATATTACTAAGCGGAGGAAAAGAAACTAATGAGGATTCCCTCAGTAACTGCGAGTGCAATGTAGCCTTTGGGGTAACTGCAAGTCTGTGTCTTTGCTATCGTTTAGCTCACGCTTGAGTGCTGGTAGTGGGTGCGCTTTATTTTTTTGCCGGTGGGGAGGGGAGATTGTTGCTCGCTGCCGCTTTCGCGCAGGACGGAGGGGAGCGGGGGGGGAACTTAGGGGTTCTAACATTTAACTGTCATGCACTCTTTGGGACACTCCTCTGTTTTCGCAGAAGATTGTGAAGAGAAAGCATTTCAGGATGCATATTGTATACATTTCTCTGACATTAAATGAACCTTTGTATCCTTTGATATTTTAAAGGTATAGCTATCTTAATGTAACCCTTCTGTAATACAGCATTTTCACTAATCCGGCACTCCTCAGGTCCCAATGGTGCCAGATTATAGGTCGACCTGTACTACGGTCAGACAGAGTGAGAATGTTCATCAGCAACAGGTAGAACTCAGACATGAAAATAATGCTGAGGTAAAGCTGGAAGTTGTACAAAAAGGGTACAAACAAAGTGCAGCTGACAGTAGAACTCAGCTCAAGAACACAAGCAAAGAGCAGGTAAATATCCAACTGCAGAAGATGCACCAAGTCTCCACAAGGAGCTCTGTCCAGCAAAAGTGAAATGCCACCATGGAATAGAATTGGCCATTATAAAAGTCAGTGTCACTCAAACACAGTTCTTCAAGAGGTCAAAGACAACCAGGATTCAGACAAAGAGAGCTTTCCTTGATGCTTTAGATTCAAGAAGACAAGGCTGGTGTACTATAGTTCAGTAGCAAAATGAGGCAGAGACATTCAAAATGAACACAAAACTGGTGAAAACAGGCATTACACTAAACCCAACAAAGAAAGTGCTCATGGGACCAGGGAAATACAAGCTCAGTGTGAAAGGGATGTACATTACTTCTACATGTAAAAATGAAAAAAAGTTAAAAGAGGATCTCTATGTTGTTCAAAAATCTCTTCTCACCATTACTGGGACAACAGACCATTGAGAAGCTGAACCTCATTGTAAGGTTGGAGTCACTAAACATTGTTCAGTGGCAGGAGAAGTACCCAGAGTTGCTCACAGGCCTGAGGGCACTGAAAGAAGAGTACCTTATCCAACTGAAGCTAGGAGTGACCCACTACTCTCTGACCACAGTGAGGTGTATACTAGTCCCATTGATGAACAAAGTCAAAGATTAACTTGAGAGAATAGAGGTGGTTGACATCATAACTAGAGTGAATGAACCGACTAACTGGTGTGCTAGCATTGTTCCTGTTCCCAGGCCAGATGGCACAGTGAGCATCTGTGTTGATCTAACAAAATTGAGTAATGCAGTGAGGTTGGAGAAGTTTATTCTACCCTCTGTTGAGCACACGTTGAGTATACTGGGTGGAGCAAAGTTCTTCACCAAACTAGATACAAACTTAGTCTTCTAACTCCTGAGTCACAGAAGTTCACAACTTTTATCACACCATTTGGACGCTATGCTTTCAGGAGACTCACTTTTGGCATCTCATTAGCCCCTGAAATCCTTCAGATGAGAATGAACCAAATATTGCAGGGAATGGAAGGAATAGTCTGCCATATAGACGATATACTCATCTTGGGAGGCTCAGATGAGGAACATGACAAAAGAGTGGAAGCTGCCTTGGAGAAACTTAAACAGTCTAGAATCACCCAGAACAAAAAGAACTGAGAACTTGCAAAGTTCGAGGTAAAGTTCTTTGGCCACCAACTATCCTCATAGGGAGTGCAGCCAATCTGAGATAAACTGGCAGGAGTTCATGGACAAGCTACGAATGTATCAGAGATCCACAATTTCCTTGGCATGATAAACCAACTGGGAAAGTTCATTCCCAATTTGGCAGAGAAAACAAAGCCACTATGTGACCTCCTCTCTCAGAGAAAAGTTTGGATCTGGGACGCACCACAGGAGGAGTCATTCCCATCATTTAAAATAGATTTCATGTCTCCACCAAACTGGCATTCTTTGATCCAAACAAAACAACCAAGATCTCAGCAGAAGCCTCTTCCTTTGGCCTAATGGAAAACCGCAGTGGTGTATGGAAACTGATGGCATTTACATCAAGAGCACTGACTCCTACCGAACGGCATTATGCCCAAATCGAAAAGGAGATGCTGGCTCTCGTGTGGTCTTGTGAATGCTTCAGCTGCTACCTGATAGGCACTGAATTCCTACTTGAAACAGACCACAAGCCATATGTCAACCTCCTCAACTTGAAACACTTGGATGACTTACCTCCACATCTGCAAAGATTCAGAATGAGGCTTATGTGATACTGTTATGACATTGGACATGTCCCCGGCAAATGTTTCACAACACCAGACACTCTGTCGAGAATGCCATCTAAAAGTGAGTGGATGGAAGCCAACTCCATCCTCATGGAAGATACCAACATCTACACGGCTCAGAAAGCATACTTGCATCAGAGGAAACTGGATGAAATTCAGAGATGAAAAAGGACCAAATCTCCAGCAAGGTCACGCAATACTATGAGCATGGATGGCCAGCTAATCTAAAAAGAGTTCACAAATTCAGACCTTATTGGCTTGAAAGAGACACACTAACCATTCTTGATGGTTTGCTGCTGAAGGGCTCCTGCTTCTATGCATGCCAAAACCATCAATCAAATCCACTAAGGATATCCAAGCATCAAAAAAAGTCACCCAAGAGCAAGACAATCTGTGTGGTGGCCTGGTCTGAGCACACAGCTTGGAGATTACGTAAAGCAATGCGAAGCATGCAGAGAACTGCTGAACCTCTCCATCCCAAAGAATTCCCAGACTTTCCCTGGCAAATTGCAGGCACAGACATTTGAGCCGAAAAGAAACATCTTATAACTGTGAATTACTACTCATAGAATGTCGGGGTGCTCAAGCACCTCCACATCCTCAGCAGCAGTTATACAGAACCTGAAAGTTGAATTCACTCGCTAAGGAACGCTAGTCACACTTGTGTCAGACAATAGTCCACTATTCAGTGGAACTGAATTCAAAGCCTTTGCTAGGGACTATGAGTTCAAACACCAGACAAGCAGCCCACGGTAGCCACAGGCTACTTCCTGAGGAGACTGAGGTGCTTTGGAGTATGCAGGCCTCTCCTTCACACATTCCACCAGTCTGTTGTCACCAGTACAATCTTCTATGCACTGGTGTGCTGGGTGATGACATCAACATGGGTGATGCCAACAGGCTCAATAAACTGATTAGAAATGCTGGCTCTGTTACAGAAGTCAACCTGGACACACTGGAGACTGTGGTAGAACAAAGGACCCTATGGAAAGTCCAGGCAATTATGGACAATGTTTCTCAACCTCTGCATGCCACCTTGGCTGAACGGAGGAGCACTTTTAGTAATAAACTAAGACAATGTGCTGCTCCAAGGAGTGCCATATGAGGTCATTCGGCTCTATGAGACAACCTATAGCCAGGGAAGTGACAAACACCCCTCCTGTTAGAATGTTTGTGGCAACTTATTTTTTAATCTTGCTACTTCTCTTCTAATATTTGTATATCTGTGCACTTGTAATGCTACTGTGACACTGTAATTTCTTTTGGGATCTATAAAGTACCTATCTAATGGAGGTGGAAAGAACAGTGCAAACTGTTAAGAGCCTCCTACTGAAGGCAAAAGACCCCTGCAAAGCACTGCCAGCTTATTGCTCCACACCTGTTTAAGAGTCTCCACCCACTCCAACACTTCCAGGAAGTATACCAGATCAGATCATTTATCTGTCCCACTAAAAATATACTCCATATCCTAACAGCTTAGGGCAAATGACTAAAGAGGCAGAATAATCCTCTCACTTTGCCACTCCCACGTGGGAGGAGTTCACATACCGTACAAGCAGAGTTATCAATAAAGTTTAGTTCAATATCCTGCATTTTCCCTCAATGTCAAACAACACTTGGCACCCTTACAGGAACATGTTGGTCCTGAACTCTTGTTTCCCCTTGCTATCCCAAATGCTTCACAGTCTAACTTTGCCAGGTCCTGATCTATTTTCATGAAGTTGGCCTTCCCCCAGTTTAAGATTATTATTCCTGGTCCAGGTGGTGTCTCTTCCACAGATGATGCCTGCCCAATGAGTTCCCCCAGCGTCATTTGTTACATTCTGTGTCATGTTCAGTTTCCGAGAGAAAAGTTTTCCTGTCATCCCCTCACCATGACTCTACCATCAAAGCCAACAGTAGTTTCAAAGCTAATGGCCTGATCCTCCAGCTTTGCTGTAGGGCTATTAAACCACTTCAATCACTCCTGTGGAATTAGAACTGCTCAAATAGCAGTCACATCACAACAGATAGAGATAAGAAAGGCAGTCTGTTCCATCTGACATCCTTTCATGGGATCACTACAACATCTCAAGTGGTATTCCCGGACAGCTAGAAGCCATAGTAGTCAACTCTTGGACGACATTGTGAAATGCTGTAAGCAAAAGAAGTGTCTGAGTTCTCAACCAGACCAATGCTTACCACCTGAATTCACAGGAATACCTCATGCAAAAGGTTTTGGAGAGGGAGGACAATGGGAGTAACAAGCCTAGTTATAAACCTAGTACACAAACACTATACAGAGCATTATGTGCAGAATAATACGCCTAACCTTTTCCATCAGGTTTAAATTCCAAGAGAAGAAATTTGGTTTACTTGTTCAGTTACATATAATAAAATTAGCCCACTGCTCTACTCTCTATACCCATGACTTTGTAGAGCTCAAACACCATCTATAAATTTGCCGATGACACAACCACTGTTGGTAGAATCTCAGATGGTGATGAGAGGGTGTACAGGAGCAAGATATGCCAACTAGCGGAGTGGTGTCGCAGCAACAACACGACACTCAACGTCAGTAAGACGGAAGAGCTCATTGTGGGCTTCAGGAAGGGCAAGACAAAGGAACATGTACCAATCCTCATGGAGGGATCAAAAGTGGGGAGAGTGAGCAGTTTCAAGTTCCTGGGTGTCAAGATCTCTGAGGACCTAACGTGGTCCCAACGTATTGATGCAATTATAAAGAAGGCAGCGACTATACTTCATTAGGAGTTTGAAGAGATTTGGCATGTCAACAAAAACACTCAAAAACTTCTATAGATGTATCGTAGAGAGCACTTTGACAGGCTGCATCACTGTCTGGTATGGGGGGGGGGGGTGCTGTGTGCTACGGCACAGGACCGAAAGAAGCTGCAGAGGATTGTAAATTTGGTCAGCTCCATCTTGGATACTAGCCTACAAATTACCCAGGACATCTTCAGCGAGCGGTGTCTCAGAAAGGTAACGTCCATTATTAAGGACCCCCAGCACCCAGGGCATGCCCTTATCTCACTGTTACCATCAGGTAGGTGGTACAGAAGCCTAAAGGCACGCGCTCAGTGATTCAGAAACAGCTTCTTCTCCTCTGCCATCCGATTCTTAAAAGGACATTGAACCTGTGAACACGACCTCACTTTTAAAAAAGTATATTATTTGTTTTTGCATGATATTTAATCTATTCAATATTTGTATATTGATTTATTATTTTCTTTCTTCATAAATTGATGGAGAAGATCCTGAGAGGCAGGCTTTATGAACATTTGGAGAGGTATAATATGATTAGGTACAGTCAGCATGGCTTTGTCATGTTATGAACCTGACTGAATTTTTTGAGGATGTGACTAAACACATTGATGGAGGTAGAGCAGTAGGTGTAGTATATATGGATTTCAGCAAGGCATTTGATAAGGTACCCCATGCAAAGCTTATTGAGAAAGCAAGGAGGCATGGGATCCAAGGGGACATTGCTTTGTGGATCCAGAACTGGCTTGCCCACAGAAGGCAAAGAGTGATTGTAGATGGGTCATATTCTGCATGGAGGTCAGTGACCAGTGGTGTGCCTCAGGGATCTGTTCTGGGAGCCTTACTCTTCGTGATTTTTATAAATGACCTGGATAAGGAAGTGGAAGGACGGGTTAGTAAGCTTGCTGACGACACAAAGGTTGGGGGTGTTGTGGATAGTGTAGAGGGCTGCCAGAGGTTGCAGTGGGACATTGATAGGATGCAAAACTGGGCTGAGAAGTGGCAGATGGAGTTCAACCCAGATAAGTGTGAAGTGGTTCATTTTAGTAGGTCAAATATGATGGCAGAATATATTATTAATGGTAAGACTCTTGGCAGTCTGGCGGATCAGAGGGATCTTGGGGTCCATAGGGCGCTCAAAGCAGCTGTGTAGGTTAATTGTGGTTAAGAAGGCATATGGTATATTGGCCTTCATCGATCATGGAAACGAATTTAGGAGCCGAGAGATAATGTTACAGCTATATAGGACCCTGGTCAGATCCCACTTGGAGTACTGTGCTCAATTCTGGTCGCCTCACTGCAGGAAGGATGTGGAAACCATAGAAAGGATGCAGCGGAGATTTACAAGGATGTTACCTGGATTGGGGAGCATGCCTTATGAAAACAGGTCGAGTGAATTCGGCCTTTTCTCCTTGGAGCGACAGAGAATGAGAGGTGACCTGATAGAGGTATATAAGGTGATGAGAGGCATTGATTGTGTGGATAGTCAGAGGCTTTTTCCCAGGGCTGAAATGGCTGTCGCAAGAGGGCACAGGTTTAAGGTGCCTGGGAGTGGTACAGAGGAAATGTCAGAGGTAAGGTTTTTTAAAAAATACACACAGAGAGTGGTGAGTGTGTGGAATGAGCTGCCGGCAATGGTGGTGGAAGTGGATACGATAGGGTCTTTTTAGAGACTTTTGGATAGGTACATGGAGCTTAGAAAAATAGAGGGCTATGGGAAACCCTAGTCATTTCTAAGTTAGGGGCATGTTTGGCACAACTTTGTGGGCCGAAGGGCCTGTATTGTACTGTAGGTTTTCTATGTTTCTATATTATGTATTGCATTGAACTGCTGCTGCCGCTAAGTTAACAAATTTCACAACACATGCTGGCGATAATAAACCTGATTCTAATTCTGAAAATTAACCTCCCCATGGCCACTTAGAACTCAGAAGTAGATTGAAAGTTTAGGGAAAATCTCAAAACCATCTAACACTCATGCACCACTGAGGGAGTACAGCACAGCCATCCTTTGGATATACTGGTAAAAAGTAGAGCCTTGTGTCTAAAGATCTGTTGAAAAACAAATACATGCAGTCTTGATCAACTTGACCGTGAAACAGTAGCCATTTACATTCCTGCTGTTTGCATTACCACATGTTGCTGAGGGAAAATGGCTGCCATGTGTATCTATTAATCACTGTACCAGAAAATCTCCTCATTAATACTAACGATGTGACAATCAGCTTTATTAAAGCAAACTATTAATGTCTAGGTAACAACACTTACTTTAGGACTGTGATTCAAAAAGCTGGAGTAAATCATTCTATCATAACTGGGTGTAATCACTATATTGTATCAGCCGCCACTCAAACAAGTCACATGTTTTTCTCATGTTGGAGAAGACCATAAGACGAGCAGAACTATGACATCCAGTCCATCGAGTCTTCACCATTATTCCAACAGTTGATTTATTATCCCTCTCAACCTATTCTCCAATATTCTCACATAACATTTGACACCTAAGAACCAACCTCCACTTTCAATACACAACTAACTTAGCCTCCACAGACATCTGTGACAAAAAATTCCACAGATTCGTCACCATCTGGTTAAAGAAATTCTTCCATTCTGTTCTAAAGGAACATCCTTGTATTTTGAAGCTGTGCCCTCTGGTCCAAGAATAACCCACTATTGGAAACATCCTCTCAGTATCTGCTATATCTAAGCCTTTCAATAATTGATAGGTTTCAATGCAATCCACTATACTTCTAAGCTCCAGCAAGTACAGACCCAGAGCCATCAAATGCTTCTTGTGTGTTAATCTTTCTATTCCTAAGATCTTTTTTGTAAACCTCCTCAGGGCTCTCTCCAATGCCAGCACATCCTTGCTTACACAAAGGGCCCAAAACAGCTCACAATACTTCAAGTGCTGTCTGACATAGGCTTTAAAGAGTCACAGCATTACATCCTTGCTTTTATATTCTAGTTCTCCTGCCTCCCTTACTGCAGATCAACCTGTAAGTTAATCTTTAGGGAATCCTGGACCAGAGTTCCCAAGTCCCTTTGCAACTCCAATTTCTGAATTTACTCCCCATTTGGAAAATAGCCAATGCCTTTATTCATTCTATGAAAGTGCATGACCATACACTCCCCTACACTATTTCATCTACTACTTCTTTGCCCATTCTCCCAATTTAAGGTCTTCTGCAGACTCCCTGCCTCCTGAACACTACATGCCCCTGCACCCATCTTAGTACAGCAAATTTGACCACAAAGCCATTAACCGCTTGATCCAGATCATTTGACACATAAGCGGTACCAACTTATACTCCTGCAACCAGGAAAGGTCCCCTTTATTCCCACCTTTTGCTCCCTGCTAGTCAGTCAATCTTATGTCCATGCAGATATTCTTCCTGTAACACCTCTCATCTTGTTTAGCAGCCTCATATACTGCACCTTAGAGTCATAGAGCACTACGTCAGACAAACAAGCTCTTTGGCCCATCTAATCCATGCCGCAATATACTGACTAGTCTCATCGATCTGCCACTGCCTCCTTACCCCTCCCATCAGCATAGTTATCGAAACTCTTAGATGTTGACATTGAACCAACACCCAGCAATTCTGCTAGCAGCTCATTCCACACTCTCACCACCCGTTTAAGTACCCCACAATGTACCCTTAAACATTTTAACTTGCACTATTAACCCATGACCTCTAGTTCTAGTCTCACCCAATTCAGTGGAAAACGACTGCTTGCATTTACCCTAATGAGGAGGAGAAGATGGTGACGCGACTGCAGCGCGCGCAGCCACTTCGGTGGTGATGTCTGTAATCTGTCAAGTAGGGGACCGTGCACAATTCTGATTTGATGGAAACAGACGTAAGAGTACGGAGGAACATCTGGAAAACTCCTGAAATGCCCGCTTCGCTGCCGCTGCTACTGTGTGGTAACCAGAATCTCCGGAGCAGAAGGCCCCGAAATCCTCAGCTTTGCATATTTCAGTGGCCGGGGCGAGGTCGAAGGCGCTCGGCAGAGGATGGCACTCGGGAGGCTGTATCAGAGAGGCTGGTCAGAAGCTCGAAGTTTTCGGACGGATGGACTCAGTCTCGGCTGCTTCCAAGGCATCAGCAAGTTGACGGTGCCTGGAGGTTTATGGCAGGGAGTTTCTCTCTTTTGCCGCCTGCTATCGGGGACTCGGGAGTCGATCGACTCGGGGACTTTTGAGACTTTTACCGTGCCCGTGGTTTGTTCTTCATCAAATTATGGTATTGTTTTGCACTGCTGTAACTATATGTTATAATTATATGGTTCTGTCAGTGTTAGTCTTTGATTTGTCCTGTTTTCTGTGATATCACTGAGGAGAAACATTGTATCATTTCTTAGTGCATGTATGCATTTCTAAATGACAATAAAAGAGGACTGAGTGTTCTCATAATCTAATCTATACTTCTCATCATTTTGTATATGTCAACAAATCTCCCCTCATTCTCCAACGATCCAGGAAATAAAGTCTTATGATATTCAGTATTACCCCACAAGTAGGTCCTCAAGTCCCAACAACATCATTGTAAATTTCCTCTGTACCCTTTCAATCTCATTGATCTTTCCTGTACATTGATGGACAGAATTGCACACAATATTCCAAATGAGGCCTCACCAACATCTTATAAAACTTCAACATAACATCCCAGCTCCTGCATCCAGTACTTTGATCAATGAAGTTAAATGTGCCAAAAGCTCTCTTAATGACCCTATCTACCTGCATCATACTTTCAAGGAATTATGGATCTGGATTCCCAGATCCCTGTTCTACTGCACTCCTCAGCGTCCTACCAGTCACTGTACAAGTCCTATCTTGGTGTGTCCTCCCAAAGTGCAACACTTCACACTTTTCTGCAATAAATTCCATCTGCCACTTTTCCAATGCATTTTACTAGATGTTCCAGATCCCAATGCAAGCTTTGATGAAGTTCCTTGCCCCCAATCTTTGTGTCATACATAAATATGCTGATCTAGCTTACAACATTATAATCCAGATCATTGACATTGATGACAAACAACAAAGGACCCAGCACCAATCCTTGTGGCACACCACTAACTCTAGTCATACAGCAACAATCTACCACCAATCTCCGGTTTCTCCTGTGAAGCCAATGTCAAATCCAATTTACCACCTCATCCTTGATGCCAAGTGACAGAACCTTTTTGGCAAAGCTCCCATGGGGGACTTTATAAAAGGTCTTGCTAAATTACTGTAGATAACATCTACTGTTTTTCATTCAATTTTTCTGCTAACTTTTTCAAGAAACTCAATAAGACTAGTTAGACAAGACCTACCATGCACAAGGCCACATTGACTACCCCTAATAAGTCACAGTCTGTCCAAATACTTGATATATCCAGTCCCTTAGAATAGATTCCAATAACTTTCCCACAACTGATGTCAAATCTGCCTATAATCTCAAGTTTATTCTTACAGCCTTTATTAAACAACAGAACAACATTATCCACCACCTCTCCTATGCCTACCTTGTGCCTCTGCAGTTCCCTTTACTTGAATGTAATACAGACACATCTGGTTTTAGCTTCTCCCTTAACTGCAAACAGCAAATTCATCACATGCTCAATGCCCTTTTCCTCAAGGCTCACTAATCAAAACTGAAACATTACACAACACCCAATCCAGTAATGCCTTCTTGTCTAGCAAGTTGCTCTAAAAGACATTTCATAGATATTCTACAAATTCATCTCAAGATCCAACAACAAGATATGGCCCTTGTAGCTACGGGGGTCAGGGGGTATGGAGGGAAGGCTGGGGCGGGGTTCTGAGTTGGATGATCAGCCATGATCATAATGAATGGCGGTGCAGGCTCGAAGGGCTGAATGGCCTACTCCTGCACCTATTTTCTATGTTTTAAGCTGATTTAGCCAATCTACATGTATATTGAAATCCCCATGACCATCATAACAATGCCTTTTTTACATGTCTTTTCTATTTTCTATTGTACTTATATTCCACATCCTGGCTACTGTTCGGAAGCTTGTATACAATTCCCATCAGGGTGTTTATGCACCTGCAGTTTCTTAACTGTACCCACTAGGATCCTACATTTTCCGATCCTATGTCACCCCTTTCTAAGGATTTGATTTACTTTTTTTTTTTTAAAACTAACAGGGGCATCCCACCCCTCTGCCCACATATCTGTCATTTTAATGCAATATGTATCCTTGGATGTTAAACTCTCAACCATGAGCTTCTTTTATCCATGACTCAGTGATGCACACTTCATACTTGCCAATTTCTAACTGCGCTACAAGATCATTTACTTTATTTTGTGTGCCTCTTACATTCAAACATATCACCTTCACTCCCACATTCAACACCCTTTCCAATCTGGTCTCTGTTACTGGACGTTAAATTTGTAAACTTTCTTTTTCTCCATTCTGGAGACTTCCATAATTTCAAACAAGAGAAAATTTACAGATGTTGGAAATCCAAGCAGCACACACAAAATGCTGGAGGAACTCAGCAGGACAGGCAGCATTTATGGAAAGAACATATCCTGATTAAGGGCCTCGGCCTGAAACATCAACTGTTTACTTTTTTCCATTGATGCTGCCTGGCCTGCCGAGTTCCTCCAGCATTGTATGTGTGTTATTTCCATCATCTCTCTTGTATTCACTCCCTTCTAATCTATCCTTACTTTCTCAAGCAATGTATCCCCCTACTATTCAGTCTAAAACCCTTTCCACAGCCCTAGTAATGCTATTCTCCAGGACTCCAGTCCAGCATGGTTCAGGTAGAGCCTGTCCCATCTGAACAGCACCCTCCTTTTCCAATACGGGTGCGAATGTCCCACAAATTCAAGCCCACTTCTCCTATCCAAATTTTTGAGCCCCACATTTAGCACTTATATTTTATTCATCTGGCTTGCACACAGTTCAAGTTGTAATCCAGAGATTACTACCTTTTTGGTTCTGCATTTTAGTCACCATCTTCTCAAATTTCCTCAGCAGAACCCCTTTCTTTGTTCTTCCTACATCTATCCACATGTATGAAAGCAGGATCTTTACTCCCCCCACTCCAAATTCCTCTGCAGATCAGATAAGACATCCCAAAACCAAGCACCAGCCAGACATGGCCTTTGGGACTCTCAATCCTTGGGACAGAGAAATGCGTGTAATGCTCTCACTATACTATACATTTCTCTTCTTCTCCCTCTTGAGGGGCACTCTCAATGTGCCAGACATAAACTGGATCATCAAGATCATAATCTGACTTTTATTAAACCAGCCAGTTCAACTCATGCAGTTCCACTGCTACACCATTCAGCAGAAAAATAGACAAGTCAGAGGGCAGCTCCAGACACAGACTGTTCAGAGGCCCCACGCTGACCAGAGCAGCAGAAATTAGTCTGGAGAATTTAACAACCCACAAGCTTACTTAATGGTCATCTTTCCCCGAGAGGGGAAACTGGCTCTCCTCCTGCATGGTACCCATAGCTCCCAGTGCCACCTTCAGTCCCAGAATGTGCACAAAGGACTGCAAGATGTGTGAATGAGCTGCAGATATCATCCCAAAATACCCGGTCATGTCACTTCCTCCACATTGCTCTGATGTGTGTGGGTTCTTGCTCTTGGCGTACATCCAAGAACACCTTGGTACTCTCCCCATGCCCCTTATACTCTTGCACTCCTTCACACAAATTAATGTGTATCCCTTTCTGCCAGCTTCAGGAATGTGCCTGTAAATATTTTCACTTGTTATAAAAAAAAGGGCACCTGACACTATAAACCAGGAGACATGGTGGCCGTGATGTGGGAAACACAGTAATCACTATCACTGAACAGCACAACTTGCCCGCACAGCTGAAAACCCAAGTCCTGCCCTGATATCCTTCTAGCAGCGAAGCTCAAAAGCAGCAAACCCTTGGCTACTTGCCAAACAGGTGTTTATAATGTACTTTGAAAGAGGACAATGTAAAAACAAGATGTGTTTCCACACATTATGACGGGCAGGTAATTACGTTTTGACATACTCTTCGCTGAAGATGAATCTCTGAAGTAAATCCCCTAAAAACTGTGTCACTTACATCAACTCATTCTGTGATTCTTCACAAAATATCTAGAATTGTACAGTTAGAATACAAATTGCATTTTACTTTAAGGTTTTAAAAGGAATTAAAATGTCAATATTTTATAAACAAAGACACTCCCCATCTGTTCACACTGAGTTTGTGAATCACATACAAACATAGAACACGGTGAAACCACTTGCTCACAGTGAGAACAGATGGAGAAATCTCAATTTTCAAACCTTTAACAGGTCTGAACTTAAAAGAGTTCATTTGGTGTGACTTCTCCTGTCAGAGGAATTTTCATCATCCCCCGAACGTTCCAGTTAAAGAAATTACCAGGGAGAAACACCGTTCCTAGTATCCCAGAAATAACACAGCAGAAACACAGTGAGCCCAAAAGCCATTGGGTCCATCCTCCAGACATCAGCTGAGGACAGATTCTGCCTAAGTGCCAAGGAATTGATCAGCAATCAACTTGCTTCCTGACCCTCTGGTCGTTGCAAGCTATAACAACCTAACTGGGCCGGTCATGCCAAATTCTAAAGCGAAGTCCATTACCTTGAAATTCAGCTTAGTAGGAATTTAGATCGTCTAAATTGTGTTTTCAAACTTCAGCACAACACAAATCTACCTACAGATCCTTTTCAAAACACCCCACAGGAAGTGGAGACCGTGTCTCAAAGGCGCCTCCATTTCTCTTCCTTTCACTTCAGCTGGGGTAGACCACTTCGGGTTACAATCACTCACACAATGTATTTCTAAGTCATTGGCTGCAGATAACACCATCCCTAATGCAACCAGCTTCACTCGCTTTCCCTCAATATTCTGCATCCACTGACAATGGGCGAATTTCACCATGGGCTGAGCCATTCTCATCGGTGGAAACCCGCCTCTTCCTGAGCCACATTTACACGCAAGATCTGCATGATGGTAGGCAGCGGACTATTTCTTTGAGTGAAGGCGGGGGTCCTTCCCAACATTACTACATAAGACAGGTCTAGTACTGACCCGCGCTGTCTGAAAAATCACGTTTATTTTTGAATGTATCCGGGAGCAGGTGTGATTTGCAGTGAACCCAGCGCTGTCGATAAGCGATGGTTTTAAAGCAGCCACTCGCTCCGCTATCATTCTGAAACAAGGTTTCAGGGCCGTCAGCCTGAAAGACCCTTCTTTGATACGCCAGATAGGAAACGATTTCTTTTCTTTTTAAGTTTCCGTTTGAAAACAGGAAAGGGTGGGGTTAATAAAATACATTCCGGTAAAATCTTCACCAAAACATCGCTGAAGGGGGAAACGGCGGCGTGATTTGCAGCCTTAGTAAAACTGACAATAATAAACATGTTTTTAAAAAAGTGAGGGGAGGTTAGTCAGAGAAAAGCAGGTGAGAAGGAGCTGGGCGGCGCCGGACAGGGGTCGCCGGACGGAGTTTTACAAACTCTGGGACAGGGCTATCAGCTCGAAGGTGCGATGGGTGGGTGGGTGGGTGGTGTGGAATAGGAGGGGTGCAGGGCGCCAGGATTTCCTTCCCGGTGGCGAGATAATGGGTAAAACAGGAGCGCCACCTGTATGGGGACAAACAAGCCCGGATAATCCCCAACCACCGAGCATCAACCGCCACTCTCTACAATATGCGCCACCTTCTCCGGGTGAGGGGAGGGGGCAAGTCCGGGTGCAGGCCGAGGGTATCCCAGCGCTCGGTGGTGACAGACGCATTAGCCCGGGTGGGGGAGGAAACAGCGCCGGACGGTACTGAAGCCGTGGGAACGCCCACCTTGACACTGGAATCCCTGCTTGCCGAATCCCCTGTGGAAGCAAGAGAGAGAGGGTGGTTAACGCTGGGGAGAGAGAACGAAGAGAGGGAAAGGATAGAGGAGAAGGTAGGGTAGAGCGGCGCTCACCAGATGAAGTCTGTGCAGTGGCTGCAGAACGTGGGCTGCTTGAAGAAGCGGGCGATGAACTTGTGGTCCTTCACCTCGTGCACGTTCTTCTGCCTCAGGGCGCCCTTACGGGCGAAGCGAACCGTGTTCTCTTCGCCCTCCATCGCCGGCTGCGTCGTGTCCACCATCTATCCGCTCGGAGCTATTGCTGTGGCCGCAAACCCACCGGCTGGCAAAGAGGTATCGGGGCCGCTCCGCACGTCAGCTCGCTCCTCCCTCCACCCGAGAATACTCGCTCCGCCCCTCGCTCCTCCCTTCCTGGCGTATCCTCACCTATTCCCTCCTCTCGGGGCAGGTCGCTCTTCCATTCTCCCTCTGGGGATGGCCCCCTCCTTTCTCCCTCCCCCCCATCCCACGGTAGTGCCCTCTCTCTACCAGCATGCCAGCAATTGCCCCTGCCCTGCCCCGGGACCAAAGTCACTTCCCCCATCCCCCAGATCAATGAGCGACCGTCACCAATTTCCACTCATCGAGCACAAATGTTCACAAAGTCTCCCTTATCCAATGTTGCCTGACCGCTGAAACTTTCCTTCCTCCAACATCTGCCTTTTATTGTCAAGTTAATCAGAGTCAGTTTTAATATCAACATCATAGCTATCGCAACAGTACAATGATGAATAAGTCAAGAGAAAAAAATGGAGTTACATTAAGTATATGCCTATGTCTATTAAATAGTTACATTAAAATAAGCAGTGCAAGGCAGAATAGTGTCTATGGAGTGTCGATGGCCGTTTAGAAATCGGATGGCAGAGGAATGATCCTGTTTCTGAATTCCTGAGTGTGTGTTTTCAGGTTTCTGTATCTCCTTCCCGACGGTAACAGTGTGAAGAGGGCCTGTCCTGGGTGGTGGAAAGCCCTCGGTATTACAACGTAAGATCAGGCTGAAGTTTCACACCATTCACAGCAGTGATTATTTTGTCAAACTATTTCAGCATTACTGATGCTTGACACTAACAGCCACCCCCTACAGCTGCCCAAACACACAACCTGCCTCCTAGCCTCTCCTACCTCTGCAAATCTAATAACTTCATTTAACTCCACTCCTTCCCTCCCATCATTGTATGTTCACTTAAGATGAGAAGGGGAAATTTTAAGATCTTAAGACATTGGAACAGAATTAGGCCATTTGGCCCACCAAGTCTGCTCTGACATTCCATCTAGGCCTTTTAATATTAGATAGGTTTCAATAAGATACCTCCTTGTTCTTCTAAACTCTGGCAAGTAGAGGTCCAGGGCCATCAGAAATTCCCCATACATTAACCCCTTCACTCACAGAATCATTTTCATGAACTTTCTTTGGACCCTCTCCAATGCCAGCAAAGGACCCAAACCTGCTAACAATATTCCATGCAGTCTGAACAATGCCTTCAGCATATCCTTCTTTCTATATTCTAGTCGTCTCGAAATAATGCGAACATTGCATTTTCCTTCTTTACCACCAACTCAGCCTGCAAGGTGCAAGAGTCTTTTGCACCTCTGATTTCTAAATTTTCTCTCCATTTGTCCCTTTTATCAAAGTGCATGATCATACACTTCCCTGCACCATATTCCATCTGCCATTTCTTTGCCAATTCTCCTAATCCATCTTTCTTTGTACAGATTCCTGTTTCCTCAATACTATCTGCCCCTCCACCTACCTTCATATTGTCCTTCTTATTCTAAGAGTTCCTTTGCCTTAAGTTCCCTCATCAAATTTGGTTCATTGCACAACACCCAGTTCAAGTTGCCTTTTCCCAAGTGGTCTCAACCACAAACTACTCTAAAAAGGCACTCTGCAAATTCCTTCTCCTGGGATCCAGCAGCAACCCAATTTTCCCAATCTACCTGCATATTAAAATCCCTCAATACCTTGCCATTTTACATGGCTTTTTTATATCCTGTTGCAATTCTACCCCTACATCCTGGCTATAGTTCGGAGGCCTGTATATTAATCAGGATCTTTATCCCTTGCAGTTTCTTAACTCTGTCCACGAGGATTTTAAATAAGACCATAAGACATTGGAGCAGAATTAGGCCATTTGACCCATCGAGTCTGCTTCGGTGTTGGATTGTGGCTGATCCAGTTCCCTCTCAACCACATTTTCCTGCCTTCACCCCACAACCTTTCACACCCTGGCTTATCAAGAATTTATCAACCTCCACCTTAAATTCACCTGGCCTCCAGAGCCACCTGTGGCAACACATTCCACAGATTTACCACAACCTGGTTAAAGAAATTCCCCCTCATCTACATTCTAAATGGATGTCCCTCTATTCTGAAGTTGTGCCTTCTAGGCCTTTCAACATGCGATAGGTTTCAATGAGATCCACCCCATCATTCTTCTAAATTTCAGTGACTATTGGCCTCCTCATCTGGCTTTTCAATCCTGGAATCATTTTCGTGAATTTCCTGTGAACCCTCTCCAATATCAGCACATCCTTTCTTAGATAAGGTGCTTAGAAAAGTGCTCACAATATTCAAAGTGAGACCTCACCAGTGCCTGAGGCAAACATGCCATAAGCCTTCTTAATCCCCCTATTGACCTGTGTGGCCACTTTCAAGGAGCCATAAACTTGGGACCCCAAGATCTCTCTACTCAACAACAATATTAAGGGTCTTGCTCTTAACAGAGCACTGTCTCCTTCCATTTGCCCTACCAAGGTGCACACCTCAAATTTATCTAGATTAAACTCTATCTGCCATTTCTCTGCCCATATCTGCAACTCATCTGTATTGCGCTGTATTATTTGCCAGTCTTCATCACTCTCCACAACTCCACCAATCTTGGTATTATCTGCACACTTAGAAACACACCCATTTACATTTTCTTCTGGGTCATTTATATATACACACATACGCACACACACACACACACACACACACACACATATACGGGGGGCTGAGTGATAAGTTCGTGGCCTAAGGTAGAGGCTGTCATGGTCCGGTCCGTAAAGTCCGTATTCCGGTTCACGGTCCGGTCCATCAACCCTTGCTCCAGGTGTTCCTGTTTACCCTGTTTCTGTTCTTGTTGAGCTCTAATTGAGGCAGTTGATGCTCATTGGGGCTGGCTGCATAAATACCTCCAGAGACCAGGCCGTGGTTGCTGGATTGTTCTTGTCCTTACTCCTTGTATCCCTTGCTCTGCCTTCTGTTTCCTCGCCTGAAGCCCTGCCTTGTCTTGCCGTTAACTCTCACCTCGCCTCGCCTTGCTTTGCCAGAAGCCTTGCCTTGTCTTGCCAGTAACTCTCGCCTCACCTGAAGTTCTTGTCTCGCCTTGCATTGCCTGAAGCCTTGCCTTGTCTCTTTGGTAACTCTTGCCTGCAGTCTTGTCCTGGAGCCACCCTGTACCTAGCTCCCTTCCTGTCCCTTGCCTCTGTCGGGTAAACCAGGCCATCTCACCATTACCTGCGGTTGGTTCTGTCCCTTCCTGACCCTTGCATCTGTCGGGTAAGCCAGGCCGCCTCGCCATTACCTGCGGTTCGTTCTGTCCCTTCCTGTCCCATGCCTCCGTTGGGTGGTGAACCGCGCCCTGCCCAGGTGAACCGCACCCTGCCCTGGAGAAGCCTGCCTAGCCTCAAGCCCGAAGACTGCAGCCTCCTGCCTAGCCTCAAGTCTCCTGCCTCCAGCCTCACTTCAAGTCTCCTGCCTCCAGCCTCGCTTCGCCTCAAGTCTCCTGCCTCCTGCCAAGCCTCGCCTCTAGCGTCCTGCCTAGCTTCAAGTCTGAAGACTCCAGGCTCCTGCCTCCTTCCAAGCCTCGTCTCTAGCCTCTAGCCTCAAGCCTGAAGACTCCAGCCTCGTCCTTGCCTAGTTCTGGTGTCTGAGCCAGAGGCAAGACCTAGGTATTGGGTCCTTGTCCAGTCTCTGGCTCGGTGTCCATCCTGCCTCCTGCCAAGCCTCGCCTCTAGCCTCAAGCCTGAAGACTCCAGCCTCGTCCTTGCCTGGTTCTGGGGTCCGAGCCAGAGGCAAGACCCAGGTACTGGGTTCTTGTCCAGTCTCTGGTTCAGAGTCCAAGCCTGGGCTCCTAGCTCCTTTGTCCAGTCCTGTCCCAAGTTCCTGGTTTTCCTGTGCATGACCTTGCCATCGCCCTGTATCCTAGTCCTGTCCCTAGTACTTCAGTGTCTGTGTCTTGCACTTGGGTCCGTTCCCAGCCACCTCCAAATGACAGAACAATCCAGCCACCCATGGACCCAGCGACACAGACACTGTTATTTTCTTCTTGCCACCCGGGTTCCTTTCTGTTAAATACCCTCCCACCCGCCCGGGTCGTCCATAGTCTGGATTCCCTGTTTGGTCACCAGGAGGCTCCCGTAGAGGGAGAGGTACTATCATGGTCCGGTCCGTGAAGTCCGTATTCCAGTTCATGGTCTGGTCCATCGACCCTTGCTCCAGGTTTTCCTGTTTACCCTGTTTCTGTTCTTGTTTAGCTGTAATTGAGGCAGCTGATGCTCATTGGGGCTGGCTACATGAATACTTCCAGAGACCAGGGTGTGGTTGCTGGATTGTTCTTGTCCTTACTCCATAAGACAAAGGAGCAGAAGTAGGCCATTCGGCCCATCAAGTCTGCTCCGCCATTTTATCATGAGCTGATCCATTTTCTCCTATTTAGTCCCACTCCCCTGTCTTCTCACCATAACCTTTAATGCCCTGGCTACTCAGATACCTATCAATCTCTGCCTTAAGTACACCCAATGACTTGGCCTCCACTGCTGCCCGTGGCAACAAATTCCATAGATTCACCACCCTCTGACTACAGAAATTTCTTCACATTTCTGTTCTGAAAGGGCGCCTTTCAATCTTTAAGTCATGCCCTCTCGTACTAGACTCCTCCATCATGGGGAACAACTTTACCACATCCACTCTGTCCATGCCTTTTAACATTTGAAATGTTTCTATGAGGTCTCCCCTCATTCTTCTAAACTCCAAGGAATACAGTCCAAGAGTGGACAAACGTTCCTCATATGTTAACCCTCTCATTCCCGGAATCATTCCAGTAAATCTTCTCTGTACCCTCTCCAACGTCAGCATATCCTTTCTTAAATAAGGAGACCAAAACTGCCCACAGTACTCCAAGTCAGGTCTCACCAGCGCCTTATAGAGCCTCAACATCACATCCCTGCTCCTATACTCTATTCCTCTAGAAATGAATGCCAATATTGCATTCGCCTTCTTCACTGCTGACTCAACCTGGAGGTTAACTTTAAGGGTATCCTGTACGAGGACTCCCAAGCCCGTTGCATCTCAGAACTTTGAATTCTTTCCCCATTTAAATAATAGTTTGCCCGTTTATTTTTTCTGCCAAAGTGCATAACCATACACTTTCCAACATTGTACTTCATCTGCCACTTCTCCGTCCATTCTTCCAATCTATCCAAGTCTCTTTGCAGACTCTCCGTTTCCTCAGCACTACCGGCCCCTCCACCTATCTTCGTATCGTCAGCAAACTTAGCCACAAAGCCATCTATTCCATAATCTAAATCGCTGATGTACAATGTAAAAAGAAGTGGCCCCAACACTGATCCCTGTGGAACACCACTGGTAACCGGCAGCCAACCAGAATAGGATCCTTTTATTCCCACTCTCTGTTTTCTGCCAATCAGCCAACGCTCTATCCACGTATGTAACTTTCCAGTAATTCCATGGGCTCTTATCTTGTTAAGTAGCCTCATGTGTGGCACCTTGTCAAAGGCCTTCTGAAAATCCAAATATACAACATCCACTGCATCTCCCTTGTCTAGCCTACTGGTAATTTCCTCAAAAAATTGTAATAGGTTTGTCAGGCAGGATTTTCCTTTAAGGAATCCATGCTGAGTTCTGCCTATCTTGTCATATGCCTCCAGGTATTCTGTAACCTCATCCTTGACAATCGACTCCAACAACTTCCCAACCACGGATGTCAATCTAACAGGTCTATAATTTCCTTTTTGCTTCCTTGCCCCCTTCTTAAATAGCGGAGTGACATTTGCAATCTTCCACTCCTCCGGAACCATGCCAGAATCTATTGACTTTTGAAAGATCATCATTAATGCCTCCGCAATCTCCACAGCTACTTCCTTCAGAACACGAGGGTGCATTCCATCTGGTCCAAGAGATTTATCTACCTTTAGCCTATTCAGCTTCCTGAGTACTTTCTCTGTCGTAATTGTGACTGCGCACACTTCACTTCCCTGCCACCCTTGAGTGTCCGGTATACTGCTGTCTTCCTCAGTGAAGACTGATGCAAAATACTTGTTCAGTTCCTCTGCCATCTCCTCATCTCCCATTACAATTTCTCCAGCATCATTTTCTATCAGTCCTATATCTACTCTCACCTGTCTTTTACTCTTTATATACTTGAAAAAGCTTTTAATATCCTCTTCGATATTATTTGCTAGCTTCCTTTCATAGTTAATCTTTTCCCTCTTAATGACCTTCTTGGTTTCCTTTTGTAAGGTTTTTAAAAACTTCCCAATCCTCTCTCTTCCCACTAATTTTTGCTTCCTTGTATGCCCTCTCCTTTGCTTTAACTTTGGCTTTGACTTCTCTTGTTAACCATGGTTGCATCCTTTTTCCATTCAAAAATTTCTTCTTTTTTGGAATATACCTGTCTTGCACATTCCTCATTTCTCACATAAACTCCAGCCACTGCTGCTCTGCTGTCTTTCCCACCAGTGTCTCTTTCCAGTTAACTTTGGCCAGTTCCTCTCTCATGCCACTGTAATTTCCTTTACTCCACTGAAATACCGACACATCAGATTTCGGCTTCTCTTTTTCTAATTTCACAGTGAACCCAATCATGTTATGATCACTGCCTCCTAAGGGTTCCTTCACCTCAATCTCTCCAATCACCTCCGGTTCATTACACAATACCCAATCCAGTACAGCCGATCCCCTACTAGGCTCAACAACAAGCTGTGCTAAAAAGCCATCTCGCAGACATTCTACAAATTCTCTCTCTTGAGATCCAGTGCTGACCTGATTTTCCCAATCTACTCGCATGTTAAAATCCCCCACAATTATCATAACACTGCCCTTCTGACAAGCCTTTTCTACTTCCAGTTGTAATTTGTAGTCCACATCCCTGCAGCTGTTTGGAGGCCTATAAATAACTGCCATCAGGGTCCTTTTACCCGTGCTATTTCTCAGCTCAACCCATAAAGATTCTGCACCTTCCAATCCTATATCACCTCTTTTTAATGATTTAATATCATTTCTTACCAATAAAACCATGCCTCCCCTTCTGCCTACCTTCCTATCCTTCCGATACACCGTGTATCCTTGGACGTTCAGCTCCCAGAGACATACATCCTTTAGCCAGGTCTCAGTGATGGCCACAATATCATACCTGCCAATCTGTAGCTGTACAACAAGATCATCCACCTTATTCCTTATGCTGCGTGCATTTAAGTACAACACCTTATGACCAGTATTTGGTACTTTTCACTTTGATTTCACTGCAACTTTATTGCACTGCAACTCATCCTAATGGCTACAAATTTGCCCCATCACCTGCCTGTCTTTCCTGACATCTTTACTGCTCACTATCTTAGATTTATTTCTGTTTTCTCCTTCCTCCGCTCTATCATTCCAGCTCCCATCCCCCTGCCAAATTAGTTTAAACCCTCCCTAACAGCTCTATTAAACTTTCCCGCCAGGATATTGGTCCCCTTCGGATTCAGGTGTAACCTGTCCTTTTTGAACAGGTCATACTTCCCCCAGAAGAGATCCCAATTATCCAAGAATCTGAAGCCCTGCCCCCTGCACCAGTCTCTCAGCCACGCATTCATCTGCCTGATCCAACTACTCTTGCCCTCGCTAGCACGTGGCACAGGTAGCAATCCCGAGATTACTACCCTGGAGGTCCTGCTTCTCAGCTTCCTTCCTAACTCCTGGAAATCTCTCTTCAGGACCTCCTCCTTTGTCCTACCTATGTCATTGGTACCAACATGTACCAAGACAACTGGCTGCTCACCCTCCCCCTTTAGAATATTCAGGACCCGATCCGAGACATCCCGTAACCTGGCACCTGGGAGGCAACACACCATGTGGGTATCTCTGTCAGGCTCACAGAATCTCCTGTCTGTTCCCCTGACTATGGAATCCCCACGACTACCGCATTTCTCTTCTCCCTCCTTCTCTCCTGCACAACAGCGCCAGGCTCAGTGCCAGAGACCCGGTCACCGTGGGCGTCCCCCGTCAAGTCATCCCCCTCAACAGCATCCAGAACAAGATATTTGTTGCTGAGGGGGACAGCCACAGGTGTGCTCTCCACTATCCGGGCATTTCCCTTCCCTCTCTTGACAGTGGCCCAGCTTTCTGACCCCTGTAGCCTCGGGATGACTACCTCCCTGTAGCTCCTGTCTATCACCTCTTCACTTTCCCTGATAAGCAGTAGGTCCTTGTATCCCTTGCTCTGCCTTCTGTTTCCTCACCTGAAACCCTGCCTTGTCTTGCCGGTAACTCTCGCCTCGCCTGAAGTTCTCGTCTCGCCTTGCTTTGCCAGAAGCCTTGCCTTGTCTCGCTGGTAACTCTCGCCTCATCTCACCTGCAGTCTTGTCCTGGAGCCACCCTGTACCTAGCTCCCTTCCTGTCCCTTGCCTCCGTCGGGTAAGCCAGGCCATATCGCCATTACCTGCGGTTGGTTCTGTCCCTTCCTGTCCCATGCCTCCATCGGGTGGTGAACCGTGCCGTGCCCAGGTGATCCGCACCCTGCCCAGGAGTCCCGCGCCCTACCCCGGAGGAGCCTGACTAGCCTCAAGCCTGAAAACTCCAGCCTCACCTCGCCTCAAGTCTCCTGCCTCCAGCCTCACCTCGCCTCAAGTCTCCTGCCTCTAGCCTCCTGCTAAGCCTTGCCTCAAGTCTCCTGCCTCCTGCCAAGCCTTGCCTCAAGTCTCCTGCCTCCTGCCAAGTCTCGTCTCTAGCCTCCTGCCTAGCCTCAAGCCTGAAGACTGCAGCCTCCTGCCTAGCCTCAAGCCTGAAGACTGCAGCCTCCAGCCTCACCTCAAGTCTCCAGCCTCCTGCCAAGCTTTGCCTCAAGTCTCCTGCCTCCAGCCAAGTCTCGTCTTTAGCCTCCTGCCTAGCCTCAAGTCTGAAGACTCCAGCCTCCTGCCTCCTACCAAGCCTCACCTCCAGCCCCAAGCCTGAAGACTCCAGCCTCGTCCTTGCCTAGTTCTGGGGTCCGAGCCAGAGGCAAGACCCAGGTACTGGGTCCAGTCTCTGGCTCGGAGTCCATCCTGCCTCCTGCCAAGCCTCGCCTCAACCCTCAAGCCAGAAGACTCCAGCCTCCTGCCTCCTGCCAGGCCTCGCCTCTAGCCTCAAGCCTGAAGATTCCAGCCTCCTGCCTCCTGCCAAGTCTCACCTCTAGCCTCAAGCCTGAAGACTCAAGCCTCGTCCTGCCTGCCTGCCTGCCTGCCAAACCTCGTCCTTGCCTGGTTCTAGGGTCCGAGCCAGAGGCAAGACCCAGGTACTGGGTCCTTGTCCAGTCTCTGGCTTGGAGTCCAAGCCTGGGCTCATAGCTCTTTTGTCCAGTCCTGTTCCAGGTTCATGGTTTTCCTGTCCATATCCTTGCCATCACCCTGTATCCTAGTCCTGTCCCTAGTACTTCAGTGTCTGTGTCTTGCACTTGGGTCCGTTCCCAGCCACTTCCGTATGACAGAGGCAGTCAGTTTTAGAAAACCTAGCACATTTCTTTTTCAACATAGTGCCCTCCTACATTTACACACTTAGTCCAGCAGTCGTGGAGCATACGGATCTTGGACCTCCAGAAAGTGCCCACAGCAGGGGTGATTGATAAGTTTGTGGCCTAAGGTAGAAGACAATGAGTTATACAGCTGTTGTTACATGCACATGCAGTTCAACCCTTTGAGTGATTATGCGGAAAGTTTGAGGTTAATAACTCATAAGGGGTGATTGATAAGTTTGTGGCCTAAGGTAGAAGGCAATGAGTTATTAACTTCAAACTTTCTGCATAATCACTCAAAGAGTTGAAGTGCATGTGCATGTAACGAGAGCTGTATAACTCATGTCCTTCTACCTTATGTCACAAACGTATCAATCACCCCATGTATATAAGTACATATAGATCACAAACAGCAGAGGTCCAAGCACATATCCCTATGGAACTCCACTAATTACCGACCTCCATCTCGTTCTATGCACAAGCCAGTTCTAAATCCAGTCCCTTATCTTTGAGATTAGTCTCCAATGAGGGACTTGGTCAAATGCCTTACTAAAATCCATGTATCAACATCCATTGCCCTGCCCTCATCAAACTCTCTCATCACCTTGTCAAAAAACTCTATCAAAGTTGGTTGAACATGACTTGCCCCGCACAAAGCCTGCTGGCTCTCCCTAATTAGGTCATGAGTTTCCAAATGCTCATACAGTATATCCTATCCCTAAGAATTTTCTCCAGCAATTTACCTAAACAAATGGAAGACTATAGTTCCCAGGATTTCCTTTGTTCCCTTCTTAAATACAAGCAGAACATTGCCACTCTCCAGTCCTCCAGGACCTCACTTGTCTCTAGGGAGGACACAAAAATACTGCTCAAGGCCCCAGCGATCTCGTCTCAATAACCTGGGGCAAATCCCATCAGGCCCTGGGAACTTATCCACTTTTGCACTCATTAGGAGACACAGCACTTCCTCCTATCGCTGTGACATATTTATGCACTGATCTCCTGGTCCTCCGTGTCCTTTTCCTTGATAAATACTGAAAGAAAATACTCATTAAGGACTTCACTCATGTTTTCTGCATCCAAGCAAATGTTCCTCTTTTTATCTTTGAGTGGTCCTACCCTCTCCTTCAGTATCTTCTTGCTCTTGATGTATGTATAGAATGCCTTGGGATTCACCTTAATCCTACTTGCCAAGGACTTTTCATGGCCCATCTTGGCTTTCCTAATTCCGTTCTTCAGTTCGTTTCTGGGTTCTTTATAATCCTCATGTGCTCTATTTGATCTTACTTCCAAAGCTTTATGTATTTTTCCTTTTCCGTCTTGACTAATTTTATCACCTCTCTGGACATCCAAGGTTCTCGTCTTTCCATCCCCATCCTTCCTTCTAATGGGAACATACCTTTCCTGTAATCTGTGCAATTGACCTTTAGCTATCCTCCACATGTCTGATGTGAACTTGACAGAAAAAAAGTGTTCCCAATTAACTCTTCTTAATTCCTACCTAATGTCCTCGTAATTTGCCCTACTCCAATTAAAAATTCTCCCACGAGGACCATACCTAACCTTACCTATAGTTATCCTGAAAGTTAAGGAGTTGTGGTCACTGTTCCCTAACTGCTCACCCACTGAAAGGTCAGACACCTGGCATTTTCTGTCTCCCATTGTAATTTGTAGCCCACATTCTGGCTACTGTTTGGAGGCCTGTATATCACTTACATCAGGGTCTTTTTACCCTTGTGGTTCCCACAACGATTCTACCTGAGAAAGAGATGACATAGGATCAAAAGATGTAGAAGTCAAATTTTCATTTTTTACCATGAGAGCCTCCCAAACGCTTTGCCTACCTAACTGCACTCAAGGTGTATCCTTGGATGTTAAGCTATCAAACTATGATTTTCATTCAGCCATGACTCAGTGATGCCCACAACATCATACCTGCTAATTTCTAAATATGCTACAAAATAATCTACAGTATCTGATTCCATATACTGTGTGCATTAGCCAGCGGGCACTGTGAGGGTCATGTTTTTTGACTTCTCCAGTGCGTTGAAAACACCCTCCACCCTGCTCTGCTGGGGGAGAAGCTGACAGCAATGCAGGTGGATGCTTCCCTGGTATCATGGATTCTTGATTACCTGACTGGCAGACCACAGTACGTGTGCTTGCAGCACTGTGTGTCCGACAGAGTGATCAGCAGCACTGGGGCTCCACAGGGGATTGTTTTGTCTCCCTTTCTCTTCACCATTTATACCTTGGACTTCAACTACTGCACAGAGTCTTGTCATCTTCAGAAGTTTTCGGATGACTCTGCCATAGTTGGATGCATCAGCAAGGGAGATGAGGCTGAGTACAGGGCTACGGTAGGAAACTTTGTCACATGGTGTGAGCAGAATTATCTGCAGCTTAATGTGAAAAAGACTAAGGAGCTGGTGGTAGACCTGAGGAGAGCTAAGGTACCGGTGACCCCTGTTTCCATTCAGGGGGTCAGTGTGGACATGATGGAGGATTACAAATACCTGGGGATACGAATTGACAATAAACTGGACTGGTCAAAGAACACTGAGGCTGTCTACAAGAAGAGCCAGAGCCATCTCTATTTCCTGAGGAGACTGAGGTCCTTTAACATCTGCCGGACAATGCTGAGGATGTACTACGAGTCTGGTGGCCAGTACGATCATGTTTGCTGTTGTGTGCTGGGGCAGCAGGCTGAGGGTGGCAGACACCAACAGAATCAACAACCTCATTTGTAAGGCCAGTGATGTTGTGGGGATGGAACTGGACTCTCTCATGGTGGTGTCTGAAAAGAGGATGCTGTCTAAGTTGCATGCCATCTTGGTCAATGTCTCCCACCCACTACACAATGTACTGGGTGGGCACAAGAGTACATTCAGCCAGAGACTCATCCCACCAAGATGCAGCACAGAGCGTCATAGGAAGCCATTCCTGCCTGTGGCCATCAGACCTTACAACTCCTCCCTTGGAGGGTCAGACATCCTGAGCCGATAGGCTGGTCCTGGACTTATTTCATAATTTACTGGCATAATTTACATATTACTATTTAACTATTTATGGTTCTATTACTATTTATTATTTATGAAGCAACTGTAATGAAAACCAATTTCCCCCCGGATTAATAAAGTAAGACTATGACTGTGACTATGACTATGACTATGACATTCAAATATAACACCTTCAGTCCTGTATCCATCACCTTTTTTGATTTTGCCACCATGTTACAGTTCAACCCATCCCACTGACTGCAAGTTTACCCTATCATCTGTCTATCCTTTCTCACAGTCTCACTACACACTGCACCTACTTGTATACCAAGTGCCCCACCCTCAGCCCTCTCACTCTGCATCCCACCCCCCTGCCAAGTTAGATTAAAGACGATATGCAGAGTAACCTTTTTGCACAGAGTAGCAGATGTCTGGAATGAGCTGTTAGGGGTGCTGAAGGAAGCAGATAATGATGTTTAAGACAGGCAGGGAATGGAGAGGTGTAGACCATGTATAGACAGAAGGAATATGTTTTCATTTGTTATCATGGGCAGCACAGACATCGTGGGCTGAAGGACCTCTTCCAGTAATGTACTGTTCTATGTTCTTTGTGTCTAGTTATGAGTTTCATTGCATTAACATTGTGCCCTTGTGACACAATGCTGAAGTTGATGACAAGACCCTTCCCATATCTCAGAGTGTCGTCTCAGTGAAAACAGTCACTGATGGTGCAATTTACCAGCACAGATTTTGAGAGAAAGGTGCTTGAAGATCAAAATCTCATAATTAACCAGACCGCAGTGATCTTTGCTCTCCTTTGTGCTTCTGACATCTGGGCAGTCTCCATGAGATGCCACAAATGTGGCCTCCCTAAAATCTTCCAATCTCACTGCTCACTTGCTCAAAATCAGACCCTGTTTTTCATGGATGTCTGCAAAGATACATAATTCAGATTGTATACTGTATACATTCTCTGATAATAAGCAGAACCATTTGAAACACTCCCTATTCCAGGCTCTGTTCTAGAAGGAGATTACCAGGTCAGTCTGGGAAAGATTCTAGGTTGTGCTTAAAGCCTCTTGCAATGAGAACACACAGATATCTCTGTCTCAGTTGGAGGAAGGATACAGCATCTCATGAATTGCCCAACTAGCATCCACGACTTGCTCCACCTGTGGAAAAATCTGTGCTTCCCACCACAAACCCACAGAACCATAGTGGAAGCAAGTCACCCTCATTTCCCTGAGATTATTTAAGAAAGAGATGGTCCATATGATCCTTCAGCTGGACGAACAAGAATTTGCACCAAATATCCTTCCTAAACAACACAACAAAACTAAAGAATAAATTAATACAGTATGTGAGTGGAGTTAAAACATAATTGGAACTGAAGCAATGTAGCTTCAGGTCGCCTGAAAGTGCGTGTAGGTGGGGTCAAGTGGGGGTGATAAAAATAGAGAAAAACTCTGCTCCGAGCAATTCTGCAGCTCTCAGGCAGATTAAGTTGTTCTGAATAAAACACAACATTCCATTTGCTTCGACAGTAATTTACAGCCCCTGCTTGCTGAATTTGTGTTTTTTTGCATAAAAGCCAGTATCTGTAGTCTCACCCTATTTAAATAATGTTCCACTTCTCTGGTCTCCTTACCACAGTGGACAGCCTCACATTTCCCCACATTATACTCCATCTTCCATTACTTTGCCCACTCACTTGCCTACACAGATTTTCCATCCACGTATTGTCTGCAAATCCTGATACAATAGTTGGTTTCTTTTGATTCAAGTCAACAACATAGATTGCTAATAGCTGAGGCCCCATACAGAACCCTGTGGTCTGCCACCTGAAGATGATCTGTTTATCCTATTAGTATGTAAGAAGCAGGAACCTGTCTAGTTTAAAGCAGATATATAACTATGTAGTGAAACCTGATCATGAGATCTTTTGCTAGGGGCAATCAGGTCCACATTCCTCCATATTTCATTGGCTCAGTGGCAAGATCTAGGATGCTACACAATTGTAGCATCCAAGAGGAACCAAGGCAACTTATAGTCCAGCTGCACTGAGGGAAGATGCTGAAATAGGTTCAAATGGATTGGACTATTGATGGACTACTGTCTCAAGAAAGGAGAACAGAAGAAGTGAGTGAGAGAAGGCATGTTAACTTCTTACACCCTAAGGCGGCATGAAAACCTGAGACTGTAACGAGATACCAGCACGAACACTTACAAAGAGAGTATCTGAGCTTGGGACTTGCAGAACCAAGTGAAGTCTCAAGTTTGACAGATTTATCATTTCATGTCTTGGGGCAGTAACTATGCAAGCTCTGGATGATTGTAGCATGTCTTTGCATTCTACGTTTCACCATTTGTCAATGGAGTGTTTCTAATATTAGTGCAAATTCAATACAACAATCCTTACTCTGTTTTACCAATGTAGAAGAGTGCTTCTATATTAGCATGACATTGAACCTTTGTGAGGCACTCACCAAATACCTTTTGGAATGCCGAAGTGAATTTCGTTCCCTGGTTTGCCATTGTCCACCAATCAGCTCCCACTCAAAGATCCCTACTAAACATATCAATCTTAATTCTCTTTATGTAGCCCCATGTTAATTCTGCCTACTTCTGCCCATAAAGGCATCAATTGTACCAGTGCCGAAGAAAAGTGAGATGACCTGGTCCAAGGACAACCATCCAATCATAAACAAAAGAAAATCCACAGATGCCGGAAATCCAAGATGCACACACAAAATGCCGGAAGAACTCAACAGGACTGGGTTGCTGAGGGTCTAGGCCTAAAATGTTGACTGTAGATGGTTGGAATCTAGAAGGAATTTAGAAGGATGAGAGGGGATCTGATTGAAACATATAAGATTATTAAGGGATTGGACACGCTAGAGGCAGGAAACATGTTCTCGATGTTGGGGGAGTCCAGAACCAGAGGCCACAGTTTAAGAATAAGGGGCAGACAATTTAGAACAGAGTTGTGGAAAAACTTTTTCACACAGAGGGTTGTGGTTCTGTGGAATGCTCTGCCTCAGAAGGCAGTGGAGGCCAATTCTTTGGATTCTTTCAAAAAGAGTTAGATAGGGCTCTTAAAGATAGTGGAGTGAAGGGATGTGGGGAGAAGGCAGGAAAAGGGTACTGATTGTGGATGATCAGCCATGATCACAGTGAATAGTGGTGCTGGCTCAAAGGGCTGAATGGCCTACTCCTGCACCTATTGTCTATTGTCTATGTAGATGCTGGAAATCCAAGACACACACACAAAATGCTGGAAGAACTCAACAGAACTGGTTTGCTGAAGGGTCTCAGCCCAAAATGTTGACTGTAGATGCTGGAAATCCAAGCAACACATAAAAAGTTTCTGAAGGACTCAGTAGGAATGTCCTGCTGAAGGGTTTCGGCCCAGAATGTTGACTGTAGATGCTGGAATTCCAAGACACACTCACAAAAATCTGGAGGACTCCGCAGGACTGGTCTGCTGAAGGGTCTCGGCCTGAAACATTGACTGTACTCTTTTTCCATAGACACTGCCTGGCCTGCTGAGTTCCTTCAGCATCTTGTATGTGTTACCATCCAGTCCTGTTTACATCAATTGTAATGAAATGGTTCGAGAGGCTGTTTATGGCACCAATTAAGTACTGCCTCAGAGATGACCTGGATCCACTTCAGTTTGCCTACTCCCACAATAGGTCAACAGCAGATGTGATGTCTCTAGCTCCACACTCTGCTCGGACCAACATTAACACGTAGACTCAATGGCCACCTTATCAGTTCCACTGGTACACCTGCTCGTTAATGCAAATATCCAATCAGCCAATCACATGGCAGCAACACAATGCATAAAAGCAGTTCAGAGGTTCAGTTCTTGCTCAGACCAAATAGCAGAATGGGGAAAAACTGTGATCTGGTGACTTTGACTGTGAATTGATTGTTGGTGCCTGATGAGCTGGTCTGAATATTTCAAAAGCTGCTGAGCTCCTGGAATTTTCATACACAAAAGTCTCAGAGAGTTTAAAGAGAATGGTGGAAAATACAAAAAAAAATCCAGTGAGTGGCAGTTCTGTGGGCAAAAATAAGAGGGGTCACAGAATGTCCAGACTGGTTCAAACTGACAGGATGGCAACAGTAACTCAAAAAAACATGTGTTACAACTGAATGCACAGCAGATCTAACCCTGAAGTGGATGGGCTACAGCAGCAGGAGACTATGAGCATACACTCAGTGACTATTTTATAAGGTACAGGAGGCAGATAATAAAGGGGCACTGAGTGTATGATCCAAGAGCTCAGGACTATTTGCCTTCATTTCTTCGGCATTGATGATATTCCTCTTAGTAAACACTGAAGAGAAATAGACATTAAAAACTTCAACCGTCTCCTGCAGCTCCACACATAGGCAGCACTGATGGTCTTTAAGAGGAACTAGTCGCCCTATTTCTGTTAATATAACTGAAGAACCTCTTGGGATTATCGTTTAAACCAGACTGAAAATCCGTCTGATGCCCTCCCTTTGCCCTTCTGATTTCCCTCTTAAACCTGGCCTTAACAATTTATATTTGTTGAGGGATTCATTTGTTACCAGCTGCACCCTATGCTTCCTTCTTTTTCCTGACCAGAGCTTGGATATCTCCTGTCAGCCAGAGTTTGCTGAACTTGGTATGTCTCCCTTCACTCATGCTGACCTAGACACTTGAAATGACGCTTTAAAAAGCCTCTTACTTGCCAACTGTCCCTTTACCATTGAATAGAGTCACACAGTTGACCCCACCTAGATCCTGCCTAATGCCCCCAATGTTCACCTTGCTTTAGTTCAACCTTCAACCTGTGAACCTGTTTCCATAACTATTTTAAAACCAGTAGAATTGTGGTCACTGGACCCAAAGTGCTCCCCAATGGCCACTTTAGGTCTATTACTGCTCCTTCTCGAGCAGGTTCCACTATATATAGCCTGAGGAAGTTGCCTTGGTTGCACTGCATGAATTCTGCCCCATTCAGGTCCTTAGCAATCTGGGTAGCCCAGTGATAATGGGAAAATTGAAATCTCTCACGAGCACCACCTGGCTATTTTCACAGCAATTTCATGATACATCTGCTGCTCAAGTTGTGTGTATGTGCAGGTGGGGGGGGGGGGGGTGTTGTCTATAATAAAGTCCTACCAAGGTGACTACTTCCTTTTTTATTTCTAAGTTCTACCAAAATGATTCCTCACGAAAATCCTCACTAACCCCTAAGTAAAAAAGCGTTGTATGTATTAAGATGTTTGAAGGTAAACAAATCTCCAGGACTAGACAAAAACACTACAGGAAGCTAGAGAAGAAGTTGCAGGATCTCTTGCTGAGATATTTGCAAAGTGGCTATCCTCTGGCTAGTTGCAAGAAGACTGAAGGATAGCAAATGTTGTGTAGCAACAGTTGTGCCTTTATTTTGAGAAGGGCATAAGGATAGACATGGTAATTATAGACTATTCTTGCTCGTAGCAAATGACCCACCTTGTTCTCATTTTGTTCACATCTCCAATTTAGTCTGTAACAATCTTAAGTGGAAGGCGGAGCAGCCAAAGGTAGTGGTTCACGTCGGTACCAATGACATCGGTAGGAATGGTGATGAGGTCCAGCAAAGTCAGTTCAGGGATTCAGGCACTCAGTTAAAGAACAGGATTGCTACCTGTGACATATAGTATAACATATAACATATAACCATATAACAATTACAGCATGGAAACAGACCATTTCGGCCCTTCTATGTCCGTCGGCACAAATGCTTACTCTCACCTAGTCCCATCTACCTGCACTCAACCCATAACCTTCCATTCCTTTCCTGTACATACACCTATCCAATTTTCTTTTAAATGACAAAATCGAACCTGCCTCTACCACTTCTGCTGGAAGTTCGTTCCACACAGCTACCACTCTCTGAGTAAAGAATTTCCCCCTCGTGCTACCCCTAAATTTTTGCCCCTTAACTCTCAACTCATGTCCTCTTGTTTGAATCTCCCTTACTCTCAATGAAAAAAGCCTATCCACATCAACTCTATCTATCCCCCTCATAATTTTAAATACCTCTATCAAGTCCCCCCTCAACCTTCTATGCTCCAAATAATAAAGACCTAACTTGTTCAACCTTTCTCTGTAACTTAGGTGATGAAACCCAGGTAACATTCTAGTAAATCTCCTCTGTACTCTCTCCATTTTGTTGACATCTTTCCTATAATTCGGTGACCAGAACCGTACACAATACTCCAAATTTGGCCTCACCAATGCCTTGTACAATTTTAACATTACATTCCAATTCCTATACTCAATGCTCTGATTTACAAAGGCCAGCATACCAAAAGCTTCCTTCACTTCCCTATCCACATCGGATTCCACCTTCAGGGAACTATGCACCATTATTCCTAGATCCCTCTGTTCTACCGCATTCCTCAATGCCCTACCATTTACCTTGTATGTCCTATTTTGATTAGTCCTACCAAAATGTAGCACCTCACACTTACCAGCATTAAACTCCATCTGCCATCTTTCAGCCCACTCTTCTAATTGCCCAAATCTCTGCAAGCTTTGAAAACCTACTTCATTATCCACATCACCACCTATCTTAGTATCATCTGCATACTTACCAATCCAATTTACCACCCCATCATCCAGATCATTAAGACCATAAGACCATAAGACAAAGGAGCAGAGTCGGCCATTCGGCCCATCAAGTCTGCTTCGCTATTTTATCATGAGCTGATCCATTCTCCTATTTAGTCCCACTCCCCTGCCTTCTCACCATAACCTATGATGCCCTGGCTACTCAGATACCTATCAATCCCTGACTTAAATACACCCAATGACTTGGCCTCCACTGCTGCCAGTGGCAATAAATTCCATAGATTAACCACCCTCTACTAAAAAAATTTCTTCGCATTTCTGTTCCGAATGGGCGCCCTTCAATCCTTATTAGACTCCCCCCAACATGGGAAACAACTTTGCCACATCCACTCTGTCCATGCCTTTCAACATTCAAAATGTTTCTATGAGGTCTCCCCTCATTCTTCTAATCTCCAAGGAATACAGTCCAAGAGCGGACAAACGTTCCTCATATGTTAACCCTCTCATTCCCGGAATCATTCTAGTGAATCTTCTCTGTACCCTCTCCAATGTCAGCACATCCTTTCTTAAATAAGGAGACCAAAATTGCCCACACTACTCCAAGTGAGGTCTCACCAGCGCCTTATAGAGCCTCAACATCACATCCCTGCTCCCATACTCTATCCCTCTAGAAATGAATGCATTGCATTCGTCTTCTTCACTACTGACTCAACCTGGAGGTTAACTTTAAGGGTATCCTGTACGAGGACTCCAAAGTCCCGTTGCACCTCAGAACTTTGAATTCTTTCCCCATTTATATAATAGTCTGCCCAATTATTTCTTCTGCCAAAATGCATAACCATACACTTTCCAACATTATATTTCATTTGCCACTTCTTTGCCCATTCTTCCAATCTATCCAAATCTCTCTGCAGACACTCCATTTCCTCAGCACTACCACTCCACCTATCTTCGTATTGTCAGCAAACTTAGCCACAAAGCCATAATTATTCCATAATCCAAATTGTTGATGTACAATGTAAAAAGAAGCGGCCCCAACACGGACCCCTGTGGAACACCACTGGTAACCGGCAGCCAACCAGAATAGGATCCCTTTATTCCCACTCTCTGTTTCCTGCCAATCAGCCAATTCTCTATCCACATATGTAACTTTCCTGTAATTCCATGGGCTCTTATCTTGTCAAATAGCCTCATGTGTGGCACCTTGTCAATGGCCTTCTGAAAATCCAAATATACAACATCCACTGCATCTCCCTTGTCTAGCCTACTGGTAATTTCCTCAAAAAATTGTAATAGGTTTGTCAGGCAGGATTTTCCTTTAAGGAATCCATGCTGAGTTCTGCCTATCTTGTCATATGCCTCCAGGTACTCTGTAACCTCATCCTTGACAATCGACTCCAACATCTTCCCAACCACGGATGTCAAGCTAACAGGTCTATAATTTCCTTTTTGTTTCCTTGGCCCCTTCTTAAATAGCGGAGTAACATTTGCAATCTTCCACTCCTCCGGAACCGTGCCAGAATCTATTGACTTTTGAAAGGTCATCGCTAATGCCTCCGCAATCTCCACAGCTACTTCCTTCAGAACACGCGGGTGCATTCCATCTGGTCCGGGAGATTTATCTACCTTTAGACTATTCAGCTTCCTGAGTACTTTCTCTGTCGTAATTGTGACTGCGCACACCTCTCTTCCCTGCCACCCTTGAGTGTCCGGTATACTGCTGATGTCTTCCTCAGTGAAGATTGATGCAAAATACTCGTTCAGTTCCTCTGCCATCTCCTTATCTCCCATTACAATTTCTCCAGCATCATTTTCTATCGGTCCTATATCTACTCTCACCTGTCTTTTACTCTTTTATATACTTGAAAAAGCTTTTAGTATCCTCTTTGATATTATTTGCTAGCTTCCTTTCATAGTTAATCTTTTCCCTCTTAATGACCTTCTTAGTTTCCTTTTGTAAACTGTTAAAAACTTCCCAATCCTCTGTCTTCCCACTAATTCTTGCTTCCTTGTCTGCCCTCTCCTTTGCTTTAACTTTGGCTTTGACTTCTCTTGTCAACCACGGTTGCATCCTCTTTCCATTTGAAAATTTCTTCTTTTTTTGGAATATACCTGTCTTGCACCTTCCTCATTTCTCGCATAAACTCCAGCCACTGCTGCTCTGCCGTCTTTCCCGCCAGTGTCCCTTTCCCGTCAACTTTGGCCAGTTCCTCTCTCATGCCACTGTAATTTCCGTTCCTCCGCTGAAATACCGACACATCAGACTTCGGCTTCTCTTTTTCAAATTTCACAGTGAACTCAATCATGTTATGATCACTGTCTCCTAAGGGTTCCTTCACCTCAATCTCTCTAATCACCTCCGGTTCATTGCACAATACCCAGTGCCGACCTGATTTTCCCACTCCACTCGTATGTTAAAATCCCCCACAATTATCATAACACTGCCCTTCTGACAAGCCTTTTCTATTTCCTGTTGTAATTTGTAGTCCACATCACTGCAGCTGTTTGGAGGCCATCAGGGTCCTTTTACACCTGCGATTTCTTAGTTTAACCCATAAAGATTCTGTACCTTCCGATCCTATATCACCCCTTTCTAATGATTTAATATCATTTCTTACCAATAAAGCCACGCCTCCCCCTCTGCCTACCTTCCTATTCTTCCAATACACCGTGTATCCTTGGACATTCAGCTCCCAGGGACATGCATCCTTTAGCCCCGTCTCAGTGATGGCCACAATATCATAACTGCCAATCTGTACCTGTATGACAAGATCATCCACCTTATTCCTTATGCTGCGTGCATTTAAGTGTAACACCTTAAGACCAGTATTTGGTACTTTTCGCTTTGATTTCACTGCAACTCATCCCAATGGCTACAAATTTGCCCCATCACCTGCCTGTCTTTCCTGACATCTTTACTGCTCACTATCTTAGATTTATTTCTGTTTTCCCCTTCCTCCACTCTGTCATTCCAGTTCCCATCCCCCTGCCAAATTAGTTTAAACCCTCCCTAACAGCTCTATTAAACTTTCCCGCCAGGATATTGGTCCCCTTCGGATTCAGGTGTAACCTGTCCTTTTTGAACAGGTCATACTTCCCCGAGAAGAGATCCCAATTATCCAAGAATCTGAAGCCCTGCCCCCTGCACCAGTCTCTCAGCCACGCATTCATCTGCCTGATCCTACTATTCTTGCCCTCGCTAGCACGTGGCACAGGTAGCAATCCCGAGATTACTACCCTGAAGGTCCTGCTTCTCAGCTTCCTTCCTAACTCCTGGAAATCTCTCTACAGGATCACCTCCTATGTCCTATATATGTCATTGATACCAATATGTACCAAGACAACTGGCTGCTCACCCTCCCCCTTCAGAATATTCTGGACCCAATCCAAGACATCCCGTACCCTGGCACCTGAGAGGCAATACACCATGCGGGTATCTCTATCAGGCTCACAGAATCTCCTGCCCATTCTCCTGACTATGGAATCCCCTATGACTACCGCATTCCTCTTCTCCCTCCTTCCCTCCTGCACAACAGCGCCAGGCTCAGTGCCAGAGACCCGGTCACCGTGGACATCCCCTGTCAGATCATCCCCCTCAACAGCATCCAGAACATGATATTTGTTGCTGACGAGGACAACCACAGGTGTGCTCTCCCCTATCCGGGCATTTCCCTTTCCTCTCTTGACAGTGACCCAGTTTTCTGACCCCTGTAGCCTAGGGATGACTACCTCCCTGTAGCCCCTGTCTATCACCTCTTCACTTTCCCTGATAAGCAGTAGGTCATCAAGCTGCAGCTCTGGATCCCTAACACTGTCTCTGAGGAGCTGCATCTCAGTGCACCTGGCACAGATGTGGCCATCAGAGAGGCTGGAGGTCTCTCAGGATTCTCACATCTGACACCCTCAACAAAGCACTAACCCTGCAGGCACGCTATCTATTCTACAGGAATGAAACAGGAAAAATAAGTCTACTCACCCACTTACCTCACCAAACAGATGAACTTATTAAACCGTTAGCTGTGAGATCCCTGTTGTCCCTGTCCGTTTGGGCCGATTCACGAAAGTGGGGGGGAGAAAAGAAGAGTTGGTGCTTCGCTCTCGCCTCTTCCCGTTTACAGCTGAAGCCCATTGAAGCCAAAGCCCTACATTCTGCTACGGCTCACTCCGCTGCCCGCTGTATAGGATGGTCTCCTTTTTAAACTCTCCGCGCTGTCCTGTTGACATCATGTGCCTGCGCAGTCTCATCCTTCTTGCACTCGAAGAAGTTTTTTAAAGAACCGCCTTCCTTCAGAATTCAGCTCCCACAACGTTCTGTAGTCCCGATCCAAGAGGATGTAGTCCCGATCCAAGAGCATTAAAATAGATGCATTTAAGAAACTCTCCACCTCTTACTCTCTGTTTATCCCTAATGATGCAAACAACTTTATTATCTTTTTCTTCCTTCTCCCCTACATCTTCGGTCTGAGCGCTTCTCTTCTCTGTCACCTGCCTATCCTCCCTCGCACACTGTCTACCAGCTCTCTCTATTTGTGAACTAACCTCCTCTCTCCTAGTCTCTTCAATTTGATTCCCACCCCCCAACCATTCTAGTTTAAAGTCTACCCAGTAGCCTTCGCAAATCTCCCTGCCAGGATATTAGTCCCCCTAGGATTCAAGTGCACCCTGTCCTTTTTGTACAGGTCACACATGCCCCAAAAGAGGTCCCAATGATCCATAAAGTTGAATCCCTGCCCCCTGCTCCAATCCCTCAGCCAGGCATTTATCCTCCAGCTCATTCCATTCCTACTCTCACTGTCGTGTGGCACAGGCAGTGATGCCAAGATTACTACCTTTGCGGTCCTTCTTCTCAACTCCCTTCCTAACTCCCTATATTCTCCTTTCAGGATCACCTCCCTTTTCCTACCTATGTCATTGGTACCTATATGTACCATGATCTCTGGCTCCTCACCCTCCCACTTAAGGATATCTTGGACGCGATCATAAACATCCCGGACCCTGGCACCAGGGAGGCAAACTACCATCCAGGTCTCCTGACTGCGTCCAGAGAGTCGTTTATCTGACCCCCTAACTATCGAGTCCCCTATTACTACTGCCCTCTTCTTCCTTACCCTACCCTTCTGAGCTACAGGGCCGGACTCTGTGCCGGAGGCACAGCCACTGTTGCTTCCCCCAGGTAGGCTGTCCCCCGCAACAGTACTCAAACAGGAGTACTTATTGTCAAGGAGTACTGCCACTGGGGTACTCTCTAGTACCTGACTCTTCCCCTTTCCCCTCCTAACCATTATCCCAATTGTCTGCCTCCCGTGGCCCCAGTGTGACCACCTGTCTGTAACTCCTCTCTATCAACTCCTCACTCTCCCTAACCAGATGAAGGTCATCGAGCTGCAGCTGCAGTTCCCTAACACGGTCCCTTAGGAGCTGCAGCTCGGCGCACCTGGCGCAGATGTGGAGTCCAGGAGGCTAGGAGACTCCAGGACCTCCCACATCCGACACCGAGAACAGCAATCTGCCCTCACACTCATACTTCCTCCTTTTCGCAAATAACAGGAGAAATTGAAAACCAAACCTACTTTGCCTCGCCCGTTTCTGCCTAAGCCCGTTGAGCCAAAGCCCTTAAGCCTTCACTCTGCTCCCGGCACACTCCACTGCCTGCTAAACGATGCTGCCCGCTGTATAAGGCTGTATACCTTTTAAATATTCTGTGCTTCACTGCCTGACGTCACATGCCTGTGCAGTCCCACCTCTCTGAAATCCGATGAGAAGAAGAAAAAATCAAAATGGCTCCTGCTGCACTTCCGCTCCGATTCTCAGAATTCCTTCTCCAAACTAAACCTGAATCAGGATTTCTGACCTGTGCTGATAATTAAACCTGAATCAGGATTTCTGACATGTGCTGAATAAGGCCAGAAATAGGAAGATAATATAGCATAACACATGACTAATAAGATGGTGTTGGGCGGGGGCGGAGGGGGAGGACTCCAGTTTTTGGATCATTGGGTTCTGTTCCAGGGAAGGTGGGACCTGTATAGATGGGACTGTTTAAACCCAAAAAGGAAAGGGACTAATATCCTTGCAGGAAGGTTTGCTTGTGGTACTTCAGTGGTTTTAAACTGGAGCTGCAGTGGGGTGGGAAGCAGAGTGCCAAAGCAAATAGTGGAGTGGATATTGGTAAGACTCCATACAAAGATAGAAATCGTAATGTTGAGCATGGTGGGAATAATGTTCTGAGTTACAACTATATCAACCTAAGGAGTATTGTATGAGAGGTGGATGAGTTTAAAGCATGGATCACCATGTGGAATTATGACATTGTAGCCATTAGCAAGAGAGTTTGTCAAATGTGTTCAGGAAAGTTTCCTTAATCAATATATATGGGTCCTTGATATAAGAGAGCATTTTGGATCTAATGACCATAATTCCATTAGTTTCAAGACAGTTATGGCCCTTGTGTTGAGATTCTAAATTGGAAGGTGGCCACTTTGGATGGCATCAGAAAGGATTTGACAAGTGTGGAGGAATGGGTTGTTTTGTGGCAAAGGGATGTTTGGTAAGTGGAATTTTGAGAGTACAAAGTTTGTATGTCCCTGTCAGAATAAACAGCAAAATCAACAGGTTTAGAGAACCTTGATTTTCAAGAGATATTGAGGCCCTGGTTAAAAAGATGGAGGTGAACGGCAACTATATGAAGCAATGAACACATGAGGTACTTGAGGAGAATACTAAATGCAAGAGAGCACAAAAGGGAAATCAGGAGAGTTAAAGGAATACATGAGGTTGCTCTCACATACAAGGTGAAAGAGAATCCCAAGGATATATTCAGAACAAAAGGATTGCAAGGGATAAAACTGGTCCTCTCAGAGGTCAGTGTGGTCATCCAGCCATGGAGCCAAAATAAATGGAGGAGATCGTAAATGCATTTTTTTGCTTCTGTGTTTACTCAGGAGACAGGTCTGAGGCAAAGCAGCAGGGAGTTCATGGAGAGGAAACAACAGAGTGTTCATGGACTGTACACGGATTACAGAGGAAACAGTACTGAGTTCATGGACTGTTTATCTTAGATTATGAGTACACTCAGTCCTCATTTATTGTCATTTAGAAATGCATGCATTAAAAAATGATACAATGTTCCTCCAGAATGATATCACAAAAAAAAGGACAAACCAAGACTAAAACTGACAGAACCACATTATTATAACATATAGTTACAACAATGCAAAGCAATACCGTAATTTCATAAAGAGCAAACCATGGGTATGGTAAACAAAAGTCTCAAAGTTCCCATCACTGAACATCTAACGCGGGCAGCAGAAGGAAGAAACTCTCCCTGCCATGAACCTCCAAGCGCTGACAACTTGCCAATGCTTTGGAAGCATCCGACCGCAGCCGCCGATGAGTCCGTCCGAAAACTTCAAGCCTTGGACCAGCCCCTCCGATACAGCTTCTCCGAGCACCATCCTTTGCCGAGCGCTTTGACCCCACTCCAGCCGCCGAGCGACAAGCAACCCCAAGGACTCGGGGCCTTCTCCTCCAGAGATTCCGGACCACACAGTAGCAGCAGCAGTGAAGCAGGCATTTCAGAAGTTTCTCCAGATGTTCCTCCGTGCTCTCAGGTCCGTCTCCATCAAATCAGGATTGTGCACGGCACCCTACTTGACAAATAGCAGACATCACCACTGGAGTGGCTGCTGTGAGCTGCGTCGCGCCCCCATCTCCTCCTCCTTCTGTTCACTAATTACAGAGGAAACAGCAGTGAGTTCATGGACTGTACACAGATTACGGAGGAAACAGCAGTGAGTTCATAGACTGTACACAGATTACAGAGGAAACAGCAGTGAGTTCATAGACTGTACACAGATTACAGAGGAAACAGCAGTGAGTTCATAGACTGTACACAGATTACGGAGGAAACAGCAGTGAGTTCATAGACTGTACATGGATTAAAGAGGAAACAGCCAGGTATTCATGGACTGTACACAGATTATAGAAGAAAAGGTGCTTGCTGTCTTGAGGCAATTTAGCGTGAATAAATGCCTATGTGTTACCTCAGATCTTGCAGGAGCGTAGTACAGAAATTGAAGGGTGACCTAGTAGTGGTATTTAAAAGGTCCTTAGACACAAATGAGGTGCCAAAGGATTGGAGTATAGCTTATGTTATTTTGCTTAAGAGAAAGTCAGGAAATGCTAGCCCAGTAATACTGATGTCAGTCATAGGTAAGTTATTAGAAAGTATGCAAAGAGACAGGATATGAAAGTTTTGAGATGGACTAAGACTGACTGAGGATAGTCATCATGGCTTTGTGCAGGGTAGGTCGGGTCTAACCGATCTTAGAATTTTTCAGGGAGATTATCAGGAATTCGATGAAGTCAAGGCAGTGGATGTTGTCTGCATGGATTTTAGCAAGGCCTTTGACAAATTTCTTCATGAGAGGCTGGTCAATAAGGTTCGGTCGCTTGGCGTTCAGGATGAGGTAGCAACGTGGATTCCTCATTGGCTTCATGGGAAAAGCCAGAGTGGGAGGAGAAGGCCGCCTCTCTGACAGGAGCCCTGTGACTAATGGTGTACCGGAAGGGTCAGTGCTGTGTTCATTGTTGTTTGTTATCTATCTCAATGATCTGGGTGATAATGTGGTGAACCGGATCAGAAAATTTGCAGATGACACCAAGTTTGGAAACTTATAGTGGACAGCGAGGAAAACTATCAAAGCTTGCAGTGGAATTTGGACCAGCTGGAAAAATGGGCTGAAAAATAGCAGGTGGAATTTGTTGCAGGCAAGTGTGAGGTGTGTGTGTGTTTTGGAGGACAAACCAGGCTAATAATAATAATAATAACTTTTTATAAACCACTTTTCATACTAACAATGTTGTTCAGAATGCTTTATCATGGAATAAAGTGCAAAGATAAAAGTAAAAGGCAAAATTATGTCAGTTAAAAGCAAGGTTAGGTAAATATGTTTTGAACTGGCACTTCAAAGTGTCAACTGAGTCTGCATCCCTTATAATTTTGGGTATTGAGTCCCACAGTACACATAGCTTAAAAAAGCTGACCTGCCAATATTCTTTTGAGGGAGATTGTTTAAATTTAAGAGACCTGAGAACTCAAGCAGGATTTTGAAACAAAAGTGATTCTATGATGTACTTCAGTCCCACATCATTGGCCAGATCGATGTAGAGTAGTTAGGATGGATGTGATATGTTCCCTCATTCTGGTTTCTGTGGCATGAGTTGAGGTTTGTCAATAGATTGCTTTGGAAGGTGCATTGCAATTATCTAGTCTATTTGATATAAGGATATGAATTAGTTTTCCAGCATCATTATATGATAGTAATGGTCATACCTTTGCAATATTTCTTAAGAATAGAAACACTGCTCTGGCTACTTTCTTTATGTGGGATTTAAAATTTAAATCTGAATCAAGGCTAATACCCAGTTTTGTTACTTCTGATTTTACAAGGTAAGCCAAGTTCCCAAGCTTGTCAACAAAGTTATCTCTTTTGATTTCGGGACCAACTAAAAGTATTTCAGTTTTACCTTCATTTCGTTTTAGGAAATCAATCGCTGATCAAGGGTAGGACTTACACAGTAAACAGCAGAGCATTAAGGAGTGCAGTAGAACAGAGGGATCTAGGAATTCAGATCCATAATTCCTTGAAGGTGACAACACAGGTAGATAGGTTTGTAAAGAAGCTTTTGGCACGTTGGCCTTCATAAACAAAGTATCAAATACAGGAATTGGGATGTTATGTTGAAGTTGTATAAGACATTTGTGAGACCTAATTTGGAGTATTGTGTGAAATCATATACCTACAGGAAGGATGTCAATAAGATTGAAAGAATGTAGAGAAAATTTACAAGGATGTTGCTGGGGTTTGAGGACTTGAGTTATAGGGAAAGGTTGAATAGGTTAGGACTTTATTCCATAGAATCTGGAAGATTGAGGAGAGATTTGATAGAGATGTACACCATTATGAGGGTAAATACTAGCAGGCTTTTTTTCACTGAGGTTGGGTGAGACTAGAACTAGAAGTCATGGGTTAAGGGTGAAAGGTGAAATGTTTAAGGGGAACTTCTTCACTCAGAGAGTGGTGGGAGTAAGAGGAAGGGGTGGATGTAAGTTTGAGTTCAACATTTAAGAAAAGGTTGAATAACTACATGGATGGGAGGGCTATGGTTCAGGTGCAGGTTGATGGAATGGCACCGGACAAATAATAGTTTGGCACAGACTAGATGGACAGAAGGGCCTGTTCTGTGCTGAAGTTCTCTATGCTCCATTAGCCTAACATCCATGGTAGGTAAGATGCTGGAAGGTATTCTGAAGGATAAGACGTACCTAGATTTGGAAAAGGAGGAATTGATTAGGGGTAGGTAATCAGCACAGCGTTTTGCACGGGAGATTTTGTATTATGAAATTGATTGACTATTTTAATGAAGTGACAGGGAAGGCTAATGAGAGGAGTGCAGTAGACCTCATATATATGAATTTCAGTAAGATTTTTGATAAGATTCTGCATGGTTGGCAGCTCTGTAAGGTTAGGGTGTTTGACATCCAAAGAGAGCTGGCATACTGGATACAAAATGGGATGGGTGATGGTGGATGATGGGAGGATGGTTCTCAGACGAGTTCTGTCACCAGGAGTTGGTGCTGGGTGCATTGTTATCTGTCGTCTATGCTATATTAATGATTTGGATGACAATATACAATAAATAGCTACTAAGTTTTCAGATAACAGTAAAATAGCTGGTGGTGTAAACAATGAGTATTCAAGGTTCAAGATTGTTTAATGTCATTTCCAGTACACAAGAACAAGATAATTGTTACTCCAGATCTGATGCAGCACAAAGAAAACACAATAAGGTAAAGAACACAATAATAAAATGTGACGAGAGAGGGTTACAAAAGTACACATAGACTAAGATGTTAACCATCCTGTGCTGGCACCAGTGGGATCAACAGTTGATCTGCCACCTGTCTTCAGGAGAAAGAGAGATAAGGAAGACAATGGAGCAGCATTTGGAAATGTTAATGAAGAGATGAGAGAGTAACGGAAGGAGACACCGGTCTGAGAACTGTCAAGATTGGCTCCTGTTTGAACCCTGAACTGTTTGAAGTGTGATGGATAGGCGATACCCCAGCAGGGGGATAAAAGGGGACAGGTTCACTGAGGCAGGACACACATGACACCACGAAGTAACGAGACCCTGGAAGCGGTGCGCCTCCCACAAGTCGGTGGGAGTTTTTGGAGGGCTGATCGCGGGACCAAGCCAGAGACGCACAAGGTGGAAAGGTACGATCGGCGGGAACCTGGTGTGTGTCCGCCCTTGCCTGGGTGCCGGGTTCACCGCTGAGGAACGATCGTATCTGAAACAGAGGGGTCACAGTCGGTGACCTCAGAAGACATTACAAAGGGCTCGCCCAAAAGCTGACTGCGAGGAATATCGAAGGTCTGTGTGGAAGCCATTTTGAATATTCATTCGCTTTTGCCCTCTCTCTCTCCTCTCCCCCCCCCCCCCCCATCCACTGGCACAGCAGTGATTACTGTGAACTGAACTGAACTTTGCGTCACTTTGAAACTGGTCATTTACCCCAGACGACGATAGAGCTTGATTGATCCTATTATCCTAGTTCTGTGTACATGTGTGTTTATCATTGCTGAACTGTTGTATTTATTATCCTTTTGACCAGAGTACTGTGTTGCTTATTTCTTTAATAAAACTTTCTTAGTTCCAGTAATCCAGACTCCAACTGAGTGGTCCATTTCTGCTGGTTTGGCAACCCAGTTATGGGGTACGTAACAAAAAAAACACAATAAATACATAAGATAGCTTTATACATAGATATATTTTATGTCCATAAAGTGACGCAAGGTAGAGAAGTGTCTGTTCGTAAGGTGACTCTGACCAGAAATGGCAAAGTAGTGGTGCTGGGGGTATCTTGGGGGTGGTCAGTGGGTAGAAGTGTTGATCCTTAATGCTCGGGGAAAGTAACTGTTTTTGAGTCTGGTGGTCCTGGCGTGGATGCTATGTAGCTGCCTCCCTGATGGGAGTGGGACAAACAGTCCATGAGCAGAGTGGCTGGGATCTTTCATGATACTGCTGGCCTTTTTCTGACACCTGTCTGCATACATGTCCTTGGTGGAGGGTAAGCTGGTGCCGGTGATATGTTGGGCAGCTTTGATTACCCATTGCAGAGCCTTCCTGTCAGCCACAGTATGGTTTCTATACCATGCAGTGAAGCAGCATGTTAGGATGCTCTCCACTGTATATCTGGAGAAGATTGTAAGTATTGATGTGCATAGTTCAGCTCTCTTCAGTCTCCTCAGAAAGGAGAGGCACTTTCTTGATTGCGTATAATTTGTTCTGGGACCATGAGAGGTTGTGAGGGATGTGCACTCGCAGGAGTGTGAAACTGCTTGCAGTTTCCACTAATGTGCCACCACTGTAAAGAGGGGTGTGAGTAGTGTGAATTCTCCTGAAGTTGACAACCATCTCCTTTGTCTTGTTGACATTGAGGAAGAGGTCATTTGCCTATCACCAAACCTCATGCTCTTCCACCTCCTCTCTGTACAGTCGTCTCATCGTTGTTGGTGATGAGTTCTACCACGGTTGTATTATTGGCAAACTTGACAACGTGATTACTCAAATGTTTGACCGTGTAGTTGTGTATGAGCAGAGTGTGCAGCAGTGGGCTCAGCACACAGCCCTTGGGGGGTGGGGCATTCAAATTGAGGATGATCAGGAGGGAAGAGGGGTTGCCCATCCTGATACCTGAGGTCTGTAGGTTATGAAGTCCAACACCAAGTTGCACAGTGGTGTAGTTAGACTGAGGAGTAGGAGTTTAGTCACCAAGGTCTGTGAGACAATAGTGCTGTATACTGAACTGAAACCCAGAAACAGCTTTCTGACACGTGTCCTTGTTTACTTGTTGTGTCAGAGCCAGGTGCATGACAGATGCTGCGGCACCTGTTGTGGAGTGATTCTGTTGGTAAACATATTGGTGAGTGTCCACTGTGGCAGGAATGGAGTTTTTGATGTGTGAAGGGTTTTAGCCCAAGATGGCAACTGCTTATTCATTTCCATAGCTGTTGCCTGACCTGCTGAGTTCCTCCAGCATTTTGTATGTGTTATTCTGGACTTCCAGCATCTCCAGAATCTCTTGTGTATAAGATATACTGTTAGCCTGACATCCGTGGTGGGGAAAATGCTGGAGTCAGTTATCAAAGATGTGATAATAGCACATTTGGAAAGCAGTGAAATCATCGGACAAAGTCAGCATGGATTTGTGAAAGAAAAATCATGTCTGACGAATCTCATAGAATTTTTTGAGGATGTAACTAGCAGAGTGGATAGGGGAGAACCAGTGGATGTGGTATATTTGGATTTTCAAAAGGCTTTTGACAAGGTCCCACACAGGAGATTAGTGTGCAAACTTAAAGCATGCGGTATTGGGGGTATGGTATTGATGTGGATAGAGAATTGGTTGGCAGACAGGAAGCAAAGCGTGGGAATAAACAGGACCTTTTCAGAATGGCAGGCAGTGACTAGTGGGGTACGGCAAGCCTCAGTGCTGGGACCCCAGTTGTTTACAATATATATTAATGATTTAGATGAGGGAATTAAATGCTGCATCTCCAAGTTTGTGGATGACCCGAGGCTGGGCTGCAGTGTTAGCTGTGAGGAGGATGCTAAGAGGATGCAAGGTGACTTGGATAGGTTAGATGAGTGGGCAAATTCATGGCAGATGCAATTTAATGTGGATAAATGTGAGGTTATCCACTTTGGTGGCAAGAACACGAAAACAGATTATTATCTGAATGGTGGCCGATTACGAAAAGGGGAGGTGCAACGAGACCTGGGTGTAATTGTACACCAGTCATAAGTGGGCATGCAGGTACAGCAGGCGGTGAAAAAGGCGAATGGTATGTTGGCATTCATAACAAGAGGATTCGAGTACAGGAGCAGGGAGGTTCTACTGCAGTTGTACAAGGCCTTGATGAGACCACAACTGGAGTATTGTGTGCAGTTTTGGTCCCCTAATCTGAGGAAAGACATTCTTGCCATAGAGGGGGTACAAAGAAAGTTCACCAGATTGATTCCTGGGATGGCAGAACTTTCATACGAAGAAAGACTGGATCGACTAGGCTTATACTGGCTGGAATTTAGAAGATTGAGGGGGGATCTTATTGAAACGTATAAAATTCTAAAGGGATTGGACAGGCTAGATGCAGGAAGATTGTTCCCGATGTTGGGGAAGTCCAGAACGAGGGGTCACAGTTTAAGGATAAAGGGGAAGCCTTTTAGGACCGAGATGAGGAAAAACTTCTTCACACAGAGAGTGGTGAATCTGTGGAATTCTCTGCCACATGAAACAGTTGAGGCCAGTTCATTGGCCATATTTAAGAAGGAGTTAGATATGGCCCTTGTGGCTAAAGGGATCGGGGGTATAGAGAGAAAGCAATTACAGGGTTCTGAATTGGATGATCAGCCATGATCATACTGAATGGCGGTGCAGGCTCGAAGGGCCGAATGGCCTACTCCTGCACCTATTTTCTATGTTTCTAAGATATCTATCATTTATATTAATTCCTTCTTCATTATTATTTCTTCCTTCTAGGAGACTAATTTTTACTTTTGTTTATCTAACTTCCTTTGCATATCCTTGCAGAAGGTCTGAAAATGTGTTTTCATTTTCTCACCAGTTTTCTCTCATGTGTTATTTTCTCCTTGGTCTACCATGGTTACCATGGTTACCATAAGACAATAAGATCTAGGAGCAGAATTAAGCCATTTGGCTCATTGAGTCTGCTCTGACGTTTCATCATGACTGATCCAATTTTCCTCGCAGCCCCAATCTCCTGTCTTCTCCCCGTATCCTTTTATGCCCTGACCAATCAAGAGTCTATCAACCTCTGCCTGACATTAAGACTTGGCCTCCACAACTGCCGTTGGAAAAGAATTCCACAGATTCACCACTCCCTGGCTAAAGAAATTCCTCTTCATCTCCATCCCCTCTATCTGAGCTGTGTACTCTGGTCTTAGACTCTCCCACCACTGGAAACATCCTCTCCACATCCACTCTATCAAGGCCTTTTACCATTCGATAAGTTTCAATGAGGTCACCAGTCATTTTTCTGCATTCTAGAGAATACAGGCCCAGAGCCATCAAACACTCTTCATATGACAAACCATTGAATCCTAGAAACATTTTCATGAACTTCCTTTGAACCCTCTCCAGTGTCAGCACATCCTTTCTAAGATAAGATAACAAACCTACTCACAATATTCCAAGTAAGGCCTCACCAGCGCTTTATAAAGTTTCAACATTACATCCTTGTTTTTATATTCTAGTCCTTCTGAAATGAATGCTAACGTTGCATTTGCCTTCCTCACCACAGACTCAATCTGCAAATTAGGGAACCCTGCACAAGGTCTCCTTTTTTTTTGTATTTTCTCTCCATTTGGAAAATATTCAACAGTTTTATTTCTTCTATCCAAGTCCATGACCATAAATTTCCCAACACTGTATTCCATCTGCATTTCATCTGAATGTGCAATGTGTAAATTATAGTAATTTGTAATAAGTAGTATGTACAACAGAACAGTCAATATAGCATAGAAATGCAATTATGTCAGTGTGAATTTATCAGTCTGATGGCCAGGTGGAAGAAATTGTACTGGAGCCTGTTGGTCCTGGCTTTAATGTTGTGGTGCTGTTTCCTGGATGGCAACAACTGGAACAGATTGTGGGGGATTGGGGTGACTTGGGTCCCCAGTGATCACCTCTGGCCCCTTTTACACATCTGTTGCTGTGAGCTGTCTGCACCACTTTCTGCAGAGTCCTGCGATTGAGGGAAGTACAGTTCCCATACCAGGCAGTCGGCCAGTCAGACGTAGCCAGTCAGGATGCTCTCAATTGTGCCCCTGCAGAAAGTCATTAGGATTTTGGAACTCATGCCAAACTTCTTAACCGTCTGAGGTGAAAGAGATGCTGATGTGCTTTTTTCACCACACAGCCGGTATGAACAGACTACGTGAGGACCTCGGTGATGTGTATGCCAAGGAACTTGAAGCTGTTCATCCTCTTAACCCCAGATCCATTGATGTCAATAGAGATGAGCCTGTCTCCATTCCTCCTGTAGTCCACAACCAGCTCCTTTGAGGGAGAGGTTGCTTTCTTGACACCACTGTCTCAAGGTGATGACTTCTTCTTTATAAGCTGCCTCTGTAGTAGAACACTACTAGCCATGAGCAGCCAGTCAGAAAAAGCTCCCTTTATTCTTACTCTTTGCCTCCTGCCAATTAGCCACTGCTTTATCCATGCTAGAATCTTTCCTATAATACCATGGGCTCGTAGCTTGTTAAGCAGCCTCATGTGTGGCACCTTGTCAAAGGCTTTCTGAAAATCCAAGTACACAACATCAACCAATTCCCCTTTGTCTATTCTGCTTATTACTTCTTCAAAGAATTCCAGCAGATTTGTCAGGCAAGATTTTCCTTGAAGGAACCATGCTGATTACAGCCTATTTTATCATGTGCCTCCAAGTTGCCTGAGACCTCATCCTTAATAATCAACTCTAACATCTTCCTAATCACTGAGGTCAGACTAACTGGCCTATAGTTTCCTTTCTTCTGCCTCTCTCCTTCTTGAAGAGTGGAGTGACATTTGCAAGTTTCCAGTCTTCCGGAAACATTCCAGAATCCAGTGATTGTTGAAAGATCATTACTAATGACTCCACGATCTCTTCAGCCACCTCTTTCAGAACCCTGGGGTGTACATCATCTGGCCCAGGTGACTTATCTACCTTTAGACTTTTCTCTCTAGTAATGGCAACTTCACACATTTCATGCCCCCGATACCTGGAACTTCCACCATACTGCTAGTGTCTTCCACAGTGAAGACTGATGCAAAATACTTATTCAGTTTGTCTGCCATTTCCTTGCCCCCCATTACTACCTCTCCAGCATCGTTTTCCAGTGGTCCGATATTCACTCTCTCCTCTCCTTTACACTTTAGGTATCTGGAGAAACTTTTGGTATCCTCTTTAATATTATTGGCAAGCTTACTTTTATATTCCATCTTTACCTTCATTAGACTTTTTTAGTTGCCTTCTGTTGGTTTTTAAAAGCTTCCCAATCCTCTAAATTCCACAGATTTTTTTTTTTTTTGCTCTAGTACATGCCCTCTCTTTAGCTTTTATGTTGGCTTTGATTTCTCTTGTTAGCCACAGTTTCCTTCAGAATACTTCTCCCTCTTTGGGATGCATATATCCTGTGCTTTCCAAATTGCTTCCAGAAATTCAAGCCATTGCTGCTCTGCCATCATCCCTGCCAGTGTTCTTTTCCAATCAATCCTGGCCAACTCCTCTCTCATGCCTCTGTAGTTCCCTTTACTCCACTGTAATATCCTGATACATCTGACTTTAGCTTCTTCTTCTCAACATTCAGGGTGAATTTGATCATATTATGATTACTTTCCCCAAAGAGTTCTTTTACCTTAAGCTCTCTAATCAATTCTGGTTCATTGCACAACACCCAGTCCAGAATAGCTGATCACCTATTGGGCTCAACCATAAGCTGCCATAAAAAGCCATTTCGTAGGCACTTTAGAAATTTCCCCTCCTGTAATCCAGCACCAAACTGATTTTCCCAATCTACCTGCATACTGAAGTCCTCCATGACTATCGTAACATTTCTCTTAAGGTATGCATTTTCTATCTCCTGTTATAATTTGTAGACCACATCCTTACTAATGTTTGAGGGTCTGTATACAACTCCCATCAGTGACTTTTTATCCTTGCAGTTCCTTAGCTCTGTCCACATTCATCACCTTCCAACCCAATGTCACTTCTTTCTAATGATTTGATTTCATTTTTACCAACAGAGGAACGGTGCACCCTCTGCCTTCCTGCCTATCCATTCGATACAGTATGTATCCTTGGACATTAAGCTCCCAGCTATAATCTTTCAGCCATGTTGTGATGCCCACAACATCATACCTGCCAATCTGCAACTGTGTTGCAAGTTCATCTACCTTATTCCGCATACTTGCATACATTCAGATGCGATAACTACAATCCTGTATTCACCCATTTCTCAGCCTTTTACATTGCAACTTATCCTGTTGAATGCAATTTTGCCCTATCAACAGGCTCTCCTCACTACACATTGCTTCTGTTTGTAAAAAACTACCTCATCTTCAGTACTACTATCTGCCTTTCCTATGATACTTCTTGTATCGAAATATAGGCAGCTCAGGACACTAGTTACACTATGATCAACCTTTTGATTCTTGAGTTTGTCTGAGGTCTTACCAACATCTCTCCACAACCTCTTCACTAACTGTTCTGGCACTCTGGTTCCCATCCCCCTGCAACTCTAGTTTAAACCCTACCATGCAGCGTTAACAAACCTTCCCACAAGGATAATAGTCCTTCTGCAGTTCAGGTGCACACTGTCCCTTCTGTACAGGTCCCACCTTCCCTGAAAGAGAGCCCAAAGATCCAAAAATTTTATGCCCTCCCTCCTACACCAACGCCTTAGCCACACATTAAACTGTATAATCTTCCTAGTTCTGGCCTCACTAGCACGTGGCATATGTAGCATTCCTGAGACCACAACCCTGGAGGTCCTGCCCTTTAACTTAGCAACTAACTCCCAGAACTCCCCATGTAGAACCTCATCACTCATCCTACCCAAGTCATTGGTACCTATGAGGACCACGACCTCTGGCTGTTCACCCTCCCACTTAAGAATGCTGAGGAATTGGTCCAAGGTAACCTAGACTCTGGCACTCAGGAGGCTACATACCATCCTGGAATCTCATTCTCACCCACAGAACCTCCTGTCTGTTCCCCTAACTAACAAATCCCCAATCACCAAAGCATGCCTCTTCTCCCTTCCCTTCTGAGTCACAGAGTCAGACTCAGTGCCAGAGACCCAACCACTGTGACTTTCGTCTGTTAAGGTCACCCCTCGCATGGGAACTTACTTCCCTTAATTGCAGGACTCTGCAGAGAGTGGTGTGGACAGCCCAGTACATCTGTAGAAGTGAACTTCCCACTGTTCAGGACATTTACAGAGACAGGTGCATAAAAAGGGCCTGAAGAATCATTGGGGACCAGAGCACAACCACAAACTGTTCCAGCTGCTACCATTTGGGAAATGGTACTGCAGCATTAAAGCCAGGACCAACAGACTCCAGGACAGCTTCTTCCACCAGGCAATCAGACTGATTAATTCATGCTGATACAATTGTATTTCTATGTTATATTGCCTGTCTAGTTGTACATATTATTTATTACAAATGACTATAAATTTCACATTGCACATTCAGATGGAGACGTAACGTAAAGATTTTTACTCCTCATGTATGTGAAGGATGTAAAAAATAAAGTTAATTCAATTAAATTTAATAAAAAGTAACTTATAATGTTTGCCACTTTTCCTGCTGTCATAAACTTCAATCTAATTTTCAACCTACTTTTTAAAAAAATCTTCATTCATTCAATTTTGTGTTCTTTATAAAATTCTATTTCTATGCTTATTCTTTTCCATAAAAGCTTTTACTAGAAGGCAACCAACTAATCTCAGCCCATTACATGTAAAAAAAATTGAAAATAGCCTGATATCACGATGGGCTCTTGGAAACTGCCTCAAATTCATTGCATTAAGTTGCACTCCATTACACTTGCCAATTTTGATTGGCAAATCTCTGTGACAAGTCAGCCATAATTACAGCATTGCCTTTTCTTACAATCTGCCACAGTACTGCTCTTCTGCTCTGAATACTGCTCTCACCAATGAATGTTTTTCTGTTATTTCTTATCTCTACCCAGCTGATCCTGCTTCTTCATCCCCTGAGCCAGGATAATTGTTCACACCATTCTCTGCCCTCTGAACTATCTCACCCTTCTTCAGTATGCCTATATTCCTGAAATCTCAGATGCCCATAATTTTCAGTTCTCAACCTTGCAACCACATCCCCATAATGACTGCTTCGTGTGACATTGATTTTCTTATCACTATCTTGTCTTGTGCTCTCCTACCATTGTTTGCTCTGTGCTTTCCCGCCACGGTCTGATTAGTTATTCCCTTCTCATGCATTACTTACTTTAAAGCCCTGATGGTTATGATTGAAATGAAGTGCCTCAGACCAGAACAATGCCTCTTTCCGGTTCTGCATGTACTGAACCCTTCTCTATCGCCTGATTTGTTTCACCCTATGTCAGTATGTATGTGGCAAAGGCGGTATTCTAACATTATTGTCCTTGTGGCTCTGCTTTGAATCAGACAACCTATTTGTCTGACCTATCTTGCTGCTTCCTATATGGACTGTGAGAACTGAATCTGTTCCTCCATGTTCATCTCCAACACTGAGGAGGTGTCCTTAATCCCAGCTCCAAGCACAGCCTTTTGACCTAGACGTGACAGCAGGAAAAAAATTCCTGTAACTATAGTCCCCTATCACTGCTACATTCCTTTATATTCCCCCAAACTACACTCCCTGTATTCAGGTAATAGGTCAGTGGCTCATCTTCTCAGCACTGCTTCTGTCGTCCAGGTATGACACTTAAGGAAGCTCATGCCAAAAGGACTGAAACTGTCCAACACTATCTTTCTGGCCAAAGGAGCCACTTCCTTTTTCTATGACCACTGACCAAACTAAACATTCTTTCCGCTAGGGTATATAACCTCCCAAAACAAAGTCCAGTTAACTGTTTCCTCTCCGAAGTCCCATCAACTCTGCTTAAGTTCTCTGAGCTGTGTATCTTCTGTGAGTAAAATAATATCAATGTGCGAGGGTGTAAATGCAGATCACTTGCAAGTCCATTTTTGGATGCTGTAAAATCTGTGGTTGTTATACAAGTATGGCAAGTACTGTAGGTAGATCAGTGAGCTGGCAGAATGAATTCAATAACTTCAGAAGTGGGTAATTATCGCATTGTACAAATCGACACTGAGGGATATAGTAGTATATCATTGAATCAGGAATATAGTATATTATTGAATCAGGAACATGATTGTATATTATTGAATCAGGAATATGATTGTATATCATTGAATCAGAAATATGACAGTATATTATTGAATCCGAATCAGGAATAGGTTTAATATCACTATCTCGTATGTCTTATGTTGTGTAACTACACTGAGGACTATGATTGTTTATTATTGAACTAGGATCAGAAATCAGATTTATTACCATTGTTGCATTCATCTTATATTATATAACTATTGAATGTTAATCAAATAAATCAACCATATGGGTGTACGTTAATATCATTGGGATATATTGAAGAAATATTGAGAGTGATAATTGACTCATTAATTTGAATGCCTGGGCAAAGTGGAAAAGCAAAAGCAAAGGGAGTGTTGGTTCATATCCCAGAATAGATGTAAACAGCAATAATGAGCTGATTGGATCATACTCAGAATAAAACCTTCAATCTGTTCAAAAAACATGCACCCACGCTGGAGATGTTATTGGGGTGAACAGCACAAACAATCCCAAAATGTATGGGAATTAGAAATAAAGAAAATGGACAATATAGAAATTACAGTTTTAATTTATAGTAACACACATCAAAGTTGCTGGTGAACGCAGCAGGCCAAGCAGCATCTGTAAGAAGAGGTGCAGTCGACGTTTCAGACCGAGACCCTTCGTCAGGACTAACTGAAGGAAGAGTGAGTAAGGGATTTGAAAGTTGGAGGGGGAGGGGGAGATCCAAAATGATAGGAGAAGACAGGAGGGGGAGGGATAGAGCCAAGAGCTGGACAGGTGATAGGCAAAAGGGGATACGAGAGGATCATGGGACAGGAGGTCCGGGAAGAAAGACAAGGGGGTGGGGAACCCAGAGGATGGGCAAGAGGTATATTCAGAGGGACAGAGGGAGAAAAAGGAGAGTGAGAGAAAGAATGTGTGCATAAAAATGAATAACAGATGGGGTACGAGGGGGAGGTGGGGCCTTAGCGGAAGTTAGAGAAGTCGATGTTCATGCCATCAGGTTGGAGGCTACCCAAACGGAATATAAGGTGTTGTTCCTCCAACCTGAGTGTGGCTTCATCTTTACAGTAGAGGAGGCCGTGGATAGACCTGTCAGAATGGGAATGGGATGTGGAATTAAAATGTGTGGCCACTGGGAGATCCTGCTTTCTCTGGGGGACAGAGTGTAGGTGTTCAGCAAAGCTGTCTCCCAGTCTGCGTCGGGTCTCGCCAATATATAAAAGGCCACATCGGGAGCACCGGACGCAGTATATCACCCCAGTCGACTCACAGGTGAAGTGTTGCCTCACCTGGAAGGACTGTTTGGGGCCCTGAATGGTGGTAAGGGAGGAAGTGTAAGGGCATGTGTAGCACTTGTTCCGCTTACACGAATAAGTGCCAGGAGGGAGATCAGTGGGGAGGGATGGGGGGGACGAATGGACAAGGGAGTTGTGTAAGGAGCGATCCCTGCGGAATGCAGAAAGGGGGGGAGGGAAAGATGTGCTTAGTGGTGGGATCCCGTTGGAGGTGGCGGAAGTTACGGAGAATAATATGTTGGACCTGGAGGCTGGTGGGGTGGTAGGTGAGGACCAGGGGAACCCTATTCCTAGTGGGGTGGCGGGAGGATGGAGTGAGAGCAGATGTACGTGAAATGGGGGAGATGCGTTTAAGAGCAGAGTTGATAGTGGAGGAAGGGAAGCCCCTTTCTTTAAAAAAGGAAGACATCTCCCTCGTCCTAGAATGAAAAGCCTCATCCTGAGAGCAGATGCGGCGGAGACGGAGGAATTGTGAGAAGGGGATGGCGTTTTTGCAAGAGACAGGGTGAGAAGAGGAATAGTCCAGATAGCTGTGAGAGTCAGTAGGCTTATAGTAGACATCAGTGGATAAGCTGTCTCCAGAGACAGAGACAGAAAGATCTAGAAAGGGGAGGGAGGTGTCGGAAATGGACCAGGTAAACTTGAGGGCAGGGTGAAAGTTGGAGGCAAAGTTAATAAAGTCAACGAGTTCTGCATGCGTGCAGGAAGCAGCGCCAATGCAGTCGTCGATGTAGCGAAGGAAAAGTCGGGGACAGATACCAGAATAGGCACGGAACATAGATTGTTCCACAAACCCAACAAAAAGACAGGCATAGCTAGGACCCATACGGGTGCCCATAGCTACACCTTTAGTTTACTTCCGCCACCTCCAACGGGATCCAACCACTAAGCACATCTTTCCCTCCCCCCGCCCCTCTGCATTCCGCAGGGATCGCTCCTTACACAACTCCCTTGTCCATTCGTCCCCCCCATCACTCCCCACTGATCTCCCTCCTGGCACTTATCCGTGTAAGCGGAACAAGTGCTACACATGCCCTTACACTTCGTCCCTTACCACCATTCAGGGCCCCAAACAGTCCTTACAGGTGAGGCAACACTTCACCTGTTCACCACTTCACATGTGGCCTTTTATATATTGGCGGGACCCGACGCAGACTGGGAGACCGCTTTGCTGAACACCTACGCTCTGTCCGCCAGAGAAAGCAGGATCTTCCAGTGGCCACACATTTTAATTCCACATCCCATTCCCATTCTGACATGTCTATCCACGGCCTCCTCTACTGTAAAGATGAAGCCACACTCAGGTTGGAGGAACAACACCTTATATTCTGTCTGAGTAGCCTCCAACCTGATGGCATGAACATCGACTTCTCTAACTTCCGCTAAGGCCCCACCTCCCCCTCGTACCCCATCTGTTACTCATTTTTATGCACACATTCTTTCTCTCACTCTCCTTTTTCTCCCTCTGTCCCTCTGAATATACCTCTTGCCCATCCTCTGGATGCCCCCCCCCTTGTCTTTCTTCCCGGACCTCCTGTCCCATGATCCTCTCGTATCCCCTTTTGCATATCACCTGTCCAGCTCTTGGCTCTATCCCTCCCCCTCCTGTCTTCTCCTATCATTTTGGATCTCCCCCTCCCCCTCCAACTTTCAACTCCCTTACTCACTCTTCCTTCAGTTAGTCCTGACGAAGGGTCTCGGCCTGAAACGTCGACTGCACCTCTTCCTGCAGATGCTGCCTGGCCTGCTGCGTTCACCAGCAACTTTGATGTGTGTTGCTTGAATTTCCAGCATCTGCAGAATTCCTGTTGTTTGTGTTTAATTTATAGTTATAGTTTTAATCACCAATCAACTCAGGTCTCTATATCTCATAAAATGTTATGAAACTAAATTCAATAATAGTAAAGATTGTGGTTGTTATTAAAAATGATTTGTTCTTAAAAGTTCTATGCCAACATCTACTCAGCTCTCTCAAAACAAGACAATCAAAGGTAGGGCACAAGGGAATATCGAGGAACAGAGGGACCTTGGTGTACGTTCAAGGATTCCTAAAGCTAGAAAGGGTGGTGAGGAAGGCAAGTGGGAAGCTGATCTTCATTAACTGGGGCAAAGAATATATTAGCAGGAAGGTTATGGTAAAACTTTGTAAAACATTAGTCAGACCCAGCTGGAATATTGTGTGTAGTTTTGGTCCACACTGAGCACAGTGCAAGATTGAACTGGAGAGTGTGGTGGAGATTCACCAGGATGTTTCCTGGAATTGAATGTTTCATTTCTGTTTTCGTTTTGCACTACCTTGATGTACTTATGTATGGAGTGATTTCTCTGGATGGCAGGCTTTTCACTAAGCTTTTCACTCTACCTTGGTACGGAGGGGGAACTTGCAGAGGTACACAAATTTCTCCCTATAGCCGAGGTGTCTAAAACTAAGAGGCATACATTTAGAGTAATGGGTAAGAGGGGATCAAGGGAAGAACAAATTCGCCCAGAGTGTGACTGGAAGACTGGAATCTGGAACACACTGCCTGAATGGATGGTGGAGGTAGACTCCCACAACATGTATCTGAATGAGCACTTGAATCACCAAGGCTTAGAAAGCAATGGACTAAGTGCTGATAAATAAGATCAGTATAGATTTAACAGTTATTTAAATCATTATTTAATAGTTATTACAGGTACGGTGGGCTGAAGAACGTGTTCCTGTGCTGGATGACTCTGTGATATTATGACAATATATCTGTGATATTAAGGCAACTGATTCAGATCAAAATCAGAGTCAGGTTTAATATCACTGGCTTATGCCATGTTGTCGTTCACCAGTTGCACATCACAATAGAAAAAATGTGAATTACAGTAAATGTGCATCTAGATTAAATTGTTAAATTAGATAAATAGTGCAAATATAGACAATTTTGATAAGTAGTGAGGTAGTGCTTCATTCAGAAATCGTTTGGCCAAAGGAAAGAAGCTGTTCCTGAATCAGGCTTCTGTACCTCCTCCCTGCTTTAGGCAGCTTGTGTAAGATGGTCTCCAGTGGATCATGGTGACTGGGGATCATGGTGATCCCCAGTCATTTCTAAGGTACACACAGGTATGCAATATGACATCCTTTCACCCAGAAATGCTTGATGCTCTAATTGTGATGTAACAGGCAGGTGGCATTCAATGAATGAGTAACACCTGCAAAATTCTGGAGGAACTCAGCAGCTAGGAAAAGACGCTTTGGTCCGAAACCCTTCAGCAGGACTGGAGAAAAAAGCAAAGAAGTAGATTTAAAATGTGGGGTGAAGGGAGAGAGAGAAACACCAGGTGATAGTTGAAAGCTGAAGGGGGGGGAGGGATGAAGTGAAGAGCTGGGAAGTTGATTGGTGAAAGAGACAGAAGGCCATGGAAGAAAGAAAAAGGGGGAGGAGCACCAGAAGGAGGCAATGGGCAGGCAAGGACATGGGGTGAGAGAGGGAAAAGGGAATGGGAAATGGTGATGGGGGGGGGGGCATTACCAGAAGTTTGTGAAATCGATGTTCATGTCATCAGGTTGGAGGCTACCCAGACGGAATATAAGGTGCTGTTCCTCCAACCTAAGTGTGGCCTCATCACAACAGTGGAGGAGGCCATGGATAGCCATATCAGAATGAGAGTGGGAAGTGAAATTAAAATGGGTGGACACTGGGATATCCAACTTGTCCTGGCAGTTGGAGTGTAGATGCTTAGTGAAGCGGTCTCCCAATCTACATTGGGTCTCACCGATATACAGGAGGCCACACCGGGAGCACCGAACATGGTAAATGACTCCAACAGACTCACAGGTGAAGTGTCACCTCACTGGAAGGACTGTTTAGAGGGAGGTGTAGGGGCAGGTGTAGTACTTGTTCCACTTGCAAGGATAAGTGCCAGGAGGGAGATCAATGGGGAGGGACGAATGGACAAGGGAGTCACATAGGGAGTGAAACCTGCGGAAAGCGGAAATTTGGGGGGGGGGGCAAGGAGAAGAAGTGCTTGGTGATGGGATACTGTTGGAGATGGCAGAAGTTTCAGGGAATTATGTGCTGGTAGCAGAGGCTGGTGGGGTGGTAGGTGAAGTCAAGAGGAACCCCATCCCTAGTAGTGTGTCAGGAGGATGGGGTAAGAAAAGACGTGCGTGAAATGGAAGAGATGTGGTTGAGGGCAGCATGGATGGTGGAGGAAGGGAAGCCCCTTTCTTTGAAAAAGGAGGACATCTCCTTCATTCTAGAATGAAAAGCCTCATCGTGAGAGCAGATGTAGTGAAGATGGAGGAATTAAGAGAAGGGGATGGCGTTTACACAAGTAACAGGGTGGGACGAGGTATAGTCCAGGTAGCTGTGAATGAGAAATTTGACCCAGCCACTAGATAAGCATGTTATAGACACTGGTCTATAACCTTCCTGCATCAATCAGCACCAAGCGGCAGACATTCTCTTGTTCAAAAATAGGCTGACTGATAAACATAGACCAGTTCATTTAACCCCAGTGGAAACAATAATCAGGGAGACTAAGAATCACTGAGACAAATGTGGAATGATTAGAAAATATGACTTTATTATTATCAAATCATGCCTTACATACAGAATAAAGGATTAACTGAGAATTGGTGATGAAAATGTGGTTGATATGGTAAGGGTGGGTATGTGCATACGCGCTGAATGGTAGGCCAGATATCGAGACTGAAGGCCAGGTGGTAGTGTGGAAAGAAAACTGGCTTAGTAACAGGAAACAAAGATTAGCAGAGAAAGATTATTTCTGAACTGGAGGTGAAGGGTAGGGTGGATTTCTTGTGAGGTCTGTACATGGAACACTAGCTCTCCTTGAAAAAGAGATTGCTCTGTTATTGTCATGTGTACCAGCAGGTATTGGAAAGCTCCTTTTCTATACAGATTAAATCAGAACAGTTTAAACAATAACAGAAAGCAGAATTAAAGTGTAACAGCTACAGAAACAGTGCAGAACTGAAAAACAGTAAGCTGCAAAATCATAACAAGGCAGACTGTGAGGTGGAGACACCATCTTTTGTACTAGGGAAACATTCAGCTGTCTTGTGATAGTGAGGTAGAAGCTATGCTTCAGAATGTGACTTCAAGCTTTTGTAACAACCTGATGCAAGAGGAGAGAAGAGAAAATGTCTGGGTGAGTGAGGTTTCTGATTGTTCTGGCTGGCAGCTTTACTAAGGCAGCAAGACACATAGACAGAGAGTTATACACCATGGAAACAGCCTTTTCTGCCTAATGCATGCCAAACAAAATGCCTGACCGAGCGAGTCCTATTTTGCTATATTTTGCTGATTACCATTTAAAGCCTTTCCACAAGTATACAGGACACAACTGGATATCTTTCAAATCTGCAGGTGACAGAAAACTTGTAGATGACATGATCTGAGACTGGACAATGAGGAATTGGGGAAGGGATGGGGAGGTGGTGTGATCTCTGAGTGGACAGTGAGGGATTGAGGAATCGTTGAAGAGGTGGAGTGATCTCTGAGTGGACAGTGAGGGATTGGGGAATGGATAGGGAGGTCGAGTGATCTGTGAGCGGACAGTGAGGGTTTGAGGAATTGATGGGGAGTTGGAATGATCTGAGAGTGGACAGTGAGGGACTGGGAATGGATGGGGAGGTGGAGTGATCTGTGAGTGGACAGTGAGGGATTGGGGAATGGATAGGGAGGTGGAGTGATCTGACAGTGGACAGTGAGGGATTGGGAAATGGATAGGGAGGTGGAATGATCTGTGAGTGGACAGTGAGGGACTGAGAATGGATACGGAGGTGGAGTGATCGGTGAGTTACTGTGAGGGACTGGGAATGGATAGGGAGGTGGAGTGATCTGAGAGTGGACAGTGAGGGATAGGGGAATCATTGCAGAGGTGGAGTGATCTCTGAGTGGACAGTGAGGGATTGGGGAATGGGGGGAGGTCGAGTGATCTGTGGGCGGACAGTGAGGGATTGAGGAATTGATGGGGAGGTGGAATGATCTGAGAGTGGACAGTGAGGGACTGGGGATGGATAGGGAGGTGGAGTGATCTGTGAGTGGACAGTGAGGGATTGGGGAATGGATAGGGAGGTGGAATGATCTGAGATTGGACAGTAAGGGATTGAGGAATCGTTGAAGAGGTGGAGTGATCTGAGAGTGGACAGTGAGGGATTGAGGAATGGATAGGGAGGTGGAATGATCCGTAAGTGGACAGTGAGGAATTGGGGAATGGATGGGGAGGTGGTGTGATGTGTGAGTGGACAGTGAGGGATTGGGGAATTGTTGCAGAGGTGGAGTGATCTGTGAGTGGACAGTGAGGGATTGGGGAATTGATGGGGAGGTGGAGTGATCTGAGAGTGGACAGTGAGGGATTGAGGAATTGATGGGGAGATGGAGTGATCTGTGAGTCGACAGTGAGGGATTGGGGAATGGATAGGGAGGTGGAGTGATCTGACAGTGGACAGTGAGGGATTGGGAAATGGATAGGGAGGTGGAATGATCTGTGAGTGGACAGTGAGGGACTGAGAATGGATACGGAGGTGGAGTGATCGGTGAGTTACTGTGAGGGACTGGGAATGGATAGGGAGGTGGAGTGATCTGAGAGTGGACAGTGAGGGATAGGGGAATTGTTGCAGAGGTGGAATGATCTGTGAGTGGACAGTGAGGGATTGGGGAATGGATGGGGAGGTGGAGTGATCTGTGAGTGGACAGTGAGGGATTGAGGACTGGATAGGGAGGTGGAGTGATGTGTGAGTGGACAGTGAGGGACTAGGAATGGATAGGGAGGTGGAGTGATCTGTGAGTGGACAGTGAGGGACTGGGAATGGATAGGGAGGTGGAATGATCTCCAAGCGGACAGTGAGGGATTGGGGAATGGATGGGGAAGTGGTGTGATGTGTGAGTGGACAGTGAGGGATTGGGGAATCGTTGTGGAAGTGGAGTGATCTGAGAGTGGACAGTGAGGAACTGAGGAATGGATAGGGAGGTGGTGTGATCTGAGAGTGGACAGTGAGGGATTGAGGAATTGATGGGGAGGTGGAGTGATCTGTGAGCGGACAGTAAGGGATTGAGGAATCGTTGTGGAAGTGGAGTTATCTGAGAGTGGACAGTGAGGGTCTGGGAATGGATGGGGAGGTGAAGTGATCTGTGAGTGGACAGTGAGGGATTGAGGAATCATTGTGGAAGTGGAGTGATCTGAGAGTGAACATTGAGGAACTGGGAATGGATAGGGAGGTGGAGTGATCTGTGAGTGGACAGTGAGGGATTGGGGAATTGATGGGGAGGTGGAGTGATCCATGAGCGGACAGTGAGGGTCTGGGAATTGATGGGGAGATGGAGTGATCTGAGGATGGACAGTGAGGGGACTGGGAATGGATAGGGAAGTGGAATGATCTGTGAGTGGACAGTGAGGGATTGGGGAATTGATGGGGAGGTGGAGTGATCTGTGAGCGGACAATGAGGGATTGGGGAATCGTTGTGGAAGTGGAGTGATCTGTGAGCGGACAGTAAGGAATTGAGGAATCGTGGAAGTGGAGTGATCTGTGAGCGGACAGTAAGGGATTGAGGAATCGTTGTGGAAGTGGAATGATCTGAGAGTAACAGAGAGGGTCTGGGAATGGAAGGGAAGGTGAAGTAATCAGTGATTGACAGTGAGGGACTGGGGAATGGAATGTCTGTGGGAATGGACAGTGAGGAGGTTGATGGAAGTAAATGCTGGAAATGTAACATTCTAAATTTTGTTCTGAGGAATGGTACGTGCAATTCCATAAGGGTGAATGGTCAGAGATGTGGGGTAAATGATCATGGCTTAATGAATATAGCAGAGTAATTTGCAATAGGATTCTGGGTACAGAGTCAAGATGAACTTGGCTGCCGTTGGTGTGTCTAGCTGTGGGGAGGGGTGGATTGGAGGGAGAGGAGGAACATCAGGAGGGATGTGAAGTCTTTGGGACACACCATTACCAACAGGGTGAAGGTAACCTGTTGTATGGTGTTGCAAACCCAAAACAGAAAACCTGCGTCACAATGCTACCATGATATGAAATAAAACCTGTAGCATCTGGATAACAACAGGCATCATGTAGCTCAGTGCCACCATCATGCTGCAGGCTACCTACAGTATGTTGTTGTCAACCGAGTCAGTGAAGCAGTGCTGTCAACAGGTAACAGGAGACTTGTCGTGCAGTGGTACCACCAGGGAACCAGCTACCCGCAACATAATGCAAAACAACTGAACAATCATCAGGAACAGGCAACAATGCAAAAACTGGGAACAGATTACTTGTATTACCCAGGGGCCCCCCATTTTAATTCCACTTCCTATTCCCATTCCAATATATCCATCCATGGCCTCCTCCACTGTTGGGATAAGGCCACACTTAGGTTGGAGGAACAACACCTTATATTCCATCTGGGAGCCTCCAACCTGATGGCATGAACATCAATTTCTCAAACTTCAGTAATATCGCCACCCCTACTTCACCATTTCCCATCCCCTTGACCCTCTCTCATGTTCTCCCCTTGCCCTCCCATTGCCTCCCTCTGGTGTTCCTCTTCCCTCCCCCCCCCCCCACCATTTTCTTCTTTCTTCCATGGCCTTCTGTCTCTTTCACCATCAACTTCCCAGCTCTTTGCTTCATCCCTCCACCTCCAGGTTTCACCTCTCACCTGGTGTTTCTCTCTCCCCCTCCCCCCACCTTTTAAATCTACTCCTCAGCCTTTTTTCTCCAGTCCTGCCGAAGGGTTTCAGCCCGAAATGTTGACCGTACTTATTTCCATAGATGTTGCCTGGCCTGTCAAGTTCCTCCAGCATTTTGCGTGTGTTGCTTCGATTTCCAGCACCTGCAGATTTTTTCTTGTTTGTGACTTGTTACAGTGCTACAGTCAGTTTGTGGACAACCTGTAGCTCAGTGGTTTCATAAAGCAATAGACAACAGCAGTGTAGTACAGATAACTGAGGCTATCACCCTGCAGCACAATGCTACAAACAGGGAGCAGAGAACCTTTAGCACCTTGCTCTGATCCCTGAACAAACATCACGTAGAACTGTTTGGCCATCTTTGTCGTGTGTGCGTTTACACCGATTCTATCGTGTTTCTTTCTATTTACTATGAGTGCAGGCAAGAAAATGAATCTCAGGGCTGTCTACAGTGTCATATATGTACTTAGATAACAAATTTACTTTAATCTTGAACTTTGAAGTTTCAGGGTCAGCAAACCATTTGGAAGGCCGTTTTTAATGGGATTTGAAATGGTGATTAGTTCATATTGTTGTAAAGTTAATGCTTTTCTTTCATCATTTCTCATCTAAAATTTATTCTAAATGAACTCTTGAAATCACATCAGCATTCAATGAACTCTACAGATGGGAAGGGCTTAGGAAAGGAAACACAACCGAATGCAATAGGTTTTACCTTCATCTTCTATTTATTGTGGGTAGAGCTGAGCTTTTCCTTCAGTAAGTTTAGATAAAGCTTCAGAGACTGTTTCAACAACTAAGGGGAACTGAGGTTTCAGTGTGTGGACTGATTTGGCTCAGGGAACGTTCCATGCTGTCTCATTAGTTGCATCGGTGGATTCAAGTTCAAGTATAGTTTATTGACATTCAACATGTATACCACCAACTGAAACAATGGTTTTCCAGTCCACAGTGCATACAACCCACACACATAACAAATAAAGTAATGACAATTTATATGATATGATACAAGTTTAAAAGTAAACAGTATAACACTAATCACAAAATGCTGGAGGAACTCAGCAGGCCAGGCAGCATCTGCAGAAAAAAGTACAGTCGACGTTTTGGGCCGAAACCCTTTGGCAGGACTGGAGAAAAAAGGCTGAGGAGTTGATTTAAAAGGTGTGGGGATGGGAGAGAAAAACACCAGGTGATAAGTGAAACCTGGAGGGGGAGGGATGAAGCAAAGCTAGGAAGTTGATAGGTGAAAGAGACAGAAAGCTACGGAAGAAAGAAAAAGGGGGGGGAGCACCAGAGGGAGGTGATGAGTGGGCAAGGAGATAAGGTGAGAGGGAAAAGGGGATGGGAAATGGAGAAGGGGAGCATTAACAGAAGTTTGAGAAGTCAATGATCATGCCAACCTTCCTCCAACATTTTGTGTGTGTTGCTTGTATATCCAGCATTTGCAAATTTTCTCTTGTTTGTGAGTATAACACTACTGGCACTTCATATGTGATAAGACCTGGGTGGTAGCAGGGAGTTCAGTAGTCTTACAGCTTGAGGGAAGAAACTGTTTCCCATCCTAATGGTTCTTGTGCTAATACTGCAGTATGTCCACTCTGATGGTAGGACGTCAAAGAAATTGTTGGGCGGGTAGGACGGATCATTGACAATGCGAAGGGCCCTGTGTGCACAGTGCTCCTGAGAAATAACTCTAATGGGTTTTAGGGAGACTCCGATGATCCTCTCAGTGGTCCGAGCAACACTTTGTCGGGACTTGCGGCCAGATGCCTTGCTATTCCCATACCAGGCAGCGATGCAGCTGTCCAGCATACTCTCGATGGTGCTCAGCACAGAAAGCTTGTGGTCTGTCAGATGATTCAAGGTCTTCCTGAAGGCATTAACCACGCACAAGGATTTGTTGGAATGCCATGTATGGATAAACTGAGTTCTGGAGATGAAGGTACCAACTGATGTCTGGATAATTGGCTGCAAAACTGGCAGAAAGTTGAAGCAATTGGATGGATCAGTCACTGTATCACCCACTGCCTACCGTGAGATCATCTTTACAGTCGCAGTGCAAATGCTCAGTCCAGGTCATGAGGGTCCAGTGTTTAGCTGTCTACCAATCTCATCTCATTCATATCATTGAAGTTGTAGCTCAGACTTACAGTGGTTGCTTTTTAAGATTCATAGATATGCTTTAGGGGACAGCATGGGAAATTAGGGGTCAGGTAAGCATTAAGGGACAGGGATGAGGAAGAGTTAGAGGTCAGATGGAATAAATAAAGAATCAGGGGCAGGGGATAGTGTTCGGATTCGATGAGGGTGCACTCTACAGTTGAACGTCAGCAATCCCAGAGGTTGAGGTTGGCAGACACTGTGGAGACATGTGGTGTCAAGTGCTAGGTTGGAAGTCCATACGGGGGGGGGGCGGGCGGGGAGGAGTCACGAGAGATGATGATGTATTAGTGAGTCTTGGGAGGATGGGAAAGCGATCTTTCTAATGTTGTAGGTGATGCTTGTGTTGTTCAGCTCAACATTGTGGGCACTCTATGCTGCTGTCAGAATGTGTAGCACCACACCTTTTGGTGTGCAGGTTGTTAGTGCAAATGATGCATTTCACTATATGTTTTGATGTAAATGTGATAAGTTAATCTGAATCTGCATCGTCCCTTGCACTAGGCTTGATCAGTATTTGCATATTTTAGTTTGTAAAGAACTACCACTGTGTTCACTGAAGCACTGGTCTGTATACAACTACCATTGTGTTCAATACAGTACCAGTTTGTATAGAACTTTTAATGTATTCAAAACTAGTTTGTATAGACCTACCATTTTGTTCAATACAGTTCTAGTTTCTCTAGAACAACCGTTGTGCTCAAAACAATACTAGTCAGTATAGACCTACTGTTGTACTTTATACAGTACTAGTTTGTATAGAATTTCCAATGTGTTTAATACAGTACTCATTGTATAGATCTACTATTGTGTTCAATACAGTACCAGTTTGTATGGAACTATTATTGTATTCAAAACTAGTTTGTATAGAACTACTGTTGTATTCAATACAGTACTAGTTTGTATTGAACTTCTATTGTGTTTAATATAATGCTTGTTTGTATAGATCTACCGCTGTCTTCAATACAATACTAGTCAGTACAGATCTACTGTTGTGTTCAACATAGTACTCGATTGTCTAGAACAATCTAGACTAGTACTAGTAATGTATAAAGCACAACAGTAGATCTATACTGTCTAGTACTGTATTGAACATTTTGTTCACTACAGTACTAGTTTGTATAGAATGACTGTTGTGTTCAATACGGTACTAGTTTGTATAGAACTTCCATTTTGTTCAATACAGTACCAGTCAGTATTGATCTACTGTTGTGCTTTATACAGTACTAGTTTGTATAGAACTTCTATTGTGTTCAAGACATTACTAGCTTGTATAGAAATTCCATTGTGTACAATGCAGTGCTCATTTGTATAGATCTACTGTTGTGTTCAATACAGTACTCATTTGTATAGAACAACCGTTGTGTTCAATACAGTACTAGTCAGCATAGATCTACCATTGTGCTCTATACAGTACTAGTTTGTATAGCATTTCCAATGTATTCAATACAGTACTAGTTTGTATAGATCTACTGTTGTGTTCAATGTAGTACTCGTTTGTAGAGAACAACCGTTGTGTTCAATGCAGTACTAGTTTGTATAGATCTACTGTTGCGTTCAATACAGTACTCATTTGTATAGATCTACTGTTGCGTTCAATACAGTACTCATTTGTATAGATCTACTGTTGCATTCAATACAGTACTAGTTTGTATAGATCTACTGTTGCGTTCAATATAGTACTAGTTTATATAGATTTACTGTTGTGTAAAATACAGTACTAGTTTGTATAGATTTACTGTTGTGTAAAATACAGTACTAGTTTGTATAGATTTACTGTTGTGTAAAATACAGTACTAGTTTGCTAGGGTCAATGCTTTATATCTCAATCCCTCTAACAGCAGATCTGCATCTCCTAGGCGAGGCTGCTGAACCTGTCATTGCCTGCACTGAGAGTATGCAATCTCAAAAATATGCTGCAATATGATATTCTCTGTAAGAATCCAAAAGGAAAGCAAGATCAAAATCAGCTAATGGTCCCAAATCTTGGCAGTGCTTTAAACAAAGAATCACTGGATTCAGTGGTGTACCCTATGGGCTGTTGGACAGTCTGGCGGTGTTACTGGGTTGGCTGTGATTCCAGGAATGAGGCTCACTCCCCATTAAAGGCTGGATACCTGGTACCACTGGATTAGAGACTTGGGCCTGGGCTCCATCATTCAATGGGGGCCAGTGTGCACTCATGCCCCAGGCACACTTACCTGTCCTTCAGCCCCAGATCAGGCTGCACATGAACAGTGGGGCAGAAGAGAAGTAATTGAATCTTTAAGCAGAAATGTAGCATTTTTTGTGGCCTCCAAAATGGATTAGCTGGTTCAATTGTGCAGCAAACTGCCAGCTGCAGTAAGCAAACTGTGTTGGACACACTGCTCTCCCCCAATAGCTGACAGTCTTTCCAAAAGAAGAAACAGCAGCTATTTCCTGCTATCAAACATTATCACACAACTGACATCAGTCCATGCCTGTCCCAAGGGTAATGTCTGGGGTACACAGGAATCTCAGAAAGACCATGATTTCTGGTTGCACTAAGGAAACATCTAAGCTGAATTTTTCAGAGCTAAATATCAGCAACATATAATCCAGTTTCTAAGCAACAATATCCCAAATCACAAACTTTTATGCTTTTACTTGCATTATTATGGTCATCGGTGGCTTGTTTCATGCTGAAGATATTAACAGAATTCATTGATTTCCCAATAATAGTAACATGATTCAGTTGCAACATCAAATGTGGAACTCAAGTTAATGGAATCAAAGTCCCACCTCTGTATCACCTTCTCTTATGTGTGTTGCATAGCAACCCATAGGCTGCAGATACACCATGCCTAATTGCTTCTAAAATGAAGTGCATATCTGGAAAATCAGAGTTATACTGATAGCTGTATTGTTTGGGTTGTTGATTTTGTAAAAATGTCCAAAAATGATGCACTGAAATCAGGCAGGGAGTAATATGGAAATATATTATCGTCATAACATTTATTGAAACTCTCTGCAGTTTTTGATGAAGAAAATTATTGAAAGGCATTAGAAAGTAATAGGGAATTAGAATTCTTGTTGATAACATCACTGCAGCCAGGAGGTTGGAGACGAGCTTTGTATACAGCACATAAATCAGGTCAGGGTCAGTCAAGTAGGCAGAGCTGGCAAGGGCTTGTAAAGGTGTAAGGAAAGTTTGCAAAACTAAATTGCATCTGTTTTAAAGAAAACAGTCTGACTGATGAACTGAAGAGCACTGATCAGCAAATGGGAAAATGATATTGCTGTAATCACAGAGATATGTTTGAAAGAGGGGCAGGACTGGCACCTCAACATTACAGGAGACAGAAGCTTCAGGGGTGAAAGGGGGAAATGTAAAAGATCAGAGGACATTGCATTGTTGATCAAGGAGACCATCACTACAGTCATGAGGGAATGTGTCCTAGAAGGTTCTTCAAAGGCTAGCTGGATAAAAATTAGAAATAAAAGTTGGGCAATCTCTTTGTCAGAGTGATATAGGACAGCAGATTTGGAGACAAGTCAATGACAGATATAGGAGCAACAGGGATACAGCTGGAGGGAATTTAAACAATATTAACTGGGAACACTTGAGGGTGAAGAAAAGCATTTGAATGCATCAAGAAGAGCTTTTCATTCTAATATGTAGATAGTTTTGGCAAGGATGGGACAATGCTTGACCTAATCCTTGGAAATGAAGAATGACAGGTGGATGAAGTGTTCGTGGAGAACTTGTGACTGTAATGTATTGGAGTACTGTAGTTATAGAAGAGGATACGGAAGGCCCAGAAGTAAATTATTTGAATTGGGGGAAAGCTGATTTCAGGATCATTTGACAGCACCTGGCAAATGGGGACTAGAAGCAGTTTCTTGTAGGTAAATTTACATTTGGGGAGTGGCAGTCTTTTAAAATTCAAACAGTGAGAGTTCAGTGCAATGTGTCCCTGTAAGGGTTTAGGGTGAAGATAGAAAAACAGTGAACTCTGGCGGACAAAGAGTAGTGGAAGTTAGATTAAATAAAGCAACCATATTATAAAGGCCTTTCAGGGCTATGGAGAGTGAGGGGTGTTTAACAAAGAAATTGGGAGGATAAACAGGTGTCACAAGATATCACTGCAGAGTAAAGAAATCAAAATACATCTTATAAATATATTCAGGACAAAAGGTTGTCTAGTAACAAGAGTAAGAGTGGAACTCATTAGGAAACGAAGTGGTGATGGAGACTGCGTGAGCGCTCTTCAGCTAGAGAAGGAATTGTAGTTGGAAATGTCATTTGGGATAAATGGGATATTCTAGAGCACATTACAATTAAAAAGGATAAGGTATGAAATGTATGTGGGCATGAAGATGGATGAATCTCCTGGGCTCAATGAAGACTTTTGTAGCAGGCAAGGGAAAATTGTGAGCTATCAGTTGACTGGAAGACAGCAGATCTGTTCTCAAGTAGGGCAGCAGGTATAAGTCTGGTAATTACAGGCTACTGTCTGTCTAATATCAGTGGCAGGGGATTTATTGGAAAAACTCTGTGGATAGGATTAATCTACACATTGAAAGGGAGTGGTTAGCGAGAATAGCCAGTGCAGCTTTGAGGGTGGGAGATCCTGTCTGACTAGTTAGATTGAGTTTTAGAAGATGTGACAAAAATATGGATAAGGTCATTGTAACTGATATAGTTTGCATGGGGTTCATTCAGTTAGACCTTGACAAGGACCCAAACGGAATGCTGGTTCAAAGGGTTAAGGCTCAGGTGATTTGAGGCAAGTGGCAAATTGGATCCAAAGCTGGCTTGGCGCCAAGAGCAGAGGGTGATGCTGGAGGGTTGTTTTTGTAGCTAGAAATCTGTGACCAGTAGTGTTCCATAGAAATGACTTCTGGGGTTCTTGCAGTATGTTCTTCACACTAATAAAACTCATATGTTTTTGTATAATTAACTCCTATAGTTAGAACACAATATGGGTGTTAGTAAGTCTGTAGATTGCATGAAGGTTTCTAGCATTGTTGATAGTGAGGAGGATAATCTTAGGCTACAGGATAATTATAATCAACTGGTTTTATGTGCAGGACAATGACAGCTTGAATTTAATCTCAGTAAATGTGAAATAATACACTTTGGTCTGGTTAATAAGAGTAGGACATATTCCATGAATAGTAGAACCCCAGGAATATTGAGAAAGAAGCAGATGTTGGTGTACAAATCTAAGGATTCCTGAAGGTGGCAGAAGTAGATGGTGTCGTGAAGGAGACATACAGGATACCTGCCTTTATTAACTAGTGCATTGAATCTAAGAGCAGGGAGGTCTTGGAACAATGTTATAAAACATTAATAGGCCACAGTTGGACTATTGCATGCTGTTCTAAAGGAGGGATGTGATTGCACTGGAGAGAGTACGGAGGATATACACCAAGATGGAGCATTTCAGATATAAGGCCATAAGACATTGGAGCAGAATAAGGCCATTTGACCTATCAAGTCTGCTCCACCATTTCATCGTGGGTGATTCATTATCTCTCTAACCCCATTCTCCTTTGTCTATGAAGGCTGTCAATCATCTAGGTCATTGTATATCAAACAGTAGTAAATCAAGGCAACTGAACTTGCTGTATTGTCTAGAGGACATTTTGCCACTCATCTGAGAGGCCTCTTCAGTTCTGATCCATGGAGGGGAGTTTTCCGGCTTATAAATTCTGAGAGTTGTTTAGTGGTGTAGCAATCACGTGAGGGTTGTTTAGGGATAATGGGAGGGTCATTAGTTGGCACAACATAAGAGGGCTCAGCTAAAGCACGGTGGACACTCCTTTGATGATAACAATGTGCACATTTTGGACAGGGAGGACAGGTGGTTTGAAGGAGGGGTGAAGAGGTCATCTTTGTCAAATTGGAAAACCCACCCCTGAACAAAGGAGGTGGGTTATAACAACACCTATCACCTACTTACAATGCAGTCCTACCATATTTATCCCAGCATCTCCACAACAGTTCACACCTCCCTTCATGCAAGGATAAGACTAACAACCCTTTTATTACCTCTATGACTCTTAACAGCCCTCATGTGATTGCTATACCTTTAAATAGAGGGATAATTGCTTGAAAGCAGTGTCACAGGTAGATTGGGTCATAAAGAAAGCTTTTGAGCACATTGGTCTTCATAAATCAATGACTGAATGCAGGAGTTGGGATATGTTGAAATTGTATAAGACTTTGATAAGGCTGAATTTGGAATATTGTGTCCAGTTTTGGTCATCTACCTACAGGAAAAATGTAAATAAGATTGAAAGAGTACAGAGGAAATTTACATGGCTATTGCTGGGACTTGAAGACCTGAGTTATAGGAAAAGGTTGAATAGGTTAGGACTTTATTTCCAAGAACATAGAAGAATGAGTGGAGATTTGATAAAAGTATACAAAATTATGGGGGGTATAGACAGGTTAAATGAAAGTAGGCTTTTTCTATTGAAGTTGAATGAGACTACAACTAAAGGTTATGGGTTAAGAGTGAAAGGTGAAATGTTTATGGGGAACATAAGAGAAAATTAGATAGGTGCATGGATGGGAGGGATATGGAGGTCTATGGTCTGGGTGCAGGACGGCGGAACTAGGCAGATTAATGTTCAGCATGGACTAGATGGGCTGAAGGGCCTATTTCTGTCCTGTAGTGATCTATGACCCAGCCTGGAGGTGTAAGGGTAATCATAAACAACCCATTCTGTGCCAAAAATGTCAGTATTTTTATTTCTATTTCAATTGTAACTTTCTTGTCTGGTGCAGCATGAAATTAGGTTGCAGGTCCAAAATGATCCAATGTACTTGACAAGAACGTTTACCCTGTTTTTTTCTAGATTCCTGTTTGAAAAATGTCATGTTATGTAAGAACTTACCACTGAGCACACCCGTGAGTTAGAATTCACCTCATACTCCATTTTGCTCAAATGACAGAGCAATTTCCTGAGGTAAAAAATTATCTGTTGATATTACTCCCATCACCTGTGCCAATGAGCACTGTATAACAGTAGCAGTTACAGATCGAGCTGCCAGCTCCTCACTCACCAAGGCAGAGCCATGCTGTGGAGAAAGAGCAAAGATAAATATGCCTTCTGTTTCTCTCTCTGTGTGACAAGAAGGTAAGTGTAGACACAGATGCAACAAAACTCAGCTGTATGAGCCGAAGAAATGAGAGATGCCATATCTCACTGCCAGTGGAGTTCTACATCTGGATGAAGGAAAAGTAGCAGAAAGATCTAAAGAGTTAAACAGGAGCAGCTGAATCTGTAAGAGACAGATAACCCCAAAGGAAAATGGTTTGAGTGTGTGATACAGATAAAGACAAAAAAGGCAGAGATAACAATGCAACTGCAACATTAGGTTCACTCAATATGCCATGTTTTTACAGAAGTGGTTTGCAGAAACATTAACATTCACCTGAAGCAACATTCCATGATCTGAAATATTTTGTTGTTGGGATATTAAAATGACCTAGTAAATTCCCATTGACGAGTCACGAAACAAATAGTTATCTCAATCTTAAATGACAGGCAGTGTTGTGAAACACAGCTCGGTAGCGTTCCTGTGTATTGATTGAGTTTGCGTAGTTAAATGTGAAAAGAAACATTAATTTGCATTAACAAGATATACATAGCTTTACTGATTTAGAAATAAGCCTACATCATTTAAAAAAATTAACATATTGCAGGAACTTCCTCTAAAGGTCTGATTGGGCAATATGAATCAGATGAGAATGGGAATACTCCACGGGTCAGGCAGCTGTGAAGCCATTTCAATGATCAAGCTGAGAGCTTTGAGTTAAACTCATTTTAAGACACAGAGGAAAGAGGACAAAAGATGTACAGAAGGATATTAGGGTTCAAGTGCTTAGGTCTCTGAAAGTGGCAACACAGTTAGATAGGGTAGGAAAGAAGGTGTACGGCATGTCTACTTTATCAGTTGGAGTGTGGAGTGTAAACATCAAGGAGTCATGTTGCAGCTGTATTTGCTAGGTTTTATTTGGAGTATTATGTGCAGTTCAGGAGGGATTTGGAGGTGTTGGAAAGTACATGGATTAGAGGGAGTGAGCTCTATTGAGTACTGATACCAACTCAGAAATAGCAGTCACTTTCAAATATGAGAAGATGGTTACTATTAGTTCTTAATTTGATATCTTTCCCACAGTGTTTAATGGAGGATTTGAGAAGAGTTGGAAAAAAATGGCACCAGCTGAAAGCCTCTGCGCATTTGGGAGCTTCTTTTACATGCCTTACAAGTGGTAGGAACATTCATGATGTCTTGTTCCAGACAAGGCTACAGAAATGAGCATCCTCAGCAAGAAAATGTATCCATGGTAACAACACCATGGTCCTCCTCATAACAGCACTGATATTTTGAGTATTATTGCTCCTAAATGTTGCATTCTCAGTAATGCAAAAACATTTATCTCACAAATAGCAACTAAGCAATAATGAAAGAGAATATTTGAATTTCTTTTACTTATTTATCTGGTGGGTGGAATTGGAAAGGCATTTATCGTCCTTTAGGGAGAGGTGGTGAGCTGCCTTCTTAAAACTCTACAGTTCTTCTGGTGAGGATTCTTCAATTGTGTCTTTGGGAAAGGAGCTCCGGGCTTGAACCCAGCAATGATGAAGTACCAATGATAAACTTCTATGTGGTAGAAAGGGAGCCTGCAGCTGCTGGATTTTCCCTCATAAACTCCTTTCTTTGAGCCAGAGTAACTCATGTGAGTGACTGTGGTGTATTTTGTAAACACACTACAGCCATCTGTAGCGGAGTGAAGGGATGTTCAAGATGTGGATGGTATTGTGTATTTAATATTCTAATAATATTTAGATAATCTTGTATACATATACTGTTTGATTAAGCAATCTTGTTTCTTTAAATAATTCATTATGGGTTATGTGTATAAATACATTAATTGCATATGTCATCACACTACCATGTGATACCGTAGATTGAGAATCCCTCAGGCAAGAGTCCAGAGTCGGCGGGGGGAGGGGTTGAGCCCCACACTCCATGAAACAGTGAATGCAGCAATCTCTCATTTCCTTCCAATACAGCAATCTTACCCTTAGGTCCCCTATCTGCTTTCCAGTGATGGTGTTTTGGCCAGGGTGGTGCTGGTCAGTGTTGGTCAAGTTGGCCAGAGGGATGCTGGTCAGTGTTGGTCATGTTGGCCAGGGTGATGCTGGTCAGTGTTGGTCATGTTGGCCAGGGGGATGCTGATCAGTTTTGGTCATATTGGCCAAGGGGGATGCTGGTCAGTGTTGGTCATGTTGGCCAAGGGGAATGCTGGTCAATGTTGGTCATGTTGGCCAGGGGATGCTGGTCAGTGTTGGTCAAGCTGGCTAGAGGGATGCTGGTCAGTTTTGGTCAGTTCCCTGTCACTTCAGTCTGTCCTGATAATCTCACTTTCTAAGATGATCATCCACTCGATATCAGCATCGCTGAGAGCCAAGTTAGCTGAATCCTTCAGGCACAGCAGGAGATTGTAAGATCACTGTAGATTTAGAATGTTCATTCAAAAGTATGTTTCTTAAAGGGAAATCACAGGCAGCAAGCCACAGCCGTAACAGTTCAGAAGGTGCATATCTTTTGTAAGCTGCCCACAAAACATTATCATCTGTCACCTGGGCTGCCTTGAAACTTGAAATACACCCAATGACTTGGCCTCAACAAGTTCCAAAGATTCACTGCCTTCTGGCTGAAGAAATTTCTCTTCATCTTAGTCTCTTCATCTTAATGGACATCTCTTTATTCTGAGGCAATGCCTTCAGATTCCAGACTCTTTTACAAATGGAAGCATCCTCTCCACCTCCACTCTATCCAGTCTTTGAGGATCTAGTGGGTTACAATAGGATCCCCTTTCTTCCTTCTGAACACCATTAAGTACAAGTCCAGAGACTTTTCATTCCTACGATCATCCTTGCAAATCTTCTGTGAACCTTCTCCAGGGCCAGCACATCATTTTCAGAGATGGGACTCAAACTTTCTCACAATATTCCAAAAGCAGCCTGACCAACATATAACCATATAACAATTACAGCACAGAAACAGGCCATCTCGGCCCTTCTAGTCCGTGCTGAACTCTTACTCTTACCTAGTCCCAACATGTTACAAACCTCCCAAGTACATCCTTGTTTGTCTAGTCTAGTCCTGTCAAAATGCATCACATCATTGCATTTGTCTTTTTTGTTACCAACAAGATCTGTTGTCCTTGAGCGAAGCTTGAACTAGGACTTCCAAGTCGCTTTGCAATTCAGATTTCTAAATTTTCTCCCCATTTGAAAATAGTCTATACCTTTATTCTCCCTATCAAAGTGCATAACCCCACACTTTCCTGCAATATATTCCACCTGTCACTTCTCTGCCCACTCACCCAATCTGTCCAAATCCTTCTGCATACTCCCTGTCTGCAACACTACTTGCTCCTCCGGGAATCTTGGTATCACCTACAAGCTTGCCATCATTTCCTTCTTCCAGATCATAAACCATAAAGTGAAAAGTTCCAGCCCAAACACTGCCCCCCTGCAGAACACCACTGGTCACTCAGTCACCCTGAGTAGGGCCCTTTCATGAGTTCTGCCAGTCATCCAATCTTCTATCATTGCTGGTACCATGTGCTCTTACCTTGTTTAGCAGTCTTGTGTGCATCACCTTGTCAAACACAAATGGTGCTTGCAAACTCAATTTCAACATTTAAGAGCAGTTTGGATAGATATATGGATGGTATTGTATGGAGGGCTATGGCCCAGTGCAGGCTGATGGAAATAGGCAGCTTAAATGGTTTGGCATGGACTAGATGGGCTGAAAGGCCATTTCTATGCTGTACTTTTCTATAGCTCTTTGACTCTAAACACACAGAAATTTCATCCTTCATAATGGACTAAAATCTTACCAGCCACCAGGGTGATGCTAACTAACCAAGTGGGATGAGTACAGATGGTAGTTCTGTCAGCATGGGCGTGGTGGGCTGGTCTGGCTCTGGACCGGATGACCCTATTCTGAAAAAATTAGAGAGTGAAATTGTTCCAATACTAGCCTCAATTTATCACTTAGTTCTCAACCTTAAAGGAATGTTGTGAGGTATTGTGAAGCATCTTTGATGAAGATAACATCAGGACTGAATATAAACAGGGGTGAATCCCAATTAGTCCCAATTTTCTATGGTTCTATATTGGACAGATACATGGATGGGAGGTGTATGGAGGGATATGGTCCGTGTGCAGGTCAGTGGGACTAGAGCCTGGAAAAAGGCAGTAAGACACCTTTAAAGATCTGATGACAAACAGGAGAAAATCTGTCGATGCTGGAAGTCCAAAGCAACACATACAAAATGCCAGAGGAAATCAGCGGGCCAGGCAGCATCTATGGAAAGAGTACAGTTGATGTTTCAGTAGGTCCTGGCCCAAAATGTTGACTTTTCCATCGATGCTGTCTGGCCTGCTGAGTTCCTCCAGCATTTTATGCAAGGACCTGATGGATGTGTTGAAGAATCACTTTACTCCTAAACCAAGAGGGCTATTTAAGTTTGATTCAGATAAGCTAATTAAGATCTCATCTCTACCATTAACAGATTCACAGAAGAGCACATTCTTTATGTATGACACCACTTCCATCAACTGAACCAATCTGTAATAGAAAACATCATCAAAAGAGGATGAATGTGCCTCCCCACTCTTTTCCCAGTATCCATTGGGAATAAGTACTGGGGGCCATTGAGAGTTATTAGACTCATTGCTGCCAAATGCATGTCAATTCTGTAATGACAGATACAACCATCATGTGAATTAACAAATCCAAGAATGTTGCAGCACATCTGACACTGAAGGTGCCCAGACATTTGTCTGACAAAACTGCCACATCACTCACAAGTGTGAGTCAGCACCGGTGGATCTACTTCAGTTCTGCACTTTGGAGAAGAGTTTAAATACAACTGCTCTGCCCATGATTTCAAGAAGCTGTTGAGTTTAGACACAGCTCAGCAGATCACTGAACCCACTTCCCCTTCATGGGCTCTGTCCACACTCTCCGTGCCTCAGTAAATTAGCCAGTGTAATCAACCCCGGGTATTCTCTCTTCTTCCTCCTTGGGTCAGGCATAAGATACAAAAGCCTGAAAGCGTCTACCACAAGGTTCAAGGACAGGTTCTACTCCACTATAGGATTGTTCCCTAGTGTAATAAAATGGACCTTGACCTCACAATCTACTCTGTTACAATCTGAAACCTTAATGTCTGCCTACACTGCACTTTCTCTGTAATTGTTAACACTTTACCTTGTACAATCCCAGTGCAGTGTTGTATTGAACTGACCTGCAAGACAAGTTTTCCACTCTACCTCAGTACATGTGAATATAATAAACCAACTTGCCAATTTATGAGTTTACTTAGCCTTCCTCAGAGTTAGGTTATCTTCTCTAGCCTGATGTAACATTTGAATTAAGGAAATAGCCAAACGTTGTGATAGTCACATTTGACCTGCTGGCTCTGGCAGCTGTCCTAAACCTAGTCAGAGATTCTCATTAAAGATTGAGCACAGAAGTTGAGGTTGATATGTCCATGCTGTGCTGAGGGAGTGTTCATTCTTTCCTCTCTTTCCACACCGTTTAGAATGTGGCATTTTCCTCTGTATTTTAGCAACATTTATTCTACAACAAAAATCTCAATAGCTGACTATCTGATTGTCTTCACACTACTGTTTGTGGGAATCTGTTGCATGGAAATTGTTTCCTGTTAAGTTGAGAAGGAGCACTCCACAATCGACATCACAGCCTCTAAAGTGGTGCTTATATGAGACCGTAAGACAATGAGGCCATTCAACCCATTCTTCTCCATCATTCCATCAGGCCTGTTTCATTTTCCCTCTCAACCCCATTCTCCAGCCTTCTCCCTGTAACCTTTGATGCCCTTATGAACACAATAAGAAATATTAACACTGTTATTTAGGAACTCTCCTTTTACACAATATCAAGTCATTTGCAACATGACAATCACCGTTCTTTTTAAATCTTTTTATTGAATAAGTATACAAAAAGGTAAGCCATATAGGCACTAATACACTGTTAGAATATAATAAAATTACAGGAGATATTAATACAGATAAAAAAAATGATGCAAACAATGTAATTTAAACATAACATAATAAGGTAACATAATAGTATACTAATTTTTATATATATATATATATATATATCTCAATAGAGAAAAGGAAAAAAAACCCCAAAAAAAAACCCCCAAAAAAACCCCACCATGCAACTAAACTAAAAGCAAAGCAAAGCAATGGGCTAACTTGGAACCAAGCAGAGTTAAAGAACTTAAAATCACGTCCTCAAACCCGACCTCCATTAAAAACAGTAAAAAAAAAACAAGAAGGGAATATAAATATGGAGCAAAAAAGAGAAGAAAAAAAAATTACATTAAATGAAAATATTGAATAAAAGATCTCCAGGTCTGTTCAAATTTAAGTGAGGAATCATAAAGATTGCTTCTAATTTTCTCCAAATTCAAGCATAATATCATCTGAGAAAACCAAAAAAAAGGTAGTTGGAGCATTAAGCTCTTTCCAATGTTGTAAGATACATCTTTTCGCCATGACAATCAATTGCATTCATTAAACAGCTTCATATTAGACCATAAGACATAAGAGCAGAATTAGGCCATTTGGCCCATCGAGTCTGCTCCACCATTCAATCATTGCTGAACCTCCCGCCCACCCCACTCCACAACCTTCTCCCCATAACCTTTGATGCCATGTCCAATCAAGAACTTATCAAGCTCTGGCTTAAATACACCCAATAACCTGGCTTCCACAGCTGCCTGTGATAATAAATTCCACAAATTCACCACCCTCTGGCTAAAGAAATTTCTCTACATTTCTGCTTTAAATGGACACCCCTCTATCCTGAGGCTGTGCCTTCTTAACCTAGATTGGGAAATATCATTTCCACATCTACTCTGTCTAGGCCTTTCAACATTTGAAAGGTTTCAATGGAGATCCTCTCTCATCCTCTAAATTCCAGTGAGTACAGACCCAGAGCTATCAAACATCCCTCATATGATAACCCTTTCATTCCTGGAATTATCCTTGTGAACCTCCACTGAACCCTCTCCCATGCCAGCATGTATTTTCTTAGATGAGGAGCCCAAAACTGTTCACAATACTCAAAGTGAGACCTCACCAGTGCCTTATAAAGCTTCCGCATCACATCCTTGCTCTTGTATTCTAGACCTCTTGAAATGAATGCTAACATTACATTTGACTTCCTCACCACCGACTCTACCGGCAAGTTAACCTTTAGGGTGTTCTGTAAAAGTCCCTCTGCATCTCAGATTTTTGGATTTCTCCTTGTTTAGAAAATAGTCCACACATTTATTTCTACTACCAAAGTGCAAGACCAAGCATTTTGTGACATCGTATTTCATTTGCCAGTTTTTTGCCCATTCTCCTAATCTGTCTAAGTCCTTCTGCAGCTTACATGTTTCCTCAACACTACCTGCCCCTCCACCAATCTTCATATCATCTGCAAACTTGGCAACAAAGCCATTTATTTCATCACCTAAATCATTGATATACAGCATAAAAAGAAGCAGTCCCAACACCGACCCCTGCGGAACACATCAAAAATCTGAAATATAGATCTTAATTTAACTTTTAAACTACCCCAAGTATTTGTCATGTACCAATTTTAAAATTGCAATAATATCCTTCATTATCTGAACTGTTTTTATTTGTCTTCCAGCAATTTCTGCTCAGATTTTTTCCAAAATTGAATATATCAGAGAAAAAATATCCAGCAGAATCATCAAAAAATGTTTTTTTATTTTAAATGGGAAGACTCTGTGTGTAGGTGTGTACATAGAAGTACACAGTGGTACAGGTAACAGAGTGGCTGCCTTTCAGCTCCAATGACCCCAGTACCATCCTGATCTTGGGTGCTGTGTGTGTGGAATTTGCACCTTTTCCCATTGACTGTGGGTCAGTATTTTGGTGCTTCAGCTTCCTCTCAAATCCCAAAACAGGTGAATAGCTAAGTCATAAAATAGGAGTCAATGGAAGGAAGTGAGTTGCAGGGCTCCAGGCAAACACAGAGAGTGGAATGTAACTGAAGGCAGCTGTTGTGGAGCCAATGGGCCAATTGGCCATCTGAGTTGTAGCAAATCATGGAGACAGGTTGGCATCTGAGTTATAGCAAATCATGGAGATAGGTTGGCATCTGAGTTGTAGCAAATCATGGAGATAGGTTGGCATGGATGTGCTGAGCCAAATTGTTCTTCAGTTCTCTAGAAATCTATGACCTCTTTGTGGCTTTTTAGCTTTGCCACCATTCAGTTCATGAAGCCGCTTGAAGGTAAATGGCACCAGCAAGGAAGGAGCCAGTTAAAGTGAGCTGATATCGCAAAAGTGGGTGATACAAACAGTTGGCTGTGATGGGCTGCATTTTCTCTGCTGAGACAAGCTCTTTGTCCTCTCTCATCTAATTATTTGTACTAGCCCCACCTAGAAAACTAATACCAGGAGAGTAGAGTATGCATGCACTTGTCCTAATTTTGGATAATCTTTCAAAACAATGTATAAATGGAACATAAAAGCAAACTGACAGCATGTAATTATTGCAGATATGCTCTTCAGATTGTGAAAAAATTGTGAATTTGATTTAACCACTTGTAGTCATTTCCCCGGTTCAACATTCCAGTTGTGCCCATGGTAGGATAGTAAATACAGTCAGAGATTAATATAGGGAGATTAATCCTTGGCATCAGGTTATTTCAAAGTCACAAACAAGGAACCCCTAGCCTCATGTGGGAAAAATGGTGGAAGGAGAGAGACTGATGAAAGTGTGGAAATGTCAAGCGAATCAGGAATCCTTCATCAAGATAATTCCAGTATTATTAACTGGTGACACAGTGGTGCACCTGGTGGAACTGCAGTCCCATAGCACCAGAGATGTGGGTTTGATCCTGACCCTGGATGCTGTCTACGTGAAGTTTTCACATCATCCCTGCGGCTTGATATCATTACCCCCCCCCCCAGCAACTGTGCACCTTGGTAAGTTAATTGTCTGCCTCAACCTGGGGGTATGGGGGTGGTTGGTGAGATGGCAATGTGGGAAGAATAAAATAGATGAGAGCAACATTGGGTAAAAGTGGATGGTTAATAGTCAGCACAGACCTGAGGGGCTGAAGGGTCAGCTTCCATGCTGTATCTGTCTGTGTCTTCATGGTTATGACTTGGCAAGTGCTCCTAATGGCCTTTTGCTGAACCATATGAGCCCACTGAGAGAAGAAAGGCAATGTATTTGACCAAGTGCTGTCAAGCCTCTTCTTTATATTGTTTATCATGTCAACAGGGCCATGGATCAGGAAAGGTGTACAAAGGTCTGAACCAGTGGTTCTTGATTTCTTCTTGAGGACTCTGAGGTAAGAGTCAGAGGCTGTTGAGATTCCTCATTGAGACCTTTAGTCTAGTGAGACTCCAGTAGAATCTTCATGGTATTATTGGCTGATTTCCTGAAGCATTACACTTGCTAAGATTTAGTAAGACCACGGTCTTCTTCCAACCTACTCCTCAAGACCAAGTAAAACCTCGGTCTTCTTCCAACCTACTCCTCAAGACCAAGTAAGACCTCGGTCTTCTTCCAACCGACTCCTCAAGACCAAGTAAGACCTTGGTCTTCTTCCACCCTACTCCTCAAGTGCAAGTAAGACCTCAGTCTTCTTCCAACCTACTCCTCAAGACCAAGTAAGACTGAAGTCTCCTTCCAACCTACTTCTCAAGACCAAGTAAGACCTTGGTCTCTTCCAACCTACTCCTCAAGACCAAGTAAGACCTTGGTCTCTTCCAACTTACTCCTCAAGACCAAGTAAGACCTCGGTCTTCTTCCAACCTACTCCTCAAGACCAAGTAAGACTGAAGTCTCCTTCCAACCTACTTCTCAAGACCAAGTAAGACCTCGGTCTTCTTCCAACCTACTCCTCAAGACCACGTAAGACCGAAGTCTCCTTCCAACCTACTCCTCAAGACCAAGTAAGATTGAGGTCTCCTTCCAACCTACTCCTCAAGACCAAATAAGACCTCGGTCTTTTTCCAACCTACTCTTCAAGACCAAGTAAAACTTCGGTCTTTTCCAACCTACTTCTCAAGACCAAATAAGACCGAAGTCTCCTTCCAACCACTCCTCAAGCCAATGCACCAGCACCTATCATTTCTGTTTAGGATGCATACATCAATAATAGACTTCAATTCAAACAATGATGGTTAGTTAGCCAAGGGAATTAGCTGCGGAAACAGATAAAGTCAGCAGTGCCCCTATCCTTCCTGAAGAAAGGTCTTCCATACAGTTCTGGGATATGGACCTTTCACATTAAACAGTTCGAACAGTCTTCCTGCTGTCTGTGTTTAAGGATATGTTGTTCCTAATCCATTATGTTGGCGCCAATGGACAACAAATATTATTGTCAGTCAATAGACTTGAACACAAATGAAGCTTTTGAACATATACTTTGGAACATGTAAATTAGTTTAAAATGGATAATATTAGATTCAGATTAAAGTTAGTTATAAACTGTTCAAACTTTGACTGGGTATGCCTTCCTTGGACTGGAATTGATAAGAGTGCACAAAATTATGAGAGGAGTAAATAGGGTCTGAAACTAGAGGACATAGTTCTAGGCTAAGGATATGGAAGGGTTAAAGGGAATCTGAGAAGGGTTGGATTTTGGCATGAACAGCTGTGTAGATGGTGGAAGAAGAGACTATCAGCACATTTGAGCAGGTGAGAAGGGCTCTGGGGAAACTCAGACACGGCAAACCATTGGGACTGGATGGTGTGAACTCCAAGATCCCGAAGGGGAGTGCTGAGCAGTTGTGTGGAGTTCTTCAGTGCATTTTCAATCTGAGTCTCAGCCTAGAAAGGGTCCCGACTGTGGAAAACATCATGTGTGGTCTCAGTACCGAAGAAGGTTATATGGTTATAAGGGTCAACGGAAAGTCTTGAATGACTGCTGTCCAGTGGCCCTGACCTCGCTCATCTTGCAGACCCTAGAGAAGCTGGTCTCTAGGACCCCTGGTCAGATCAGCCTTCAATCCCCTACAGTTTGCCTACCAGGAGTACATTGGAGTTGATGATGCTGTCATCTGCCTGCTCAATAGAGACTACTCCCATTTGGATAAGCAGGGCAGCACTGTGAGGATCATGTTTTTTGATTTCTCAAGTGCCTTCAAAACCATTGAAGTGCCCTCATTGCTGGGAGAAAAGCTCCATACAATGCAGATTGGAACTTCCATTGTGTCCTGGATAACTGGCAAGCAACAGTTTGTGTGGTTTCAGAGCTAGCGTGGCTATAAGCAGCATTGGGGCCCTACAGGAAACTGTATTGGCTTCCTTCCTGTTTACCCTGTATGCCTTGGACTTTAGCTAGAACACTGAGTCATGTCATCTGCAGAAATTCTCTGATAACTTAGCTATAAGTGAGTGTATAAAGAGAGGATGAGATGATGAATACAGGACCCTGGTAGAGGAATTTGTCAAAGGATGCAAGCTGAATCATCTGCAGTTCAGCAAGACAAAGGAGATGGGGATGGTCTTTAGGAAGACCAAGCCTGCACTGCTTCCTGTTAATATTAATGGTGAAGACATGGATGTGGTGAGGACCTACAAGAACCTGAGGGTGCACCTGGATGACAGACTTGAGTGGAGCATCAACATAGAGGCTGTGTACAAGAGGGGCCAGAGTCGCCTCTACTCCTGAGGAGACTGAGGTGCTTTGGATTATGCAGGCCTCTCCTTCACATGTTCTACCAGTCTGTTGTCACCAGTACAATCTCCTATATGGTGGTGCACTGGGGCAATAGCATCTAAAAGCCTGATAAACTTATTAGAAAGGCTGGCTCTGTTATAGGAGTCAAACTGGACACACTGGAGACTGTGGTAGAACAAAGGACCCTACTGAAAATCCTGGTAATTCTGTACAATGTTTCTCATCCTCTGCATGCCACCTTGGCTGAACAGAGGAGAATTTTTAGTAATAGACTAAGACAAATGCACTGCTCCAAAGAGAACTATATGAGGTCATTCTTACCCTTGACCATTAGGCTCTATAATGGGTCAACCTATAGCTGGGGAAGTGATGACCCCCCTCCTGTTAGACTGTTTAAGGTAGCTTACATTTTATTCTCTCTTACTTCTCTTGTAATATTTGCATATCTGTGCACTTGTAATGCTACTGTGACATTGTAATTTCCTTTGGGATCAATCTATCTATTTAAGAATGATCTAGATGAGCATTTGAAGTAGTAGAGAAGGTAATGTGCCACATGTTGGCAAATGAGCTTGGTCTAAGTGGGCACTGGATGGCTGGCATGGACATGTTGGGCTAAGAGGCCTGACGTGAACCCAGACATTGACTATTACATTCTTTATTTCCCTTCGCTATGAAATAGTTTTAGATTTAAGAAAGAAATAGACAGCCAATTTATGCCATAAACTGACTGTCTATTTAATCACATAAATGCTTTCTACTAATTGACATTGGTTTTATTCTCAATTTTCAGCATGTTTCCTAATTGTCATTAACGCTTTTCTCTGATTAGTCTTTTGAAATCCTATATGGAGAGCAACTCAGGGAATCTTCTTGGGATGTCTGACTACACCATAATGCAATTAATCTAAAATAGTATTAGGTAGGATCCTCCTTCATTGGATCACCTTCATATAAGACCATAAGATATAGGAGCAGAACTAGGCCATTCAACCCATCGAGTCTGCTCCGCCTTTCAATCATGGGCTGATCAATTCTTCCAATCATCCCCACTCCCCTGCCTTCTCCCCATACCCATTGATGCCGTGGCTAATCAAAAACCTATCTATCTCTGTCTTAAGTGCACCCAGTGACTTGGCCTCCACAGCCACTCGTGGCAACAAATTCCACAAATTTACCACCCCCTGACTAAAGCAATTTTTCTGTTCTAAATGCATGTCCTTCAATCCTGAAGTTGTGCCCTCTACCATGGGAAATAACTTTGCCATATCTAATCTGTTCAGGACTTATAACATTCGGAATGTTTCAATGAGATCCCCCCTAATTCTCCTGGACTGCAGGGATTACAGCCCAAGAGCTGCCAGACATTCCTCATACAGTAAACCTTTCATTCCTAGAATCAGTCTTGTGAATCTTCTCCGAACCCTCTCCAATGTTAGTATATCCCTTCTGAAATAAGGAGCCCAAAACTGCACACAATACTCCAAGTGTGGTCTCACGAGTGCCTTATAGAGCCTCAACATCATGTCCTTGCTCTTGTATTCTATACTACTAGAAATGAATGCCAACATTGCATTCACCTTCTGCATGACCAACTCAACCTGGAGGTTAACCTTTAGGGTATCCTGCGCAAGGACTCCCAAGTCCTTTTGCATCTCTGCATTTTGAATTCTCTCTTCATCTAAATAATAGTCTGCCTGTTTATTTCTTCCATCAAAGTGCATGACCATGCACTTTCCCACATTGTATTTCATGTATTTCCGATATTGTATGTTTGACTTTGTGCCATATAAGAGAAGACAATTATGAGTTACCAACAATGTATTAAACTAAGTGTTACCGTGTATACTACAATGAATTTGTTTGGGGATTCATGGTAGTGTATTAGTTAGCATAATCCTATTACTGCCTGGAGTGTTGGAGTTTGAAGCTCCTTTCCAGAGTTATCTGTAAGGAGACTCTGTAATTCCACCACGTGGAATGCATGGGTTTTTCACAAGTGTTCCAGTTTCTTCCCGCAGTCCAAAGATTTACTGGGTTGTTTAATTGGTCATTGTAAATTGTGCAAAGATTAGATTAGGTTTAAAATGGGGATTGATGAGTGGTGTGGCTCAAAGGACTACAGGGCCTTTTCTACACTGTATCTCTAAATTTTAAAAAATGCTCCAATAAAACCAAACAGAATTCAAAAACACAAGCAACTCATTACAGAGGAACCAAATAGAACCAAGCACAAGAGCCTTCTACATTGAGCAAAATTCAAATAAGTTAGTTCCAAAAAGACAGGCCACGTTATTATTTGAATCCATTAATATCAGCCACACTACTGAAAACAGTAACTACAAGCAGAGGTTCAAATGTTAGCATAATATTTATTGTTCTAAAGGATATCTGGCAAATTTGTGGTATATTCATCATTTTACAACTGTGTACGATATTCTGAAAATTCTGACTTATAAGGTTTTGGGTTTTATTTCAGGGATAGGATAAAAACAGTTGCTAACCACACACTATGCTGAAAAGACACACATGGTTTCAGCCACTGGATCCACGAGAACATGGTAATTAGTATACCTAGAAGCTGTAACCCAGCAGCCTGCAAATTTAGCACTCAAACAGTGATTATTTGCAATTTCTCAATGAGATGCATTCACCTTCCATGAATACACAAAGCCCAAACTGACTGACATTAGTTAGGCCCAGATTCTCAGAGGAAGCATTCCAGAGGGAATTTAATAGAAACTAATCATTTGCAAACCAAAGTTCAAACTTTATGCCAATCAGTTAGATTTGTGAGTTAAACTGGAAAATTAGGTTTAAATATTTGCCAGTGGTTAATGTCATCTAAAGAAATACTGCAACGTAATCAACAAATGCGCATTGGGAAATCAAAGCTCTGCAGAGAAAAATCTATCTGCTCATGAGGACAGTATTAGAGTAAAAGCCAAGGTTTATGACAATGTCATGAATAATGGTTTGCCCAAGGATTGAGAAGAGCAAGGAAGTGGCACAAGTGACCCTGCCATCAAGGACATCTTCAAGAGGCAGTACCACAAGAAGGTAGAATCCGTCAGTAAAGGCCATCACTTTATGACCTGTAACTCCAAAACAAAAAACTAATTGAAAGGAAAGCAAGGGAGCCGGGAATGCAAATCTAACTCTGTTTTTACTTTAAATATGTCATGGTGGTGTAATAATGTATACCATCTACATACTTTGACATATAACCCACAATACATTATGCAAACAACAAAAAAATTCTTAATCAAATCATATATTTACACTACTTCTCAAATATTACTGAAACATTAAATACACAACATTCCTGGTTAGCTATAAACTCTAACTCAATATAGAATACATCTCAAATCTTATATCTATTTCTACATATACAACTATAAACTCTAACTCAATATAGAATGCATCTCAAATCTAATATCTATTTCTATATATATAAAACAACTGCTGTATAGATATCCACAGCATAGTAAATTTAAAGTGTCCTAATCAGGCCTGAAGATTTAATTGCTATGGAAGATTTCTTGTTCTCCTGGAATAACCTCTTTCCTGACAAGGGGGGGTGGGGTCACTCTGCTTGGCAGGTGAGACTTGTGACTGTGAAGCAATTTCAGGTTCTGGGACCTCCTCCATGGTAGTTGTAGAAGCTGACTCTGGGACTGTAGGAAGTGATTCTGGACACCTTTCTTCTCTAACAGTTGACTCTGCTCTCTTCAACTGATCAATGTGTCATCTCCAAATGACATCAGATGCAATGTCCAGTGTGTAGGAAAATGGTCCATTTCAGTCCTTAACCTTCCCATGTGCCTACTTTTGATCACCTCTGTAGTCCCTCACCAGGACTGCTTGTCCGGAAGTGAAGCATCGAACTTCCTTGTTTGAGGATCCTTCAATTTGTCTCAGCTGTTTGTCCTGCATATTCCTTCTGGGATTAGGTTTGAGGAGATCCAAGTGTGAGTGCCAGGTACGACCCAGGAAAAGCATAACTGATGAGCTGTTGGTTGTACAGTGTGTTGCATTGTGATATGTAAGGAGGAAATTGGTGAGCTTCTGATTCAGTGTCAGTGTATTCTGCTGACACTGCTCTCAGTGCATTCTTTAGGCTCTGGACAAACGTTTCCACCAAGCCATTTGTGGCTGGGTGGTACGGTGCAGATGTAATATGTCTTATTCCATTCATTTTCAGGAATGGCTGAAACTGACTAAGTGTTCTGGAACAGCAGTCCTTGGGAAGAGGCTTCTTGACACATCAACAGTGTGCGATGCTGTCGTGGAGGCTGTTGGGAACCCTTTTGGCCACTTTGTAGCTGCATCCACTACTACCAAGAAATTTGTGCCCATCAATGGTCTGACAAAATCTACATGAATCCTCTGCCAGGGTAATACAGGTCATTCTCAGGGATGGAGGGGTGTTGCTCTTGGCAGCTTCTAGACTGTTGTCATCCTGAACAGTGCAGGGCAACTGTTAAATCCAGGCCACCAGACAAAGCTTCAAGCCAACACTTTCATTTTAACCATGTCTAGACGCCAACACTTTACTCTCAGCTTGGATAGTATAACAACCCTCAATCCCCACATAAGGCAACCTCTGTCAAGGGCAAGTTCAGCCCGGCACAGGTAAAAATGGAGAAACGAGTTTGTGCTGCATGTTCTGACCATTTTGGGTGGTCATGTACAAATGTTCGTAGATCTGAGACAGTGTGGGGTCTTTTCTGGTTTCCTTTTGGATCATCTCTGACATAATAGAGAGATTTTCAATTTGCATTAGGGAGAAACGTCAAGAGGAGTATCCCTCTTTGTAAATGTTGTAGATATTTCCTTCTCCAAGGGTAAATGGGACAATCTATCTGCATTTTCTCTGCACTGGTACCAGCATCACCGTGTTGTATGATATGGGTGATCATGGTCTTTCACCATGATTTTTCTTGGCAAATTTTTCTACACAAGTGGTTTTCCATCACCTTCTTCTGGACAGTGTGTTTACGAGACAGGTGACATCAACCAATTATCAATACTTTTCAGAGATTGCCTGCCAGGCAACAGTGGCAGCATAACCAGAAGCTGCACATATGACCATCCACCACCTGCTCCCTGATCGAGGGACTAAGCAGGTGCTACACCTTGCCCAAGGGTAACCTGCAGTGTAGCAGAGGGAAGGAGCACCTTACACCTCCTTTGGTAGAGATGCATCTCCACCCTTCTTCAGTGGTAAGGGAACATGATGCAAAGGCTATGGGGCGTCCACTTCCATCACTCGTAACATGTGACATGATTGCACCTATACCATAAGGTGAGGTGTCACAGGCAAATTTCACGGGATGTTGTGGATCATAATGTGTGAGCACAGTGCCTGATGTCACTATTTCCTTTGCTTTTTTGGAAAGCCACCTCACACTGTTTTGTCTGTTGCCATTTCTTCCCAAACTATAGTAATGAATTCAAAGGGTGGAATACCATAGCCAGGTTTGGCAGGAACCTGCTGCAGTAATTGACACATCCTAAAAACGAGTGCAACTGTAACAGTTCCTTCTGTCTTGGGGCATCCACGACTGCTTGAATTTTCTCAGCACGCTTATATAAATCTTGTATGTCAATGGTGTGACCACAGAAAGTAATGCTTGGTTTAAAGAATTCACACGTGATGTCGTGCTCTGAGCTGATAATCTCCTAATCTTTTTAACAATATCTTGAGATTTTGGAGATGTTCATTGTCATCCTTACTGGCAACAATGATGTCATCCAGGTAACACTGAGTGCCTGGGCAGCCTTGCAGCACCTGGTCCATAGCTTTCTCCCATTGTGCAGGTGCAGATGCTACTCTAAAACAAGCCCTTAATGGCGACAAAGCTGCTTGCAAGTGTTTATGGTGAGAAACATTTTGGACTATTCTTCCATCTCCATCTGTAGGTAGGCTTCAGCTAAGTCCACTTTGCTGAAATATTTTCCTCCTGAAAAGTTTGCAAAGATATCCTCTATCTTGGACAGAGGGTATTGATCTACTTACTGTACTGAGGTTGATGGTGACCTTAAAATCACCACAGATTCTAGCAGACCCATTCTTCTTGGCTACTGGGACCACTGGCATTGCTCATGGGATCCACTCAAATTTGGAAAGAACTTCTTCAGCCCCCATGCAATCTAGCTCACTGGCTACTTTATCATAGATGTTATAAGAAACCAGACACCTTGTAAAACTTGGGTGTGGCATTTTCATTTAACACTATTTTACCTTGATATATTTGAGTTTTCCAATGTAACCCTTGAAACACTGCCACGTTGTCTTTTCTGCAGTATAAAATCTTAGTTGGATATTTCAGCTCAGTACCTTTGAAATGTCATTCAAACTCATTTTGTGGAATGACTGAAACAGCCAAGCTGGTGTCCAATTCCATTTGGATTATTTAGCCATTCACTTCTGCTGTAACCATATTGCTTGCCTATTGTTAGTTTTCACATTAAATCTCAAGGCTCACCAGTTCCATGTCACTCTCATCATTGTCAGATTTTTCATTCACAGCATGCAGATTAGTGCACTTTTTGAAATTGCATCTTGACCTTTTATCTTTTTCTCTTCCCTGCGCTATTCATTTATTTTTGTCTGCCAGACATGCTCTTTCTATGTGTTCTACTTTGTTCAATTCTGCTGAAATAGACCCCCTTCCTTTTGATTCTGCTTATGAAGCCTAAAGCGTTCTGTAAGCAACAATGGTTTTTGTTTTAAATGTTGCTGCATTACTTTCACGATATCAGCAAAGCTCATTTCGGCTGGTTTGGTGAAGCAGTCCAAATCCTAAGCACACTATATGCCTTTAAACCCAATGCATTCAACAAAACTGGCAACTGCTTCTTGTCAGCTATTCCATTTTAAAATACTGCTCAATTCACTCACAATACAAAATCCAGTTACCTGTTGTGCAATTGAATGTCTCAGCCTTTCTGATGTAGCCAGCCATTTCTGCTTTTCAAAAAAATTATGATTATCACCCAGCACTCACTGTTTATGAATCCATTAATTTGTCCATTTTCTGCCTTATTTTTAACTTGACCATGTCTTCTCTTCTGAAGAACACATGCTATGCTGCTTTCTTTAACTCTAATATTTTGCAGTGTTTTTTAACTTGAAAGTCTCGCTGCATTTCAACAGGAAGGGAGTCATCACGGGTTCATTTAAAACTTCCTCATTCTACTGTTATGATTTGTAACTCCAAAACATAAAACTGATTGAAACAAAAACAAAGGAGCCGGGAATGTGAGTCTAACTTCATTTTAAGCGAGGCACGCACCTATGACGTGGCAGTATATTGATATATGCCATTTACGTACCTTTATATAAAACCACAATGCTTTATATAAACAACAACGAATGTTTCATCAAACAATATATTTACAATATTACTGAAATATTAAATACACAATATTCACTATCTGGGACATGCCATCTTCTTCTTACTACCATTGAAGAATTAGAACAGGAACTAAATATCCACACTCTAAAATTCAGAAACAGCTTCTTCCTCTCCACCATCAGATTTCTGAATGGTCCATGAACACTACCCCAGTATTCCCTTTCATTGCATTATTTATTTATTTTATAGTAATTTTATAAGGTTACACTGCACTCCTGCTGCAAAACAACAAATGCTATGTCATTTACACTAAGTCTATAATAATAAGTCTGGTTTTGATTCTGATAACTGTACGAACAAGTAGAAAAACAGAGTAGCATTAGGCAAAAAAAAGGAAATTGTGTCCTTCATTCACAAGAAAACAAGACCAGCCCACTTAATCTCTGCACATAACCAGAGTCATCCAATCCAGGCAACATGCTGGTGAATTCCTTCTAACCTTTCTCCAGTATAAGCACATCTTGTCGCGTGGTGACCAGAAATGAACACAATACTCCAAGTTTTTTATACAGTTTATAGTGTTTTATACAGTTGTAACATTGCATCCCAATTTGTATTATGCCCTATGAAGGCAAGCGTGCCCTATTCCTTCTTCACCAACCTGTTGCCACTTTCAGGGACTCTGTTCATCAATATTCTCCAGCATTTACTATAGATATTACCTACTGTTATCTGACTTTTCAAAATGTATCACTTCACAGTTCATCTCACTCAGTATTACATTCCATCTGTCAATGCTTGCCCAATTTTACATCTGATCTACAAACGTATATTCTGCTGTGACCTTACGCAACTTTCCTCACTGTCCACAACACAGCCAACATTCATGTCAACCACATGAATTTATATTGCCAGCAGTTGAAGATAGCATTGAGAAACATATTCAAATTTACTGTTATCACAAAGCCCGGTGAAAAAGTAGGGTACCTGTGTGAGTTGCTCTTGGAGATGCAGAGGTAAGCTGGCTGGTACAACAAGCGATTTAGAAGGCAGATGAAATTCTGGCTTTCATTGCAAGAGCCAGGAGCAGAAAAGTAAAGCCTTGCTGAAGTTTATTGTGGTCTCCTTTGGGCACTATATGGTCTGTGTATGGAAGAAATCATAGAATATAGGTGAGCTAGCAGGTGAGGATGGTAGAAATGGATCAATGATCAATACACTGCAGAAGATTGGGAAGAAGTACTCCCTGGTGCACACAAGATCTTGGATGGGACTAACAGCAGATACCAAGCAGTTGTTTCTTCTCATTGGACATTTTAGCACCATGGCCTTAATGAAGTGGTTTGTTATTTAAGACAGAGATGGAGAGAAACTTCTGGAATTATTGGAACTATTTAACTTAAAGGTAACGAAGTGTATCGATGAAAGAAGGGCAGTGGATGTGGTTTACATGCGCCTCATATCTTTGTCAAGGTTCACATGGAATCCCTATCCGGAAGGTTAGGACCCATGGGGTCCAGTGCAATTTGGCAAATTGGATCCAACATTGCTTGGCAATAGGAAAAGGAAGGTGATGATGAAGGATTTTGTAACCTGTGACTGTTGGTGTTTTCGAGGGAGGTGTGCTGGGACCCTTACTAAATGGTGGATTTGGATATAGGAGGCATAATCTGTAAGTTTGCAGATACTATGAAGATTGGTGGTGATGGTCTCAGTGTGCAGGGTGATAGCTACGTGATGGTGAAATAAGCTGAGGAATGGCAAATGGAGTTTATCTGAGATGGTGTATTTTGGAAATAGTGATGAGGATGGGACATAGAGCAAGAATAGTGGGGTCCAAGGAACAGAGGGACATTGGTATGTAAGTCCAAAGGTCCTTAAAGGATGAGGCACATGTAAAATAATGTGGTTAAGAAGGCATGTGGGATGCTAACATTCATTAATCAGGGCACTGAATATAAGAGCAGGAGGTTGTGCTCCAACTTATTCAGATCTCACTTCAGATCAGATCTCCATCAAATCCCAACATCATTTAAGAAGAACACTTAAATTGCCCAGACATAATTGGCTATTGACCAAGTACTGGGAGATGGGATTAATACTGATGTGTACCCACCAGTTCGTGTGGATGAGATTGGCAGAATGGTCGGTTTCCACACTATCTGAATCTGGAATCTGTCGATGTTCAGTTTTCTGAGAATGTACAAGGATTCAATTAAAAGGTCTTCAGTCAGTATTGGAATCAGGAAGTTTGGATATAAAGTGAGAATAATGATGAAGCACAATATCAGCCATGCCTTAGCATGAAAGAACAAGATAAAAGTAGCTGAAGTAATTAAGGCATCATCTGTGAAGGCAGAGGGATAGTCAATGTAAGACCATTCAATGATAAAAGATGAAGCATGTGCTTCAAGGAGAAAAGGTAGGTGAGATACTAAATGAGTATTTTGTGTCAGTATTTACCAGGGAGAAGGACTTAGAGGATAGGCAGGTAAGTGAAGAAGATGCTAATATGCTAAGGCATTTTGCGTAAGGAAATAGGTATTTTTGAGTCTCTTAAAGAATGTTAAAGTGAATAAAGTGTCCAAAGTCTGATGGGATAATCACCAGTTCATTGAGAGAGGCAAGAGGTGAGATTTCTGAGGCCTTAACCAAAATCTTAATATCCTCTTAGTCATGGGAGAGGTTCCGGCAGGCTTGTGAGTAGCACTTAGAGAGATTATTCCATTATTCAAGCAGGGAACTAGGAATTTTGTTTCTTGGATATTGGTGACTTGGGTATTTGGACTTTGAATTGGCTTGACCATAGAAGACAAAGTGTAGTGGTCAATGGGATTTATTCTGGCTGGAGGTCATTGACAAGTGATGTTTCATCAAGATCTTCAAACATAGGAGTAAAAATAGGCTATTCAGCATATTGGGTCTGCTACACCATTCCATCATGGCTGATTTATTATCCCTCTTGACACCATTCAGCTGCCTTATTCTTGTAACATTTGACACCCTTACTAATCAAGAACCTACCAACCTCCATTATAAATATACCCAATGACTTGGTGTCCACAGCAGTCTGTGTAAATGAATTTCACAGCTTCACCACCCTCTGGGTAAAGATATTCAACCTCATCCTGGTTCCAAAGGGATGTCCTTCTCTTCTGAAGCTGTTCCCTCTATCCTAGACTTCCTCATTATAGAAGAATTCCTCTCCAGGTCCACTCTATCTGCCTTTCAATATTCGATATTTGCCATTGAGATCCCCCTCATTCTTCTAAATTCCAGTGAGTACAGGCCCAGAGCATCAAACACTCCTCATATTTTCATTCCCGGGATCTTTCTTATCAGCTTCCTCTGGACACCTCATATCTTTTCTTCTTAGATAAGGGAAACAAAACTGCTCACAATGCACCATACAGTCTAACCAATACCTTATAAAGCTCAGCGCTACATCTTTGCCTTTATATTCTAGTCATCTCAAAATGAATGCTAACATTGCATTTGCCTTCCTTACCAATGACTCAACCTGAAAGATAACCTTCAGGAAATCAAGCATAAGGACTCCCATGTCCCTTAGCAGTTCTGAATTCTGAATTTTCTCCCCATTTACGAAATAGTCTAAGCCTTTATTCTTTTTACCAAGGTGCATAACTATACACTTTCCTACACTATATTTCATTGCCACTTCTTTGCCCATTCTCCGAATCTCTTTAAGTGCTTCTGCAGACTCCCTGCTTTCTCAGTACTACCTGCCCCTCTAGCTATTTTTATATTGCCCTCAAACTTGGCCACAAAGTCATCAATTCCATCAACCAGATCATTTACATATAACGTGAAAAGATGCGGTCCCAACACCAACCTCTGTGGAACACCTCCAGTTACTGGCCACCAACTAGAAAAGGTCCCCTTTATTTCCACTCTTTGCCTCTTGCCAGTCAAACAATCTCTATCCATGCTAGTATCTTTCTTGTGATACCCCGGGCTCTTGCCTTGTTTAGCAACTTCATGTGCAGCACCTTGTCAAAGGCCTTCTGAAAATCCAAGTAAATTCTCCTTTGTCTATCCTGCCTATTATCTCCTCAAAGAATTCCAACAGATTTGTCAGGCAAGATTTTCCCTTCAGGAAACCATACTGACTGTGGCCTATTTTATCATGTGCTTCCAAGTACGCCTGAACCTCATTCTTTATGACTCCAACATCCTCCCAACCACTGGAGTCAGGCTAACTAGTCTATAACTGATTGCCTTTCTCTTGCCTCTCTCCCTTCTTAAAAAGTGGAGTGACAATTGCAATTTTCCAGTCCTCTGGAACCATTCCGGAATCTAGTGATTCTTGAAAGATCATTGCTAATGAATCCATACTCTTTTCAGCCGCTTCTTTCAGAACCCTGGGGAGCAGTGCATCTGACCCAAGTGATTTATCTGCCTTCAGAACTTCTAGCTTCCCAAGCACTTTCTCCTTAGTAATAACAATACTGCCCCCTGACACTCTCTAATTTCTGGCATACCTCTAGTGCCTTCCACAGTGAAGACTAATGCAAAAGGCTATTAAGTTCATCCGCCATTTCTTTGTCCCCCGTTGCAAGCATTCCAACGTCATTTTCCAGTGGTCCAATATCCACTCTCATCTCTCTATTACTCTTTATATGTCTCAAAAAAAACTTCTGGTGTCCTCTTTTATATTATTTGCTAGCTTACCTACACTTTCATCTTTTCTCTCATTGTTTTTCCAGTTACCTTCTGTTAGTGTTTAAATGATTCCCAATCTTCTAGCTTCCCATTAATTTTTGCTATATTATATGCCCTCTCTTTTGCTTTTATGCTGTCTTTGGCTTGCCTTGTCAGTCACGGTTGTCTCATCCTCCGTTCTGGAATACTTCTTCTTTGGGATGTATCTATCCTGCACCTTCCAAATTGACACCAGAAACTTCAGCCAGTGCTGTTCTGCCTCCATCCTTGCTAGTATTCCTTTCCAATCAACTTCAGCTAGCTCCATTATAATACTAATAAATCTGATTTTAGCTTCTCCCTCTCAGACTGCGTTCTGTGTCATGATAGCTGGCTCCTAAGCATTCCTTTATCTTCAGGTCACAAATCATATCTGGTTCATTACACAACACCCAATACAGAACTGCCTTTTCTCATGTGAGCTTAACCATAAGCCATTCTAAAAAGTGATCTGTTAGGCATTCTACAAATTCCTTCTCTGGGGATCCAGCATGAAGCAGATTTACACAATCTACCTACATATTGAAATCCCCTATGGCTATCATAATATTGCCCTTTTTTCATGCCTTTTCTATCTCCTGGCGCAATTTGTTTCCCACATCTTGACTACTGTTCAGAGCCAGTTTATAACTCCCATCAGGGTATTTTTTTCCATGCAGTTTCCTAATTCTACCCACAGGGGTCTGCATCTTCTGATTCTATGCCACCAATTTCCAAGGATTTGATTTTATAATTTCCCATGTCCTGGGACTCTAATGACTGTGATGTATATAAATGACTTGGAGCATTTATATACGACGTATATATAAAAAAACATAAACTGAAGATGATATAAAGCAACACTCACAACACGCTGGAGGACCTCAGCAGGTTGAGCAGCATCTGTGGAAATGATGAGTTGACGTTTCGGGCCAGGACCCTTCGTCAGGACTGTAGAGGGATGGGGCAGAGGCCCTATGAAGAAGGTGCGGGGAGGGTGGGAAGCAGAAGGCTGGTAGGTTCCAGGTGAAAAACCAGTAAGGGGAAAGATAAAGGGGTGGGGGAGGGGAAGCAGGGAGGTGATAGACAGTAAAAGTGAAGAAGGAATAGGGGAAACACAATGGGTAGTAGAAGGAGGTGGAATCATGAGAGAGGTGATAGGCAGCTGGGGGAGGGGGCAGAGTGAAATAGGGATAGAGGAAGGGAGGGGGAGGGAATTACCGGAAGTTGGAGAATTCTATGTTCATACCAAGGGACTGGAGACTACCTAGACGGTATATGAGGTGTTGCTCCTCCAACCTGAGTTTAGCCTCATCATGGCAGTTCAGGAGGCCATATAAGGACGTATCTGAATGGGAATGGGAAGCAGAGTTGAAGTGTGTGGCTACTGGGAGATTCTGTCTATTGTGGCGGATGGAGCAGAGGTCTCGACGAAGCGGTCCCCCAATCTGCGTCGGGTTTCACCAATGCAGAGGAGGCCGCACCAGGAGCACCGCATGCAATAGATGACCCCAACAGACTCACAAGTGAAGTGTTGCCTAACCTGGAAGGACTGTTTGGGGCCCTGAATGGTGGCAAGAGAGGAGGTGTAAGGACAGGTGTAACACTTACACTTACAGGGATAAGTGCCGGGTGGGGGATCCGTGGGGAGGGACGTGTGGATAAGGGAGTTGCAGAGGGACCGATCTCTGCAGAAAGCGGAGAGGGGTGGAGAAGGAAAGATGTGCTTAGTGGTGGGGTCCTGTTGAAGGTGGCAGAAGTTGTGGAGGATAATATGCTGGATCCAGAGGCTGGTGGGGTGGTAGGTGAGTTCAGGGGGAACTCTGTCCCTTTTGTGGTGGCAGGAGGATGGGGTGAGGGCCGAAGTGCGGGAAATGGAGGAGATGCGGGTGAGGGCATCATTGATGATGGTAGAAGGGAAACCACGATCCTTAAAGAAAGAGGACATACTTTATACTTTATACTTTATTGTCACCAAACAATTGATACTAGAACGTACAATTATCACAGCAATATTTGATTCTGCGCTTGCCGCTCCCTAGATTACAAATATTAAATAGTAAAAATAGTAAAAATTAGTAAATATTAAAAAATTTAAATTATAAATCATAAATAGAAAATGGTAAAATGGAAAGTAAGGTAGTGCAAAAAACCCGAGAGGCAGGTCCGGATATTTGGAGGGTACGGCCCAGATCTGGGTCAGGATCCGTTCAGCAGTCTTATCACAGTTGGAAAGAAGCTGTTCCCAAATCTGGCCGTACGAGTCTTCAAGCTCCTGAGCCTTCTCCCGGAGGGAAGAGGGATGAAAATTCTGTTGGCTGGGTGGGTCATGTCCTTGATTATCTTGGCAGCACTGCTCCGACAGCATGCGGTGTAAAGTGAATCCAAGGACGGAAGATTGGTTTGTGTGATGTGCTGCACCGTGTTCACAACCCCCTGCAGCTTCTTTCGGTCTTGGACAGGACAACTTCCATAGAAGGTTGTGATGCACCCTAGAAGAATGCTTTCTACGGTGCATCTATAAAAATTAGTGAGGGTTTTAGGGGACAGGCCAAATTTCTTTAGTTTTCTTAGGAAGTAAAAGCACTGGTGGGCCTTCTTTGAAGTGAACTCTGCTTGGTTGGACCAAGTCAGGTCACTTGTGATATTGACCCTGAGGAACTTAAAGTTTTTGACCTGTTCCACTTGCGCACCACCGATGTAAATGGGGTCATGCAGTCTGCTACTCCTTCTGAAGTCAACAACCAATTCCTTCATCTTCCTGACATTGAGGGATAGGTTATTGTCTTTGCACCATGCCACCAGGTTCTTAATTTCCTCTCTGTACTCATACTCATCATTTGAGATGTCCTGGAATGGAAAGCCTCACCCTCGGAGCAGAGGCCGCGGAGACGGAGGAACTGGGAATAGGGAATGGCATTTTTGCATGTGGCGGGGTGGGAAGAGGTACAGTTGAGGTAGTTATGAGAGTCAGTGGGCTTGTAGAAGATGTCAGTGGACAGTCTGTCTCCAGAGATGGAGACCGAGAGATCGAGAGAGGGGAGAGAAGTGTCTGAGATAGACCAAGTGAATTTGAGGGCTGGGTGGGAGTTTGAAGTAAAGTCGATGAAATTGACGAGCTCAGCATGGGTGCAGGAAGCAGCACCAATGTAGTTGTCAATGTACCGAAGGAAAAGTTGGGGAGCAGTACCAGAATAAGTTTGGAGCACAGACTGTTCCACATAACCAACGAGGAGGCAGGCATAGCTGTGGCCCATACGAGTTCCCATAGCTATACCCTCAGTCTGACGAAAGTGGGAAGAGCCAAAAGAGAAGTTATTAAGTGTGAGAACCAGTTCTGCTGACTGGAGGAGGGTAGTGGTGGTGGGGAACTGGTGAGGTCTATCATCCAGAAAGTAGCGGAGGGCTTTGAGGCCTTCTTGATGGGGAATGGAGGTGTATAAGGATTGGACATCCATAGTGAAAATGAAGCGGTCGGGATTACCACAGATGATATAAAGATTGGTGACATTGTGGATAGTGAAGAAGCTTGCCAAAGATCAGTTGTAGATATGGGCAGAGAAATGTCAGATGCAGTTTATATGATGTGTTGTACTTTGAAAGATCAAATGTAAAGGCAAGACACAAGAGACTCTTAACAGTGCTGATATACAGAGGGATATTAGGTCCCAAGTCCATAGCTTCCTGAGAGCGGCTGCACAGTTTGATGGGGTGGTAAAGAAAGCATTTGACACTATGATCAATAGTCAGGAAGTTATGTCATAGCTTTACACCTGAAATTGGAATTTGAATTGATTTAATTTATTTTCTAAATTTTATTCAGAGGTAGAGCACGGAACAGACCCTTCCAGCCCAACAAGCTGCATTGTCCAGCAACCCATCTTTTAACCCCTAGCCCAATCACAGGACAATTTACCTACTAACTGGTGTATCTTTGGAATGTGGGAGAAAACCGGTGCACTCAGGGGATGCCAGAACTGAACTCAGAATTCAATGTCCTGAGCCGTAAGTGCTTCACACTTACATGGCTCCCGTTATTGTCATTATTATTTTGTTTATTATTGTTAGACACTGTATAAAACTTGTCTTTCGTATTGTTCACACAGATCAATTCACTGCATTGTGCACTGAGGCAGTACACGGCAAAACAGTTACTGAATACTATAATATCCACAGAGAAAGTGCGTTGCAGGTAGACAATAAGGTGCAAGATCATAACAAGGTAGATTGTGAGGTTAACTGTCCATCTGGTTAGGCCACATCTAGAGTTTTCTATTTAATTCTGGTCACCCCATTACAAGAAGAATTGGAAAAGTTTATGAGGGTGCTCCCTAAATTAGAGGGAATGCACTATTAGCAGAGCTTGGACAAACTTAGATGGTTTACTTTGGAGCAGAAGAACGTGATAGAAGTTTATCAGATTATATATATAAGAGGATACCAGAAGTTCTTTTCAAATATATAAAGAGTAAAAGAGAGGCGAGAGTGAATATTGGACCATAGGAAAACGATGCTGGAAAGGTAGTAATGGGGGACAATGAAATGGCAAATGAACTTAATTAGTATTTTGGATCGTCTTCACTGTGGAAGACACTAGCAGTATGCCAGAAATTCAAGAGTGTCAGGGGATAGAAGTGAATGTAGTTGCTATTACTAAGAAGATGCTTGGGAAGCTGAAAGGACTGAAGATAATGATAAGTCCACTGCACAAGAGGGATTACACTCCAGGGTAGCTGAAGAGATTGTGGAGGCATCGGTAATGATCTTTCAAGAATCACTGGTGTAATGTGGAAACAGATTCAAATATCTAGTAACTGGGACAGAAGACACTGATTAAAAGTAAGCACATTAACTATAAACAGTAAAACACTTGACCAAGTATCAAAGTCAAACAAGTTCTCATCTAAACCATCCTAAGTTAAAAAAACTGAAAAACTGAGCATTCAGTAACCCTTCAAACCCAACAGGCACTTAGTTAAGTCTCCCCAAGTTACGCAACTACAAAACTAAAGATTCAACAAATGGGTACCTAGCTAATTGTGTGTGTGGGCTCTCCTATATCTGCAGCATACTTTCCCTATGCTTTTCACACTAGTTGCGACTTCAGTGTGAAGAGGAGTCCCTGGAGACAAAGGAAAGAGTGCGAGTCTTCTGCATATAATATTCTTATACTCCTGAGGTACCCAGAACAGGAAACCGTGTATGGCTAACAGGAGAAGTCAAAGCCAATATAAAAACCAAAGAGAGGGCATATAATAGAGCAAAGATTAGTGGGGAGTTAGAGCATTAGGAAGCTCTTAAAAACCAACAAAAAGCAACTAAAAAAGTTATTAAGAAGGTAAAGATGGAATACAAAAGTAAGCTAGACAATAATATTAAAGAGTTTCTTCAGATACATAAAATGTGAAAGAGACGTGAGAGTGGATATCAGCCTGCTGGAAAACGATGCTGAAGAGGTAGCAAAGGTGAAATAGCGAGCAAACTAAATAAATATTTTGCATCAGTCTTCACTGTGGAAGACTCTAGTAGTATGGTGGAAGTTCCAGGTGTCAGGGGGCATGAATGTGTGAAGTTACCATAACTAGAGGGCAGGTTCTTGGGAAACTGAAAGGTCTGAAGATAGATAAGTCACCTGGACCAGATGGCATACAGCCCAGAATTCTGAAAGAGGTTGCTGAAGAGATTGTGGAGGCATCAGTAATGATCTATCAAGAATCACTAGATTCTAGAATGGTTGCAGAAGACTATAATTTCTTTTCTCCTGTCTCTCTCTCTTCTGGATTGTCACTCCAGTCTTCAAGAAGAGACAGAGGCTGAAGAAAGGCAATTATAGGCTAGTTAATCTGACCTCAGTGGTTGGAAAGATGTTGGAGTCGATTACTGAGGATGAGGTCTCCAGGTACATGGAGGCACATGATAAAATAGGCCATAGTCAGTATGGTTTCCTCAATGGAAAATCTTGTCTGACAAATCTGTTAGAATTCTTTGAAGAAGTAACAAGTAGAGCAGACAAAGGAGATGTTGTGCACTTGGATTTTCAGAAGGCCTTTGACAAGGTGCCACACGTGAGGCTACTTAACAAGCTACAAGCCCACGGTGTTACAGAAAGATTCTAGCATGGATAAAACAGTGGCTGATTGATAGGAGGCAAAGAGTGAGAAAGGGGGCCTTTTCTAACTGGCTTCCAGTGACTAGTGGTGTTCCACAGGGGTCCGTGTTGGGGCCGATCTTTTTATGATCTATGTCAATGATTTGGATGATGGAATTGATTGCTTTGTTGCAAAATTTGTGGTTAACATAAAGATAGGTGGAGGGTCAGGTAGCTTTGAGGAAGCAGAGAGGCTACAGCACGACTTACGTTAGGAGAATAGGCAAAGAAATGGCAGGTGGAATACAGTGTCAGGAAGTGTATGGTCATACATTTTGGTAGAAAAAATGAAACAGTAGACTATTTTCTAAATGGAGAAAAATTCAAAGAATTGAAATGCAAGGGAGTTGGAGTCCTTGTGTAGGATTCCCTAAAGATTAATTTGCGGGTTGAGCCTATGGCGAGGAAGGCAAATGCAATATTAGCTTTCATTTCAAGAAACTTTATAAAGAATTGGTGAGGCTTCACTTGGAGTATTGTGAGCAGGTTTAGGCCCCTTATCTTAGGAAGTATGTGCTGAAACTGGAGAGGGTTCAAAGAAGGTTCACGAAAATGATTCTAGGATTAAATAGCGTTTGATGGGTATGGGCCTGTATTCAGAAGAATGAGGGATGACCTCATTGAAAGCTATCAAATAGTGAAAGGCCTTAATTGAATGGATGTGCAGAGGATGTTTCCTATGATGGGAGAGTCTAAGACCAGAGGACACAGCTTCAGAATAGAGGGGTGTCCTTTTAGAATGGAGATATGGAGGAATTTATTTCGCCGGAGAGTGGTAAATCTGTGGAATTCTTTGCCACATGCAGCTCTGGAGGCCAAGTCTTTATGTATATTTAAGATAGAGGTTGATAGATCCTTGATAGGTCAGAGCATGAAGGGATATGGGGAGAAGGCAGGAAATTGGGGCTGAGAGAAAATTGGATCAGCCATGATGAAATGGCGGAGCAGACTCGATAGGCCAAATGCCTAATTCAACTTTTGGTCTTATGGACTCCTAGGAATTCCCACTACAGGTCAGTGTCATTCCCATTATGCCATTCTGTAATGTAGGGAGACACAAACTTACTTGCTTCTGATTTGTCACTGGGAATTTAGACATAAAGCAGTCTTTGTTAGCCAAAACAACAGCTTTTAGGATTGTTCCCCAAATCTTCCAATCTCCCAAACTATAAATTCTAAATTTCTAGTTTAACTGTCCACCAATGAGCAATTTTCCTAAATGCCCACTTCCCTCTGAAATGTGGGTATCTCAAATCCGGAATAAAGATGCACAGATTTCCATCACCTTAACCCAGATTTCACATGGCCAGTGTGGAATCTGGGTCTCTCTCTCTAAAACCAGTTACATGGAAAACAAAAAAAACTAACAAACAAAAAACACAGACAGGACAAAAATCCAAGCTTGTACTTTTCTTCCTTTAAAACCTTCACAAGTAACTGCAAAACGTAGAACAGTCAATTCCTACAGTAAAAAAACTAACATTTTCCAAAGAACAAAGGACCCCAGCACATTAATACATTGACACAGCCATTTAAAGTCTCAGCCCTCTTTAAAGATGAGCCCCTGCAAATTCACTTCTCCAAATAAGGAAGTATCAGTTACCTTTTCCACTGAAGCATAGGATTAATTCAAACAACCTTCCAATACAGATTTACCAAATACACACGCGCGCGCACGCGCACACACACACACACACACACACACACACACACACACACACACGAACACATATACACACACACACACACACACACACGTGCACAGACATACACGTAAACTCTCAAGTAAACTCACGTGCGTTCATACTTCACACAAGATTTTTCAAACTCAAACCATTCATGGTGGGCGGGGGTAGAGGGTAAATGATGCCCTCCCTACAGGGGATCCTCCACCCTTCTGGTCCCTGCTGCTACTGAAGGTCTGCCAGTGCCTTTTGCAGAGCCTATGCACCCATTGGATGTTTCTAAGCCTGTAATCGCTGGAGTTTAGAAAAATAAAGGAGATCTCATTGAAACCTATCAAATATTGAAAGGCCTGGATGGAGAGGAAGTAGCCTATAATGGGTGAGGGAGCAGTGTCAAAATAAGCTTTGTCCATTTAGAACAGAGATGAGGAGAACTCCTTTAACCAGAGGGTGGTGAATCTGTGGCATACATATTTAAAGTGAAGGTTGATAAGTTCTTGATGAGTCAGCATGTTGACATTTATGGGGGAGAAAGCAGGAAAATAAGGTTCAGAGGGATAATAAATCAGTCATGATGGAATGGTGGAGCAGACTTGATGGGCTAAATGGCCTAATTCTGCTCCTTTGTCTGTTGGTCGAAGATTATGAGAGGCATAAATAGATAGCAGTATCTTTTTCCCAGGGTCAAAATATCTAATGCTAAAGCAATGTTCCCTTTAATTTGCAATGGCCAGTGTGCAAAAATCTTGTGCTGTGCAATTCTTTGCCCAGTGACAACAGCATGTGCTCACTAAATTTTTATGTGTAGGTAAACCTGAAGCTATTGTAAGAATAATAAATGACTAAGTCCAGTTTGTTGTTAATTGTTTAAAATAAATAAAATAATACACATCAATGAGTCTTATTTCTCATAGGCTATACGACAACGTGTAATAATCTCAATCCTTTCACATGTTATTAAAGTTATTTGAAATGGTCAACCAAAACTTATAAAATTACAAAGCTAGTTGACAAAATATCCAGACAGGTATTTTATTTGGAAATCATTGCATACATCATCGATTTTGATGCTTAATTGCATAAGAGACATAAAGTCGAACAAGATAATGAACATATTTAAGTTGCTTGGTAATTTTTTCTCTCTCTTGTCTTTGGCATTTACCCACACTTTATAAGCTCTGTCAAGACTAATAAATCGAATACTAATACACTGTATAGATTGTTCTCATCAAAGTTTTGCATCGCGTATTAACTTGACCTCTTTCCATGCATCACAAATTCCTAGATCTTCATGGTGTGCTACACGGTGTTGTTGAACTACTGTAAGTGTGCGCGACCCTGTTTTATTCGCACTGTGACACCATTGACTTTGGCATCATCACTGATGCTCCATCAGATATGAAGATGATCATTTTATGGAGGTTGACTTCGTTCTTTCATAAAATTCTTCGATCGCTAATATGATGGAAAAAGCAACAGGTGCCTTCAGCTGGACTATTCCATCAAAAGAAGTTTCATACACAGTACCACTTTTAGGATTTGAAGTACAGAATGAGACATTTGTTGACAGGTATATCTCTAGATACCAGTCGCTACACGGAATCCAGGTGTGAACTCCGGAAAGCCATTAAGGGCGCCAAGAGGCAATATCAAGCCAAGTTGAAAGCCCAGGCTAACCAGAGGGATGCCAGTAGACTGTGGCAGGGTCTAAATGAGATCACTGGGTGCAAAGAAAAGGCTGGAAATATCAATAACTGTGGTGCTTCTCTTCCTGATGAACTTAACATATTCTATGCAAGATTCGAACGGAAGAGGAGCATCCCGTCCCCTCCGGATGAACCGGACCTGGTGGCATCGAGATTCATCGTCACCAAGGAGGACGTTAGAAGGGCCTTCCTGAAGATAAATCCAAGGAAGGCGACGGGCCCAGATGGTGTCCCGGGATGGGTTCTCCGGGCCTGTGCAAGCAAGCTAGCTGGAATGTTTGCTGACATCTTCATAGAAACATAGAGAGATAGAAAATAGGTGCAGGAGTAGGCCGTTCGGCCCTTCGAGCCTGCACCGCCATTCAGTATGATTGTGGCTGATCATCCAACTCAGAACCCTGTACCTGCCTTCTCTCCATACCCCCGACCCCTTTAGCCACAAGGGCCATATCTAACTCCCTCTTAAATATAGCCAATGAACTGGCCTCAACTGTTTCCTGTGACAGAGAATTCCACAGATTCACCACTCTCTGTGTGAAGAAGTTTTTCCTCATCTCGGTCCTAAAAGGCTTCCCCTTTATCCTTAAACTGTGACCCCTCGTTCTGGACTTCCCCAACAGCAGGAACAATCTTCCTGCATCTAGCCTGTCCAATCCCTTTAGAATTTTACACGTTTCAATAAGGTCCCCCCTCAATCTTCTAAGTTCCAGCCAGTATAAGCCTAGTTGATCCAGTCTTTCATCATATGAAAGTCCTGCCATCCCAGAAATCAATCTGGTGAACCTTCTTTGTACTCCCTCAATGGCAAGAACATCTTTCCTCAGATTAGGGACCAAAACTGCACACGATACTCCTGGTGTGGTCTCACCAAGGCCTTGTACAACTACAGTAGTACCTCCCTGCTCCTGTACTCAAATCCTCATGCTATGAATGCCAGCATACCATTCGCCTTTTTCACCGCCTGCTGTACCTGCATGCCCACTTTCAATGACTGGTGTATAATGACACCCAGGTTTCGTTGCACCTCCCCTTTTCCTAATCGGCCACCATTCAGATAATAATCTGTTTTCCTGTTTTTGCCACCAAAGTGGATAACCTCACATTTATCCACATTAAATTGCATCTGCCATGAATTTGTCCACTCACCTAACCTATCCAAGTCACCCTGCATCCTCTTAGCATCCTCCTCACAGCTAACACTGCCGCCCAGCTTCGTGTCATCCACAAACTTGGAGATGCTCTTTGCTTCAGTCCCCTCCTTGCTGAGATCCCCTCCTGTTTTAAGAAGGCAATGATAATCCCAGTGCCGCAGAAGAGCAAGGTGGCATGCCTGAATGACTATTGACCTGTAGCTCTGACATCAATTGCTATGAAGTGCTTTAAGTGATTGGTTATGGCACACATCAACCACAGCCTACTGGTCAACCTCGACGCTTTGCAATTTGCCTACTGGAGCAATAGGTCAATGGCAGATGCCATTTCTCTGGCCCAACGTTCCTCCTTAGAACACTTGGAGAATAAAGACACATATGTAAGGCTCCTCTTCATTGACTACAGCTCTGCCTTTAATACCATCATTCCAAATAAACTGATTCCTAAGCTCCGGAACCTGGGACTTAGCACTCAGATCTGCAACTGGATCTTCAACTTCCTCACAGACAGGACCCAGGCTGTAAAAATAGGGGACAAGCTCTCCTCTACAATCACTCTGAGCACCGGTGCCCCACAAGGCTGTGTACTCAGCCCCCTGCTGTACTCACTGTACACCTATGATTGTGTAGCCAAGTTTCCATCGAACTCAATATGTAAGTTTGCTGATGACACAACAATTGTAGGCTGTATCTCAGGTAATGATGAGTTTGAGTACAGAGAGGAAATTAAGAACCTGGTGGCATGGTGTGAAGACAATAACCTATCCCTCAACGTCAGCAAGATGAAGAAATTGGTTGTTGACTTAAGAAGGAGTAGCGGACTGCAGGACCCCATTTACATCGGTGGTGCGCAAGTGGAACAGGTCAAAAGCTTTAAGTTCCTCGGGGTCAATATCACAAATGACCTGACTTGGTCCAACCAAGCAGAGTTCACTGTCAAGAAAGCCCACCAGCGCCTTTACTTCCTGAGAAAACTAAAGAAATTTTGCCTGTCCCCTAAAACCCTCACTAATTTTTACAGGTGCACCGTAGAAAGCATTCTTCTAGGGTGCATCACAACCTGGTATGGAAGTTGTCCTGTCCAGGACCGGAAGAAGCTGCAGAGGATCGTGAACACAGCACAGCACATCACACAAACCAATCTTCCGTCCTTGAACTCACTTTACACCGCACGCTGTCGGAGCAGTGCTGCCAGGATAATCAAGGACACGACCCACCCAGCCAACACACTTTTCGTCCCTCTTCCCTCCAGGAGAAGGCTCAGGAGCTTGGAGACTCATACGGCCAGATTTGGAAACAGCTTCTTTCCAACTGTGATAAGACTGCTAAATGGATCCTGACCCAGATCTGGGCCGTACCCTCCAAATATCCAGACCTGCCTCTTGCTTTTTTTACACTTCCTTACTTTCCATTTTTCTATTTTCTATTTATGATGTATAATTTAAATTTTTAATATTTACTATTGATTTGTAATCCAGGAGGCGGGAAGCGCAGAATCAAATATCGCTGTGATGATTGTACATTCTAGTATCAATTGTTTGGCAACAATAAAGTATAAAGTATAGATTCATCCACTGTTAAAGTGTGAAAATCTGCTGATGCTACTTCTTCAAACATGTCTTCTTGAACAACACTGTTAATAATGTAAAGGAATTCAAACACATCATTTTTGCTTCTCCTGCTGTCCAGGGTTTGAACATACTTTTCCATATGCTCATTAATTTGTGAACTGAATGTATAGAGGTATTCATTTTAACAGCTAGCAAGACACTGTCAATAAGAACTTTGATCTCCTCCGGGTTTGATTGTTTTTGCTGGTGTTCATTTGCACTCTCTCAAAACATATATAGTGGGCCCATAGCGGGTAATGAAAGATTTTCTCGCTGGAGCTTTTGCACACCGTCCATGTGTGATTTGCTTGCTAAATGACCCTTTAAAAAGTCAAGACTCCAAATATCAGTCCACTTCTTTCTACTTACAAATTCTCCAGTAACTTTTGCATTGTGACAATACACACAGGTAACACCAGTTTCTGTATTGTACATTAATATTTCTCGTAGCTGCGGGTTCCTGACCTCATGAGCTTTTGGTGTAGTAGTTTCTACAGTTTCATTAAGCCATTCTGCTTTAAGTGAACTAGTAGTTCTTTCGTGCTTCATGCCCTTTGCTTCTTTGGAATTCAACGTAGTGGATCAATAATTTCTTCATTAAAACCAGTATAAATAAGCCAGTTCTAAACATGCCAATGAGATAGAGGATGACAACCTTTTGTGTGGAGTTTAAACTCCTTTGTGCACTAGTAGCAAAAGACCTTAAGGGAACAATGTGCTAGAGGGAATGGCTTAACTGATACGAGATGTGCAGGACACTCTTTTGCACAAAGCAATGTGTGTCATCCGCCTATACTATAGCTGTTGACATTTGAGATCCCAGCTCTTCTGCCTTATCTGTCATAAGTTCAGTTACAGCCGTTGGCCTTCGCTCGTATCCCGAGCAGGAACCCTTGCAGGTGCTGCCGTTCCGGGTCAGAGCGGCCCTGGGAGCAATGAATGACTAAGAGGTAACTCCACTTTCCCCAAAGCTCTGAAAGTCCCCAATCAGAGCCTCATGAACATTTGGGAAGAGAAATGGCGATTTCTTTAGTTCGTCCAACGGTAGGCAATAGCAAACCACTGTTGCTATTTGCTAAGAAAACCATGGTCAAACTCACAAAATGTATCACACAACAACAGCGTCAAGAGGATCTTCAAGACAATTCTGAAGATGCTTCGCTTGGTAGGGCTGATTCTGGTCAGCTGGGGATCCCCGACCGTCAGCAAGCTACTGCTCATAAAATTCAAGTAACACAAAAGAAAATTAAACACAAAATAATCTGCAGATGCTGTGATCAAAGCAACACTTTCAGTACGCTGGATGAACTCAGCAGGTCAGGCAGCATCAGTTAGAAATGATGAGTCGACATTTCGGGCCGGAACCCTTCGTCAGGACTGAAGAATGAAAGATGGGGAAGGATTTGAAGAATGCGTACTGAAAGTGTTACAAAAGAAAATTATTGCCACTTGGAATGTAAGAACCCTATATCAAGCAGGAAGATTGAACAATGTGATAAATGAAATGGAAAGAACTAATTCTTAACATCATGGGAATTAACGAAGTTTGTTGGATAGGTGCTGGAACATGTCAGGTTAGAAATAAAACATTAGATTATTCTTGTGGAACATCCCATACTAATGGAATAGGAATTCTTATGGATGAAAACATGGCAAGAAGTGTTTTAGGACATTGGGCAGTATCAGAAAGAGTGCTCCTTGTTAGATTCAGAGGACAACCAGTTGATTTAGCAATTATACAGGTATGTGCACCAACAACAGATGGAACAAATGAGGATAAAGATAAATTCTATGAAGAGCTTGAACAAGGAAAGAATGGATGCAAATCTCAAGATATTGTTATTGTCATGGGAGATCTAAATGCTAAAGTAGGACAAGGTGCTGATGGAAATACCTTAGGAAAATTTGGACTAGGGGAAAGAAATGAAAGAGGTGAGAAATGGGTAGAATGGTGCAAGATGAATAATCAGGTCATGATGAATACCTATTTTAAAAACCATCCAAGACGCTTGTCGATCTGGAAAAGTCCAGGTGATAACACTAGAAATCAAATTGACTTTATTACTATAAACCAAAGATTTCAAAACTCGGTGACTGAATACAAAACATATCCAGGTGCAGACTATAATAGTGACCATAACCCAGCAGTATGTCATGTAAAAGTAAAACTTAAAAAACTAAAGAAGCAAAAACCTGAACTTGACTACTTGCAATTAAATAAAGAAGAAAACTTGAGACAAAAATTTACAATTGAAGTAAGGAATAGATTTCAAAGTCTAGAAATAGAATCTGTTGAAGATGATAGCAATCATGTAGAAATGAAATTTAACTCTCTAAAGGATGCCTTGGTAGAATCAGCAAAGTCAGTGATTCCTAAAAAAGAAAAAAGCACAAAGAATAAATGGATGACAAATGAAATCAAAAATATAATAGAAGAAAGGAGACAGAAGAAAGCAAATCCTATAGAATATAAGTCCTTAGATATAAAAGTTAAAAGCTTATGTCAAAAAGCCAAAGAAGAATGGTTAAACCAGGAATGTGAGCAAATAGAAAGAACCCCTATTACTGATCCATCAACAAATCAAGAATATCACTGCTAAAAAGCTCCTCTGTTCTTCAGGAATGATGTTTGTAGGCAAAGGAAGGTACCATTATCATGGAAAAAGATGAGATTATGAACAGATGGACTGAGTATATTCAGGAATTGTTTGAAGACGATCGAGGCGAGAAACCAGAAATTAAGAAAAACATTGAAGGTCCAAGTATTTTAAAATCTGAAGTTCATAATGTAATAAATAAGATGAAGAAAGGAAAGGCAGCAGGTCCTGATGAATTAGTAATAGAACAAATTATCGCCCTTGAAGATTATGGAATTGAAAAACTTACTGATTTAATCAATGACATTTACGAGACCGGAATAATACCAGAAAAGATGAAAAAATCAGTATTTATCACTCTTCCTAAGAAACCTGGAGCAATAGAATGTGAATTACATAGGTCCATAAGTTTAATGAGTCATATCGCCAAGATACTTCTAAGAATTTTGATGAAAAGAGCTAAAAGTAAGATACAAGCTGAAATAGGCAAAGATCAATGTGGCTTTGTGAAAGACAGAAGTACAAGAGACGCAATATTGATGTTAAAGATACTATCAGAACGAGCTTTTCAAGTGCAAAAAGATTTGTTTGTTTGGTTTATCGACTACACAAAAGCATTTGATAAAGTGAAGCACAATAAGTTATTTGAAATATTACAGAAAACTCTAGATCTAGATTCGAAAGACCTCCACCTAATCAGAAATCTGTACTGGGAACAAACTGCCGCTGTAAGAATTGACGGAGAAGTGAGTCAGTTTACGAAAATCAAGAGAGGCATTAGACAAGGATGTGTTTTCTCCCCTGATTTATTTAATGTGTACAGTGAAACAATATTACAAAAATTAAGAGACATCTTGGGAATCAAAGTTGGCGGTGAAAGCATCAATAATTTCAGATACGCAGATGACACTGTGTTAATTGCAAGTACAGAGGAAGAACTACAAAACTTAATTGATATAATTGTTGAAGAAAGTGCAAAAATGGGTCTATCTATCAATTGCAAAAAGACAGAATGTATAGTGATATCCAGAAAAAGGGAGAATCCTGTCTGCAGGTTGAGAATAAATGGGGAAGACATAAAACAAGTACAGAACTTTTGCTACTTAGGAAGCTGGGTGACATCAGATGGGAGGTGCGACTTGGACATCAAAAGAAGAATAGGGATGGCAAAAGACACCTTTACGAGAATGAAGAGTATACTGACCAATACTAAACTAGGCATGACAACCCGCCTCAGAGCACTGAAATGCTATGTTTATCCAGTTATGTAATATGGCTCAGAATGTTGGACAATATCTAGTAACATGTGGGAATGAATTGTAGCAGCAGAGATGTGGTTTTTGAGGAGGATGCGAAGAATATCATGGACAAAACGAATACCTAACGAGGATGTCATGAACAGAGCAAACACAAAAAGAGAAATGATGTATGAGATCATGAAAAGGCAACGTAACCTCATTGTACATGTGATTAGGAAAGAGGAGTTAGAATGCACGGTAATTATGGGAAAGATTGAAGGGAAGAAAGCAAGAGGAAGGCAAAGACAAATGATGATAGAGGCAGCAGCCAGAGAACTGGAAATGAATACCAATGAACGGTCAAAGCTCGAACTGGGCATGTCATCTGATGATTATGATGAATGTGTGTCAGCTGAACACTACCAGGAAAACAAATATGACAGAGACATTTAAGTGGCTCTTATGCAGAAAATGGAGGGATCTGGGTGTTGCTTAGACAGAAGGGGTTAATCATTAGTTTAGTTAGTTTGGCACAACATTGTGTGTCAAAGGCCTGTTCCTGTGCTGTACTGTTTTATGTCTACAGGAGTATGATGGAATACTCTCCACTAGATGATAGCAGTTTCATCACCATTTCAGAAAGCTGCTGCACCTGAAGCATTCACAACTTCTGTAACTGAAGCCCTGAGGCTTGCTGTCTTCTAACTGCAACAGCTCAATTGTTTCTTCAACACTCCCTGCCAAAATTATGATCTCCATCACTGGAATGAATGGGCAGATGTGGAAATATCATCTATGTTAATCTTCCCTGGAAAAATAATTCTCACCCCTTTGCTCAGGGAATGAAGCTCCCAGGATAGTGAAGGATCCCAGTGCTGTCTGTAAAGAGTTTGTACATTCTCATGGGTCTCTTCTGGGTGCTCTAGTTACCTCCCACAGTCCAAAGAATTGGATGATGTGGTCTAACACTGCATAGTCTCCCAACCGGGCTGTCACCTTCCTGTTTTCAACTGCCAAGGGAGAATTACTTGAAAGGCTTTTGAGAGATACTGACTGACCTTCTGAGTTCTTCCCCCCCTTTATTAAACCCTTTAACTATTCTACCTTCAATATTTTTTCAACCTTTGCATGACACATTATAATGTATTTGAAATGTGATACTGCCAAGTTATTTGTAGTTTAGGAAAAGCACTATGGTCCACGTGGTCGCCTTGTGTTTGCCATCTGGTGTTTATTGATTGCACAGAAGAATCAGAGATGGTCTGATTCCAGCAAGAGGCTGCTTTTTCACTACTGCATTAGCCGAACAGATCTGGTAAGGCTCTGATAATATGTAACCTTCCTTCTTGAATACATTACAAAGGAAGGAAGTTCTCACTTCCTCCCACAGTGAATAAGCTGATAAAAGATTTCTTTATGTAAGTATCAGTATTTACAGCCTCTGATCCTTAGAATAATAAGAGGTTGAACACTGGCATCATTATGATGACAAACCTGTTATTCAGTTGTCTTCATTTCTTTTTAATAATCATTTGGTGGATGTTTGCCACAATGGGCTAAAGTGACAAAACCTGTTAACACAATTATTCTTTAAGCTTATTAGAATTGAATGCTGATCGTGGTGAAAGAGGCAATAATTTGTACCAGTGAATTATTGAACTGAAGGAAGCCCCCATACCTCAGTATTAGGGGTGGCTGTTGTTTCTGTAGAGTGACATCTTCGGCTCCTGGAGTCCACTTCAAGTTTTTCTGTCAGCAAGATTTATGTTTCCAAATTCAGTTCTGAAGTAAAAACAGAAAATACTGGAAAAACTTAACAGAGAGAAAAAGTTACGATGAACGGTGTCAGGCCTCAGATGTTTCTCCACAGATGCTGAGTGTTTCCAGAACTTTGTTTTTATTTCTGTTCTTGACATGGAGGTGAACAAAAGAGGTGTTGTCAGTGTAGATGAAACTTGTAAATACAGTGCTTACAACTACCGGGAGAGGAGATGCAAGTTTCTTAGAGCACCTTTGCTTCAACCACCACTAAAGATAAGACTCCCCTGGGCCATCCATTCCCATTTTGACATGACAGTCCATGGCCTCGTCTACTGCTGCAATGAGGCCTTTGGAGGAGCAATACCTCATATTCTGTCTGGGTAGCCTCCAACCTGATGGCATGAATATCAATTTCTCTAGCCTCTAGAAAATTCTCCCTTCTTCTCCTTCTCTATTTTTCCATTCTGTCTCCTCCTTATCCCTTCTCTTTGCCACATCAGCCAATCACCTTCCTCTGGTGCCCCACGTCTTTCCCTTTCTCCCATAGCCCACTCTCCTTTCCTTCTACCTCTTCCACCTATCACCTCCCAGCTTCTCACTTCACCAACCCCCTCTCCCATTCTCTCACTATTACCTCAGAGCCTGTACTCCTTCCCCTGCCACACATTCTTATTCTGGCTTCTTGCCTCTTACTTTCCAGTCCAGATGAAGGGTCCTGCTCTGAAATGTCAACCGTTTGTTCTTCATAGATGCTGCGTGACCATTTGAGTTCCTCCAGTATTTTGTTTGTTTCTCAAGATTTCCAGCATCTGCAGAATCCATTGTATTTAAAATTACAGTGCATTTTGTAGAGAAAATAAGCACACAGTGTAGTGTACATAGTGCCAATTAAGAAGGCAACATCATCATGCATGCCGAAAAATGAGAGCTGTTGGAGCTTCACTCATCCAGACAAGGAGTTGACACTCCTGATTTGGTGAAAAAACATATTGATGCCAGCAGGTGGGTCACCTCTGTAACACCTGCTGAAGGAGATGTATGCTCTGAGGGTGTGGCTGAGCCAAGGCATTTTCCCAGTTAAATGGTGGAAACTGGGCATTGGCTGCCATGAGCAGATTTTGGTGCGACACAAGTGCTACTGTCCTCTCATCAGTTCTTAATACATGGTCGTCTTGATGTAGCTGCACTCAGAAATCGGCTGTATGTAAAGGATGCGAGCATTACTGATGTAAAGCATGCAAATATTACTGATATAAAGAATGCAATCATTCCTCTATGTAAAGGATGCAAGCATTACTGATGTAAAGGGTGCAAATATTACTGATGTAAAGAATGCAAGCATTAATCTATGCAAACAGTGCAAGCATTACTGATCTAATTTGGTGAAAAATGCCTGGTGATGCCAGGAGGTGGGTCACCTCTGTAACACCTGCTGAAGGAGCTGTATGCTCTTAAGGTGTGGAGCAAAGGGATTTTCCCAGTTAAATAGGGAAGACTGGGCATCAGCTGCCAGGAGTAGATTTTGGTGCGACACAAATACTACTCTCCTCTCATCAGCTCTTAATACAATGTCATCTTGGTGTAGCTGCACTCAGACATCAGCCATATGTAAAGGAAGCAAGCATTACTGATGTGAAGGAGGTGAGCATTACTGATGTACAGCATGCAATCATCACTGATGTTAAGCTTGAAATCATTGCTCTAAGTAAAAGATGCAAGCATTACTGTATGTAAAGGATGTAAGCATTACTAATGTAAAGCATATAAGTGTTTATGATGTAAAGGGTGCAAGCATTACTCTGTGTTGAGGATGCAAGCATTACCCTATGTTAAGGATGCAAGCATTACTGTATGTAAAGCATATAAGCATTTCTAATGTAAAGAGTGCAAGGATTACTGATGTAAAGGATGCAATCATCACTGATGTTAAGCTTGAAATCATTACTCTATGTAAAAGATGCAAGCATTACTGTAAGGACTGCAACATTACTGAAGTAAAGGCTGCAAGCATTACCAATCTAATTTGGTGCAAAATGCCTATTGATGCCAGGAGGTGAGTCACCTCTGTAACACCTGCTGTATGCTCTTCAGGTGTGTCTGAGCAAAGGGATTTTCCCAGTTCAATGGTGGAGACTGGGAATCTGCTGCCAAGGGTAGATTTTGATGCGACACAAATGCTACTTTCCTCTCATCAGCTCTTAATACAATGTCATCTTGGTGTAGCACTCGCAGACATAGGCTGTATGTAAAGGATGCAAGCATTACTAATGTAAAGGGTTCAAGCAATACTCTATGTAAAAGATGCAATCATTACTGATCTAAAGGATGAAATCATTACTGACCTAAAGGATACAATCATTACTGTATGTAAAGGATGCAATCATTACTGATTTAAAGCATGAAATCATTACTGATCTAAAGGATACAATCATTACTGATGTAAAGGAGACAAGCATTACTGATGTAAAAGAGACAAGCATTACTGTATGTAAAGGATGCAATCATCACTGATTTAAAGTAGTGCCAAGGTGCCAAGGTCCGCGATATCTCGGATCGAGTTCTAGGTATTCTCAAGAGGGAGGGTGAGCAGCCAGATGTCGTGGTCCATGTAGGAACCAATGATGTGGGTAGGAAGAGAGAGGAGGTCCTGAAAGGAGAGTTTAGGGAGTTAGGAGCCAAGTTAAAGTACAGAACCTCCAGGATAGCAATCTCAGGATTGCTACAAGTGCCACGTGCAGGCGGGTTTAGAAATAATAAGACAGTACAGATCAACACGTGGCTGAAGACATGGTGCAGGGGGGAGGGCTTCAGATTTATAGATAATTGGACAGTTTTCCAGGGAAGGTGGGACCTGTTCCGGTAGGACAGTCTACATCTGAACTGGAGGGGGACAAATATTCTTGCAGGTAGATTTGCTAGAGAGGCTCCGGTGGATTTAAACTAGATACGAGGGGGGAGTGGAACCGGAGTGTAGGAACAGATGTAGGGAAGAAGGAAGAAAAAGAAAATAGTAAAGTTGTTTGCACCGTTAGTGATAAACAAAGAGTAAGAGGTGGAAAATTTCTTAAATGCATTTATTTTAATGCTAGGAGCATTATAAGAAAGGTGGAGGAGCTTAAGGCATAGATTGATACCTGGAAGTATGATGTGGTAGCTGTTAGTGAAACATGGTTACAGGAGGGGTGTGATTGGCAACTAAAATGCCAGACCCCCCTCCTTTTTAGATTTCTGTAAGTATCTTTTACCTTACCTAGGATTTTTATTCTGCCATATATATGAAGAAATTTTGGAATCAACGTTATCAAAAAAGGATTTTGGAATAAAAATTGGCACCGCTTGAAATAAAATAATCATCTTGATACCATTGATGACCTATCAATGACAGAGACATTGGTGACCATTTAGTAAACAAAAGTTTAATTTGATCAATTGAAGGTAAAAAATTAGCCTTAAATAAATCCTTATGCTTTTTTGTGATTTTAACCCCTAAATATGTAAAAAAGTCAGTAACCAATCTAAATGGTAAACATTCATAAACTGGAACCTGCATATTTAGGGGAAATAGTTCACTCTTATTAAGGTTCAATTTATAACCAGAAGAATTACTAAACTGAGCCAACAAGGATAAAACAGTAGGAATGGATTTCTCAGGCTTCCCCTTTATCCTCAGACTGTGACCCCTCATTCTGGACTTCCCCAACATCAGGAACAATCTTCCTGCATCTAGCCTGTCCAATCCCTTTAGGATTTTATACGTTTCAATAAGATCCCCCCTCAATCTTCTAAATTCCAATGAGTATAAGCCTAGTTGATCCAGTCTTTCATCATATGGAAGTCCTGCCATCCCAGGAATCAATCTAGTGAACCTTCTTTGTACTCCCTCTATGGCAAGGATGTCCTTCCTCAGATTAGGGGACCAAAACTGCACACAATACTCCAGGTGTGGTCTCACCAAGGCCTTGTACAACTGCAGTAGTACCTCCCTGCTCCTGTACTCGAATCCTCTTGCTATGAATGCCAGCATACCATTCGCCTTTTTCACCGCCTGCTGTACCTGCATGCCCACTTTCAATGACTGGTGTATAATGACACCCAGGTTTCGTCGCACCTCCCCTTTTCCTAATCGGCCACCATTCAGATAATAATCTGTTTTCCTGTTTTTGCCACCAAAGTGGATAACCTCACATTTATTCACATTAAATTGCATCTATCATGAATTTTCCCACTCACCTAACCTATCCAAGTCACCCTGCATCCTCTTAGCATCCTCCTCACAGCTAACACTGCCGCCCAGCTTCGTGTCATCCGCAAACTTGGAGATGCTGCATTTAATTCCCTCATCTAAGTCATTAATATATATTGTAAACAACTGGGGTCCCAGCTCTGAGCCTTGCGGCTCATCTAGGGAAGCTATTTGGGTGGAATTGAGGAATGGGAAAGGTGCAGTAAATCTTATGGGGGTGTATTATAGACTACCAAATGGGGAGCGAGAATTGGAGGAGCAAATTTGTAAGGAGATAGCAGCTATTTGTAGTAAGCACAAGGTTGTGATTGTGGAGATTTTAATTTTCCACACATAGACTGGGAAGCCCATACTGTAAAAGGGCTGGATGGTTTGGGGTTTGTAAAATGTGTGTGGGATAGTTTTTTTGCAGGAATATATAGAGGTACCAACTAGAGAAGGGGCAGTGTTGGATCTCCTGTTAGGAAATGAGATAGATCAGGTGACGGAGGTTTGTGTTGGGGAGCACTTCAGGTCCAGTGATCACAATGCTATTAGTTTCAATATAATGATGGAGGATAGGTCTGGACCCAGGATTGAGATTTTTGATTGGAGAAAGGCTAACTTTGAGGAGATGCGAAGGGATTTAGAAGGAGTGGATTGGGACAATTTGTTTTATGGGAAGAATGGAATAGAGAAATGGAGGTCATTTAAAGGTGAAATTTTGAGAGTACAGAATCTTTATGTTCCTGTTAGGATGAAAGGAAAGGTTAAAAGTTTGAGAGAGCCATGGTTTTCAAGGGATATTGGAAACTTGGTTCGGAAAAAGAGAGATATCTACAATAAATATAGGCAGCATGGAGTAAATAAAGTGCTCGAGGAATATAAAGAATGTAAAAAGAATCTTAAGAAAGAAATTAGAAAAACTAAAAGAAGATATGAGGTTGCTTTCCCAAGTAAGGTGAAAATAAATCCCAAGGGGTTCTACCGTTATATTAATAGCAAAAGGATAATGAGGGATAAAATTGGTCCTTTAGAGGATCAGAGTGGACAGATATGTGTGGAACCAAAAGAGATGGGGGAGATTCTGAACAATTTCTTTTCTTCGGTATTCACTAAGGAGAAGGATATTGAATTGGGTAAGGTAAGAGAAACAGGTAGGGAAGTTATGGAAACTATGATGATTAAAGAAGAGGAAGTACTGGAGCTTTTAAGGAATATAAAAGTGGATAAGTCTCCACGTCCTGACAGGATATTCCCTCGGACCTTGAGGGAAGTTAGTGTGGAAATAGCAGGGGCTCTGACAGAAATATTTCAAATGTCATTAAAAACAGGGATGGTGCCACGGGATTGGTGTATTGCTCATGTTGTTCCATTGTTTAAAAAGGGTTCTAAGAGTAAACCTAGCAATTATTGGCCTGTGAGTTTGACGTCGGTGGTGGGTAAATTAATGGAAAGTATTCTTAGGGATGGTACATATAATTACCTGGATAGACAGGGTCTGATTAGGAACAGTCAACATGGATCTGTGCATGGAAGGTCACGTTTGACACATCTTATTGAATCTTTTGAAGAGGTCACCAGGAAAGTTGTTGAGGGTAAAGCGGTGGATGTTGTCTATATGGACTTCAGTAAGGCCTTTGACAAGGTCCCACACCGAAGGTTGGTTAGGAAGGTTCAATCGTTAGGTATTAATATTGAAGTAGTAAAATGGATTCAACAGTGGCTGGATGGGAGATGCCAGAGAGTAGTGGTGGATAACTTGTGTCAGATTGGAGGACGGTGTGTAGCGGTGTGCCTCAGGGATCTGTACTGGGTCCAATGTTGTTTGTCATATATATTAATGATCTGGATGATGGGGTGGTAAATTGGATTAGTAAGCATGCAGATGATACTAAGATAGGTGGCATTGTGGATAATGAAGTAGGTTTTCAAAGCTTGCAGAGAGATGTAGGTCAGTTAGAAAAATGGGCTGAAAGATGGCAGATGGAGTTTAATGCTGAAAAATGTGAGGTGCTACATTTTGGTAAGACTAATCAAAATAGGACATACATGGTAAATGATAGGGCATTGAAGAATGCTGTAGAACAGAGGGATCTAGGAATAATGGTGCATAGTTCCCTGAAGGTGGAATCTCATGTGGATAGGGTGGCGAAGAAATCTTTTGGTATGCTGGCCTTTATTAATCAGAGCATTGAGTATAGGAGTTGGGATGTAATGTTGAAATTGTATAAGGCATTGGTGAAGCCAAATTTGGAGTATTGTGTACAGTTCTGGTCACCGAATTATAGGAAAGATGTCAATAAAATTGAAAAAGTACAGAGGTGATTTACTAAAATGTTGCCTGGGTTTCATCTCCTAAGTTACAGAGAAAGGTTGAACAAGTTAAGTCTTTAACCTTTGGAGCGTAGAAGGTTGAGGGGGGACTTGATAAAAGTATTTAAAGTTATGAGGGGGATAGATAGAGTTGACATGGATAGGCTTTTTCCATTGAGAGTAGGGGAGATTCAAACAAGAGGACATGAGTTGAGAATTAAAGGGCAAAAGTTTAGGGGTAACATGAGGGGGAACTTCTTTACTCAGAGAGTGGTAGCTGTGTGGAACGAGCTTGCAGCAGAAGTGGTTGAGGCAGGTTTGATGTTGTTGTTTAAAGCTAAAATTGGATAGATATATGGACAGGAAAGAAATGGAGGGTTATGGGCTGAGTGCAGGTCGGTGGGACTAGGTGAGAGTAAGAGTTTGGTACGGACTAGAAGGGCCGAGATGGCCTGTTGCTGTGCTGTAATTGTTATATGGCTATATGGTCATAAAGGATGCAAGCACTTATGATGTAAAGGATGCAAGCATTATTGACGTAAAGGATGCAATCATTACATACGTAAAAGATGCAACCACTCCTGAAGTAAAGGAAGAAGCATTACTGATGTAAAGTGTGCAAACATTACTGTATATAAAGGATGCACACATCACTGTATGTCATGGATGCAAGTATTACTGTATGTAAAGGATGCAAGCATTATTGTATGTAAAGGATGCTATCATTACTCATGTACAGGATGCAAGCAATGCAAGTAAAAGGTGTAAGCATTACTGTATGTAAATGGTGCAAGTATTATTCTTTGTAAAGGATGCAAGCATTACTGTATGCAAAGGGTTTCAAGCATTACCATATGTAAAGGATACAAGCAATACTCTATGTAAAGGATGCATGCATTACTGATGTAAAGAAGGCAAGCATAACTGATTTAAAGGGTGCAAGCATTATTGATGTAATAGGTGCCAGCATTGCTGTACGTAAAGGGTGCAAGCATTACTCATGTAAAGGATGCAATCATTACGGATCTAAAGGATGCAAGCATTACTGATGTAAAAGAGACAAGCATCACTATATGTAACGGGTGCAAGGATTACTGTAGTAAAGGATGCAATCATCACTGATGTAAAGCTTGAAATCATTACTCTAAGTAAAGGATGCAATCATTACGTACCTAAAGGATGTAAGCATTACTCTAAGTCAAGGATGCAAGCATTACTGTATGCAAAGGGTGCAACCATTACTGATGTAAAGGCTGCAAGCATTACTGATCTAATTTGGTGAAGAATGCCTAGTGATGCCAGGAGGTGGATCACATCTGTAACACCTGCTGAAGGTGCTGTATGCTCTTAAGGTGTGGCTGACCAAAGGGATTTTCCCAGTTAAATGGTGGAGACTGGGCATCAGCTGCCAAGAATACATTTTGGTGTGACACAAAATGCTACTTTCTTCTCATCAGCTCTTAATACAACGTCATCTTGGAGCACTCTCAGACATCGGCTCTATGTAAATGATGCAAGCATTACTGATATAAAGGATGCAAACTTTACTGACATAAAGGGTGCAAGCATTAATCTATGTAAAGGGTGCAAGTATTACTCTATATAATGGATGCAAGCATTACTGTATGCAAAGAGTTTCAAGCATTACTGTATGTAAAGGGTGCAATCATTAGTCTATGTAAAGGAAACAAGCATTACTGATGTTAGGGGTGCAAGCATTACTGCATGTAAAGGATGCAAGGATTACTGTATGTACAGGGAGCAAGCATTACTAATGTTAAGGATGCATGCATTACTGTATGAAAAGGATGCAAGCATTAGTGATGGAAAGGGTGCAAGCATTACTGTATATAAAGGGTGGTAGTATTACTCGATGTAAAGGATGCAAGCATTACTATATGCAAAGGGTTTCAAACATTACTGTTATTTTCAGAATGGCAGGCAGTGACTAGTGGGGTACCGCAAGGCTCAGTGCTGGGACCCCAGTTGTTTACAATAAATCTTAATGACTTAGACGAGGGAATTAAATGCAGCATCTCCAAGTTTGCGGATGATACGAAGCTGGGCAGCAGTGTTAGCTGTGAGGAGGATGCTAAGAGGATGCAGGGTGACTTGGATAGGTTAGGTGAGTGGACAAATTCATGGCAGATGCAATTTAATGTGGATAAATGCGAGGTTATCCACTTTGGTGCAAGAACAGGAAAACAGATTATTATCTGAACAGTGGCCGAATAGGAAAAGGAGAGGTGCAACGAGACCTGGGTGTCATTGTACACCAGTCATTGAAAGTGGGCATGCAGGTACAGCAGGCGGTGAAAAAGGCGATTGGTATGCTGGCATTCATAGCAAGAGGATTCGAGTACAGGAGCAGGGAGGTACTACTGCAGTTGTACAAGGCCTTGGTGAGACCACACCTGGAGTATTGCGTGCAGTTTTGGTTCCCTAATCTGAGGAAGGACATTCTTGCCATAGGGGGAGTACAAAGAAGGTTCACCAGATTGATTCCTGGGATGGCAGGACTTTCATATGATGAAAGACTGGATCCGCTAGGCTTATACTCTCTGGAATTTAGAAGATTGAGGGGGGATCTGATTGAAACGTATAAAATTCTAAAGAATTGGACAGGCTAGACGCAGGAAGATTGTTCTCGATGTTGGGGAAGTCCAGAACGAGGGGTCACAGTTTGAGGATAAAGGGGAAGCCTTTTAGGACTGAGATGAGGAAAAACTTCTTCACACAGAGAGTGGTGAATCTGTGGAATTCTCTGCCACAGGAAACAGTTGAGGCCAGTTAATTTGCTATATTTAAGAGGGAGTTAGATATGGCTCTTGTGGCTAAAGGGATCGGGGGTATGGAGAGAAGGCAGGTGCAGGGTTCTAAGTTGGATGATCAGCCATGATCATACTGAATGGCGGTGCAGGCTCGAAGGGCGGAATGGCCTACTCCTGTACCTATTCTCTATGTTTCTATGTTTCGATGTATGTAAAGGGTGCAAGCATTACCCTATGTAAAGGATGCAAGCATTACTGATGGAAAGGGTGCAAGCATTACTGTATATAAAGGGTGGTAGTATTACTCTATGTAAAGGATGGAAACATTACTGTATGCAAAGGGTTTCAAGCAATACTGTATGTGAAGGGTGCAAGCATTACTCTATGTAAAGGATACAAGCATTACTGATGTGAAGGATGCAACCATTACTAATATTAAGGATGCAAGCATTATTGTATGTAAAATTTGCAAGCATTACTCTCTGTAAAGGATACAAGCATTACTGATATAAAGGATGAGGTTGTTACTGAACTAAAAGATGCAAGCATTATTGACGTAACAGAGGCAAGCATTACTGTATGTAAATGATACATCTGTAAACAATGCAAGCATTATTGTTGTAAAGCTTGAAATCATTATCTAAGTAAAGGATGCAAGCATTACTGTATGTCAAGGATGCAACCATTACTCTAAGTAAAGGGATCAAGCATTACTGATGCAAAGGATGCAATCATTACTGAAGTGAAGGAGGCAAGCATTATTTATCTGAAGGATTCAAACATTACTCCAAGTAAAGGTTGCAAGCATTACTCTATGTAAACATTGCAAGTGTTACTGATGTAAAGGATGCAAGCATTACTGTACGTAAAGGATGCAAACATGGCTCTATGTAAAGGATGCTAACATTACGAATGTAAAGGATGCAGGCATTACTGATGGAAAGGGTGCAAGCATTACTGTATGTAAAGGGTGGAAGTATTACTCTATGTAAGTGATGCATGCATTTATGATGTAAAGGATGCAAGCATTATTGATGTAAAGGATACAATCATTACATACGTAAGAATGCAAGCATTCCTGAAGTAAAGGAAGCAAGCAATACTGATGTAAAGGGTGCATTACTCTCTATAAAGGTTGCAAACATTGCTGTATGTAAAGGGTGCAAACACTACTGTTTGTAAAAGATGCACACTTTACTCTATGTAATAGATGCAAGAATTACTGTATGTAAAGGATGCAAGCATTACTCTATGTAAACGATGCAAACATTACTGATGTAAAGGGTGCAAACATTACTGTATGTAAAGGATGTAAGCATTACTGTATGTAAAGCATGCAAGAATTACTGATGTATAGGATGTAATTATTACTGAACTAAAGCATGAAAGCATTACTGATGTAAAGCTTGAAATCATTACTCTAAGTAAAGGATGCAAGCATTACTGTATTAAAGGATGCAATCATTATGTACATAATGGGTGCAAGCATTACTCTAAGTAAAGGATGCAAGCATTACTGCTGTAAAGGGTGCATGCATTACTGTATGTAAAGGATGCACACATTACTCTATGTAAAGGATGCAAGCATTACTGTATGTAAAGAATGCAAGCATTACTGTATGTGAAAGATGCAAACATTACTTGATGTAAAGGATACAAGCATGACTGTTGTAAAGAATGCAATAATTACTGCTGTAAAGCTTGCGAGCTTTACTCTGAGTAAAGGATGCAAGCATTATTGTATATAAAGTGTGCAAACATCACTGATGTAAAGGATGCAAGCATCACTGATGTAAGGGATGCAATCATTACTGAAGTGAAGGAGGTAAGTATTACTCATCTAAAGGATTCAAATATTACTCTAAGTAAATGGTGCAAGTGTTACTGATGTAAAGGATGCAAGCATCACTGTATGTAAAGGATACTAGCATTACTAATTTAAAGGAGTCAAGCATTACTGATGGAAAGAGTGCAAGCATTACTAATTTAAAGGATGCTAGCATTTATGATGTAAAGGATGCAAGCATTATTGATGTAAAGGATGCAATAATTACGTACGCAAGAATGCAAGCGTTCCTGAAGTAAAGGAAGCAAGCAATACTGATGGAAAGGGTGCAAGCATTACTCTATATAAAGGATGTAAGCATTACTGTATATAAAGGATGCACACATTACTCTATGTAATAGATGCAAGCATTACTGTATGTAAAGGATGCAAGCATTACTCTTTGTAAAGGAAGCAAGCATTACTGCTGTAAAGGGTGCAAACATTACTGTATATAAAAAGAATGCACACATTACTCTATGTAATGGATGCAAGCATTACTGATGTAAAGGGTGCAAGCATTACTGTATGTAAATACAGTAATACTTGCACCCTTTAGTTAGGGAACTGGAGCGGGAGCTGGATGAACTTCAGATCTTTTGTGAAGCAGAGGCAGAAATAGAGAGGAGTTACAGGGAGATAGTCACCCCTAAAAGTCAGGAGACAGGTAGCTGGGTGACTGTCAGAAGAGGGAAGGGACTTAGACAGAATGAGCAGAGAAGCCCTGTGACCGTTCCCATCAACAATAAGTATACCGTTTTGGATACTGTTGGTGGGGACAACCTACCAGGGACAAGTTGCAGTGGTTACGTCTCTGGCACCAAGACTGGACCCTCATCTCAGAAGGGAAGGAGGGAAAAGAGGAGAGCAGTAGTGATAGGGGATTTGATAGTAAGGGGGACAGATAAGAGGTTCTGTGGAAGAGATCAAGAATCCTGGATGGACTGTTACCTCCCTGGTTCAGGGTCCGTGATATCTCAGATCGAGTTCTCCGTATTCTCAAGAGGGAGGGTGAGCAGCCAGATGTCGTGGTCCATGTAGGGACCCATGTCATGGATAGGAAGAAAGAGGAGGTCCTGCAAAGAGAATTTAGGGAGTTAGGTGCAAAGTTGAAGGACAGGTCCTCCAGGGTTGCAATCCGTGCCACGTGCTAGTGAGGCTAGAAATAGGAAGATAATGCAGCTTAAATACATGGCTAACGAATTGGCGCAGGAGGGAGGGCTTCATGCTTCTGGACAATTGGGCCTTGTTCCTTGCGGGAAGGTTTGCTTATGCTGTTCTGGGGAGTTTAAACTAGATCTGCAGGAGGAGGGGAACCAGAGTGTTAGAGCAGATAGTGAGGTGGAGGATGATAAAGGTCATGTGAGAACAGCGAGTATAGTGCATGGAGTAAAGCCAGATCTAACATATAAAGAAGCTTTGAGGAAAGAGAAACAGAATAAAGGGAGTAAAGGTAGTAAGGTAGAAGGGCTAAAGTGTGTGTGCTTCAATGCAAGAAGCATCAGGAACAAAGGTGATGAACTGAGAGCTTGGATACATACATGGAATTATGATGAAGTGGCCATTACAGGGACTTGGCTGACACCACAGCAGGAATGGATTCTCAATATTCCTGGATTTCAGTGCTTTAAAAGGAATAGAGAGGGGGGAAAGGGGAGGAAGGGTGGCATTACTGGTTAGGAATACTATTAAAGCTACAGAAAGGGTGGGTAATGTAGCAGGATCCTTCTTTGAGTCAGTATGGGTGGAAGTCAGGAACAGGAAGGGAGCAGTTACTCTATTGGGAGTATTCTATATGCCCCCTGGTAGCAGCAGAGATACAGAGGAGCAGATTGGGAGGCAGATTTTGGAAAGGTGCAAAAATAACAGGGTTGTTATCTTGGGTGACTTTAACTTCCCTAATATTGTTTGGCACCTGACTAGTTCCAAGGGTTTAGATGGGGCAGAGTTTGTTCAGTGTGTCCAGGACGGATTCCTGTCACAGTATATTGACAGGCCGACAGGGGGAATGCCATACTAGATCTAATATTAGGTAACGAACCGGGTCAGGTCACAGATCTCTCAGTGGGTGAGCATCTGGGGGACAGTGACCACCGCTCCCTGGCCTTCAGCATTATCATGGAAAAGGATAGAATCAGAGAGGACAGGAAAATTTTTAATTGGGAAAGGGCAAATTATGAGGTTATAAGGTGTTACGTACCCCGTAACTGGGTTGCCAAACCAGCAGAAATGGAACGCTCATTGGAGTCTGGATTACTAGGGACTAATAAAGTTTTATTAAAGAAATAAGTAATACAGTACACTAATCATAAGGATATAAATGTAACAGGTTAGCAATGATAATACACACATATACACAGAACTAGGGTAATAGGAATCAACCAAGCTCTATCGCAGAGTAGGGGTTAAATGATCAGTCTTAAGTGAAGCAGAGTTCAGTTTTGTGCAGTTCACAGTAATAGCTGTTTTCGTACCGTTGGGGAGAGAGAGAGAGAGAGAGAGAGAGATGCAATTTGGTTTCAGGCAGACCTTTTGGATGTCTTCGCAGTTGGTTTCGGGCAGACCCTTTGATGTCTTCTATCCCGCCGTGGTCAGCGACTGTGACCCCTCCGTTCCGGATACAATCTTTCTTCCGTGGTGAACCCGACACCCAGGCAAGGGCGGACACACAGACCCCAGGTTCCCACCGATCATACCTTTACACCCTGTGAGCCTCTGGTCGGTTCCCGTGAACCGGACCTCCAAACTCCCACCACTTGTGGGGGCACACTGCTCTTTCTAGGGTCTCATGGTGTGTCGCATGCCTTAGCAAACCTGCTCCTTTTATCCCTCTGCTGGGGTATCACCTGTCCAACAAACTTAAAATAGTTCAGGTTCAAAGCAACCAGTCTTTCAATAGCTGAATTATGTTTCTTTCCCGTTAATCCCTCTCTTCTCTCTTATTAGCATTTTGAATGTTTCTCCATTGTCTTTCTTATCTCTCTCATTAGCATCATCCGTCCAGTACCTCTGCTGGGCGTCACACATGACAAAGGCTAGAACTTGCAAGTGTGAATTGGGATGATGTTTTTGCAGGGAAATGTACTATTGACATGTGGTCAATGTTTAGGGATCTCTTGCAGGATATTAGCGATAAATTTGTCCCGGTGAGGAAGATAAAGAAGATAAAGAGGTGAAGGAACCATGGGTGACAAGTGAGGTGGAGAATCTAGTTAGGTAGATGAAGGCAGGATACATGAGGTTTAGGAAGCAAGGATCAGATGGGTCTATTGAGGAATATAGGGTAGCAAGAAAGGAGTTTAAGAAGGGGCTGAGGAGAGCAAGAAGCGGGTATAAGAAGGCCTTGGCGAGTAGAGTAAAGGAAAATCCCACGGCATTCTTCAATTATGTGAAGAACAAAAGGATGACAGGAGTGAAGGTAGGACTAATTAGAGATAACGGTGGGAAGATACACCTGGAGGCTGTGGAAGTGAGCGAGGTCCTCAATGAATATTTCTCTTTGGTATTCACCAATGAGAGGGAACTTGATGATGGTGAGGACAATATGAGTGAGGTTGATGTTCTGGAGCATGTTGATATTAAGGGAGAGGAGGTGTTGGAGTTGTTAAAGTACATTAGGACGGATAAGTTCCTGGGGCCTGACAGAATATTCCCCAGGCTGCTCCACGAGGCGAGGGAAGAGATTGCGGAGCCTCTGGCTAGGATCTTTATGTCCTCGTTGTCCACGGGAATGGTACTGGAGGATTGGAGGGAGGCGAATGTTGCCTCCTTGTTCAAAAAAGGTAGTAGGGATAGTCTGGGTAATTATAGACCAGTGAGCCTTACGTCTGTGGTGGGAAAGCTGTTGGAAAAGATTCTTAGAGATACGATATATGGGCATTTAGAGAATCATGGACTGATCAGGAACAGACTTTGTGAAGGGCAGATTGTGCCTAACAAGACTGATAGAGTTCTTTGAGGAGGTGACCAGGCATACATATAAGGGTAGTGCAGTGGATGTGATCTACGTGGATTTTAGTAAAGCATTTGGCAAGTTTAACACGGTAGGCTTATTCAGAAAGTCAGAAGGCATGGGATCCAGGGAAGTTTGGCCAGGCGGATTCAGAATTGGCTTGCCTGCAGAAGGCACAGGGTGGTGGTGGAGGGAGTACATTCAGATTGGAGGATTGTGACTGGCGGTGTCCCACAAGGATTGGTTCTGGGACCTCTACTTTTCGTGATTTTTATTAACGACTTGGATGTGGGGGTAGAAGGGTGAGTTGGCAAGTTTGCAGATGACACAAAGGTTGGCAGTGTTGTGGATAGTGTAGAGGATTGTCAAAGATTGCAGAGAGACATTGATAGGATGCAGAAGGGGGCTGAGAAGTGGCAGATGGAGTTCAATCCGGAGAAGTGCATGGTGGTACTCTTTGGAAGGACAAACTCCAAGGCAGAGTACAAAGTAAATGGCAGGATACTTGGTAGTGTGGAGGAGCAGAGGGATCTGGGGGTACATGTCCACAGATCCCTGAAAGTTGCCTCACAGGTAAATAGGGTAGTTAAGAAAGCTTATGGAGTGTTGGCTTTCATGAGCCGAGGAATAGAGTTTAAAGAGGTTTAGAGTTTAGAGTTTAAAGAGGTTTACCTGGTTTAGAGAGTATGCATTATGATCAGAGATTAAGGGAGCTAGGGCTTTACTCTTTGGAGAGAAGGAGGATGAGAGGAGACATGATAGAGGTATACAAGATATTAAGAGGAATAGATAGAGTGGATAGCCAGCGCCCCTTCCCCAGGGCACCACTGCTCAATACAAGAGGACATGGCTTTAAGGTAAGGGGTGGGAAGTTCAAGGGGGATATTAGAGGAAGGTTTTTTACTCAGAGAGTGGTTGGTGTGTGGAATGCACTGCCTGAGTCAGTGGTGGAGGCAGATACACTAGTGAAATTTAAGAGACTACTAGACAGGTATATAGAAGAATTTAAGGTGGGGGTTATATGGGAAGTAGGGTTTGAGGGTCGGCACAACATTGAGGGCCAAAGGGCCTGTACTGTGCTGTACTGTTCTATGTTCTATATTCTAAAAGGTGCAAGCATTACTGATGTAAATGATGCAAACATTACTCTATGTAAAAGATGTAAGCATTACGTATGTAAAGGATGCAAGCATTACCCTATATAAGGGATGCAAGCATGACTGTATGCAAAAGGTTTAAAGCATTAGTCTGTATAAAGGGAGCAAGCAATACTCTGTGTAAAGGATGCAAGCATTATTGTATCTAAAGGGTGCAAGCATTACTAATGTAAAGGATACAATCATCACTGATGTAAAGTTTGAAATCATTACTCTAGATAAAGGATGCAAGCATTACTGTATGTAAAGGGTGCAAGGACTACTGATGAAAAGGAGTGAGGGAGTGAGCAGGTCAGTGATTATGCTCAGGGAGTAAATGGGTCAGTGATTGTGTTCAGGGAGTGAATGGGTCACTGATTGTGTTCAGGAACTGAACGGGTCAGTGATTGTGTTCAGGGAGTGAATGGGTTAGTCATTGTGTTCAGGGACTGAAAGGGTCAGTGATTGTGTTCAGGGAGTGAACGGGTCAGTGATTGTGTTCAGGGACTGAACAGGTCAGTGATTCTGTTCAAGGAGTGAACAGGTCAGTGATTGTGTTCAGGGACTGCAAGGGTCAGTGATTGTGTTCAGGGAATGACTACGTCAGTGATTGTGTTCAGGGAGTTAACAGATCAGTGATTGTGTTCAGGGACTAAACGGGTCAGTGATTCTGTTCAGGGGGTGAACAGGTCAGTGATTGTGTTCAGGCACTGCAAGGGTCAGTGATTGTGTTCAGGGGCTGAGTGGATCAGCGACTGTGTTCAGAGAGTGAACGGGTCAGTGATTGTGTTCAGGGAGTGAACGGATCAGTGACTCCGTACAGGGACTGAATGGGACAGTGATTCTGTTCAGGGAGTGAACAGGTCAGTGATTGTGTTCAGTGACTGCAAGGGTCAGTGATTGTGTTCAGGGAGTGAACAGATCAGTGATTCTGTTCAGAGAGTGAATGGGTCAGTGATTGTGATCAAGGAGTGAACAGGTCAGTGATTGTGTGTATGGACTGAACGGGTCAGTGATAGTGTTCAGGTACTGAACGGGTCCGTGATTCTATTCAGGGAGTGAACAGGTCAGTGATTGTGTTCAGGGACTGCAAGGGTCAGTGATTGTGCTAGGGGCTGAGTGGATCAGTGATTGTGTTCAGGGAGGGAACGGATCAGTGATTGTGTTCAGGCACTGAACAGGTCAGTGCTCAGAGACTAAAAGTGTATGTGATTGTCTTCAGGGACTGAATGGATTATGGATTCTGCTCAGCGAGTGAACGGGTCAGTGATTCTGTTCGGGGAGTGAACAGGACAGTGTTTCTGTTCAGGGAGTGAACAGGTCAGTGATTGTGTTCAGGGACTGCAAGGGTCAATGATTGTGTTCAGGGAGTGAACAGATCAGTGATTGTGTTCAGAGACTGAACGAGTCAGTGATGTGTCAGGGAGTGAACGGGTCAGTAACGCTATTCAGGGAAGTGAATCAATCAGTGATTGTTTTCAGGGAGTGAACAGGTCAGTGATTATACTTAGGGAGTGAACGGGTCACTGATTCTGCTCAGGGAGAAACGGGGTAGTGATTGTGTTCAAGGACTCAAACGGGTCAGTGATTGTGTTCAGGGACTGAACGGGTCAGTGATTGTGTTCAGCGACTGAACGGGTCAGTGATTGTGTTCAGCGACTGAATGGGTCCGTGTTAGTGTTCAGGGAGTGAATGGGCCAGTGATTGTGTTCAGGGACTGAGTGGATCAGTGATTGTGTTCAGGGAAGGAACAGGTCAGTGATTGTGTTCAGGGATTGAACGGGTCAATGATTGTGTTCAGGGACTGAACACGTCAGTGATTGTGATCAGGGAGTGAAAGGGTCAGTGATTGTGCACAGAGACTGAACGGTCAGTGAATCTGTTCACGGACAGAAACAGTCAGTGATTGTGTTCAGGGACTGAAGGGGTCCGTGATTGTGTCAGGGAGTGAACGGGTCAGTGACGGTCTTCAGGGAAGTGAAAGGATCAGTGATTGTCATCAGGGAGTGAACAGGTCAGTGATTATGCTCAGGGACTGAACGGGTCAGTGATTCTGTTCAGTGGGTGAACGGTCAGTGATTGTGTTCAGGGACAGTACCGGTCTGTGATTGTGTTCAGGGACTGAACGGGTCAGTGATTGTGTTCAAGGACTGAATGAGTCAGTGATTGTGTTTAGGGAGTAAATAGGTCAGCGGTTTTGTTCAGGGAGTGAATGGTTCGGTGACTGTTTTCAGGGACTGAAAGGGTCAGTGATTGTATTCAGGACTGAAAAGGTCAGTGATTGTGTTCAGGGAGTGAACGGGTCAGTGATTGTGTTCAGGTAGTGACCAGGTCAGTGATTGTGTTCAGAGAGTGAACGGGTCAGAGATTGTGTTCAGGGAGTGAACAGGTCACTGATTGTGTTCAGAGAGTGAACGGGTCAGTGATTGTGTTCAAGGAGTGAACGGATCAGTGATTATGTTCAGGGAGTGAACGAGTCAGTGATTGTGTTCAGTGACTGAAGCCGTCAGTGATTTTGTTCAGGGAGTGAACGGGTCAGTGACTGTGTTCAGGGAGTGAACGGATCAGTGATTGTGTTCAGGGATTGAACGGGTTAGTGATTGTGTTCAGGGAGTGAACAGGTCAGTGATTGTGTTCAGGGAGTGAACGGGTCAGTGATTGTGTTTAGGGAGTCAACAGGTTCTGTTCAGAGAGTCAACAGGTCAGTGATTGTGTTCAGAGTGTGAACGGGTCAGTGATTGTGTTCAGGTAGTGAACAGGTCAGTAATTCTGCTTAGAGACTGAACGGGTCAGTGATTGTGTTCAGGGAGTGAATGGGTCAGTGATTTTACTTGGGAAGTGAACGGGTCAGTGATTGTATTCGGGGAATGAATAGGTCAGTGATTGTGTTCAGGGACTGAACAGGTCGGTGATTCCGTTCGGGGGTGAACAGTCAGTGATTGTGTTCAGGGACAGTACCAGTCTCTGATTGTGTTCAGGGACTGAAAGGGTCAGTGATTGTATTCAGGTGTGAACAGGTCAGTGATTGTGTTCAGCGAGTGAACAGGTCAGTGATTGTGTTCAGAGACTGAACGGGTCAGTGATTGTGTTCAGAGACTGAACGGGTCAGTGATTGTGTTCAGGGAGTGAACGGCACAGTGATTCTGTTCAGGGTGTGAACGGTTCAGTGATTGTGTTCAGGGAGTGAACGGGTCAGTGATTGTGTTCAGGGAGTGACCAGGTCAGTGATTGTCTTCAGGGATAGAACAGGTCAGTGATTGTGTTCAGAGATTGAACGGGTCAGTGATTGTGTTCAGGTAGTGATCAGGTCAGTGATTGTGTTCAGGGTCTGAACGGGTCAGTGATTGTGTTCAAGGACTGAATGGGTCAGTGATTGTGTTCAGGGAGTAAATGGGTCAGCGGTTTTGTTTAGGGAGTGAATGGGTCGGTGACTGTTTTCAGGGACTGAAAGGGTCAGTGATTGTATTCAGGACTGAAAAGGTCAGTGATTGTGTTCAGGGTGTGAACAGGTCAGTGATTGTGTTCAGGTAGTGATCAGGTCAGTGATTGTGTTCAGTGAGTGAACGGGTCAGTAATTGTGTTCAGAGACTGAACAGGTCAGTGATTATGTTCAGGGAGTGAATGGCACAGTGATTCTGTTCAGGGAGTGACCGGGTCAGTGATTGTCTTCAGGGATTGAACAGGTGAGTGATTGTGTTCAGAGATTGAACGGGTCAGTGATTGTGTTCAGGGAGTGAATGGGTCAGTGATTGTGTTCAGTGACTGAAGCGGTCAGTGATTGTGTTCAGGGAGTGAGTGACTCAGTGATTTTGTTCAGTGACTGAAGCCGTCAGTGTTTGTGTTCAGAGAGTGAACGGATCAGTGATTATGCCCTTGGAGCGAACGGATCAATGATCGTGTTCAGGGATTGAACGGGTCAGTGATTGCATTCAGGGAGTGAACGGGTCAGTGATTGTATTCAGGGAATGAATAGGTCAGTGATTGTGTTCAGGGACTGAACGGGTCAGTGATTCTGTTCAGTGGGTGAACGGTCAGTGATTGTGTTCAGGGACAGTACCGGTCTGTGATTGTGTTCAGGGACTGAACGGGTCAGTGATTGTGTTCAAGGACTGAATGGGTCAGTGATTGTGTTCAGGGAGTGAACGGGTCAGTGATTGTGTTCAGGTAGTGACCAGGTCAGTGATTGTGTTCAGTGAGTGAACGGGTCAGTAATTGTGTTCAGAGACTGAACGTGTCAGTGATTGTGTTCAGGGAGTGAACAGGTCACTGATTGTTTTCAGGGAGTGAACGGATCAGTGATTGTGTTCAGGGATTGAATGGGACACTGATTGTGTTCAGGGTCTGAACGGGACAGTAATTCTGTTCAGGGTGTAAACAGGTCAGTGATTGTGTTCAGAGAGTGAACGGGTCAGTGATTGTGTTTAGGGAGTGAACAGGGCACGAATTTTGCTCAGAGACTGTACGGGTCAGTGATTCTGTTCTTGGAGTGAACAGGTCAGTGATTGTGCTCAGAGAGTGAACGGGTCAGTGATTGTGTTCAGGGAGTGAACAGGTCCCTGATTGTGTTCAGAGAGTGAACGGGTCAGTGATTGTGTTCAGGGAGTGAACGGATCAGTGATTGTGTTCAGGGAGTGAAAAGGTCAGTGATTGTGTTCAGGGAGTGAACGGGTCAGTGATTGTGTTTAGGGAGTGAACAGCTTCTGTTCAGAGAGTCAACAGGTCAGTGATTGTGTTCAGAGACTGAACGGGTCAGTGATCGTGTTCAGGTAGTGAACAGGTCAGTAATTCTGCTTAGAGACTGAACGGGTCAGTGATTGTGTTCAGGGAGTGAATGGGTCAGTGATTGTACTCGGGGAGTGAACGGGTCAGAGATTGTATTCATGGAATGAATAGGTCAGTGATTGTGTTCAGGGACTGAACGGGTCGGTGATTCCGTTCAGGAGGTGAACAGTCAGTGATTGTGTTCAGGGACAGTACCGGTCTCTGATTGTGTTCAGGGACTGAAAGGGTCAGTGATTGTATTCAGGAGTGATCAGGTCAGTGATTGTGTTCAGCGAATGAACAGGTCAGTGATTGTGTTCAGAGACTGAATGGGTCAGTGATTGTGTTCAGAGAGTGAATGGGTCAGTGATTGTGTTCAAGGAGTGAATGGGTCAGTGGTTCCGTTCAGGAAGTGAATGGGTCGGTGAATGTGTTCAGGGACTGAAAGTGTCAGTGATTGTATTCAGGGAGTGACCAGGTCAGTGATTGTATTCAGGAATTGAGCAGGTCAGTGATAGTGTTCAGAGAGTGAACGGGTCAGTGATTGTGTTCAGGGAGTGAATGGGTCAGTGATTGTGTTCAGTGACTGAAGCGGTCAGTGATTGTGTTCAGGGACTGAATGGGTCAGTGATTGTGTTCAGGGAGTGAATGGGTCAGCGGTTCTGTTCAGTGACTGAAGCGGTCAGTGATTGTGTTTAGGTAGTGAACAGGTCAGTGATTGTGGTCCGGGAGTGAACGGGTCAGTGACTGTATTCAGGGACTGAATGGATCCGTCATTGTGTTCAGAGAGTGAACGGATCAGTGATTATGCACAGGGTGTGAACGGATCAGTGATTGTGTTCAGGGAGTGATTGGGTCAGTGATTGTGTTCAGGGAGTGAATGGGTTGGTGACTGTGTTCAGGGACTGAACGGATCAGTGATTGTATTCAGGGAGAGAACAGGTCAGTGATTGTGTTCAGAGAGTGAACAGGTCAGTGTTGTTCTCAGAAACTAAACGGGTCAGTGATTATGTTCAGGGAGTGAACGGTTCAGTGATTGTGTTCAGGGATTGAACGGGACAGTGATTCTGTTCAGGGTGTGAATGGGTCAGTGATTGTGTTCAGTGAGTGAACAGGTCAGTAATTGTGCTCAGAGACTAAACTGGTCAGTGATTCTGTTCAGGGACAGAACCGGTCAATGATTGTGTTCAGGGACAGTACCGGTCTGTGATTGTGTTCAGGGAGTGAATGGGTCAGTGATTGTGTTCAGTGACTGAAGCGGTCAGTGATTGTGTTCAGGGAGTGAGTGACTCAGTGATTTTGTTCAGTGACTGAAGCCGTCAGTGCTTGTGTTCAGAGAGTGAACGGATCAGTGATTATGCCCTTGGAGTGAACGGATCAATGATTGTGTTCAGGGATTGAACGGGTCAGTGATTGCGTTCAGGGATTGAACGGGTCAGTGATTGTGTTCAGGGAGTGAAAGTGTCAGTGATTGTATTCAGGGAGTGACCAGGTCAGTGATTGTATTCAGGAATTGAGCAGGTCAGTGATAGTGTTCAGAGAGTGAACGGGTCAGTGATTGTGTTCAGGGAGTGAATGGGTCAGTGATTGTGTTCAGTGACTGAAGCGGTCAGTGATTGTGTTCAGGGACTGAATGGGTCAGTGATTGTGTTCAGGGAGTGAATGGGTCAGCGGTTCTGTTCAGGGAGTGAATGGGTCAGTGACTGTGTTCAGGGACTGAAAGGGTCAGTGAATGTATTCAGGAGTGAACAGGTCAGTGATTGTGTTCAGAGAGTGAACGGGTCAGTGATTGTGTTCAGGGAGTGAATGGGTCAGTGATTGTGTTCAGTGACTGAAGCGGTCAGTGATTGTGTTTAGGTAGTGAACAGGTCAGTGATTGTGTTCCGGGAGTGAACGGGTCAGTGACTGTATTCAGGGACTGAATGGATCCGTCATTGTGTTCAGAGAGTGAACGGGTCAGTGATTATGCACAGGGTGTGAACGGATCAGTGATTGTGTTCAGGGAGTGATTGGGTCAGTGATTGTGTTCAGGGAGTGAATGGGTTGGTGACTGTGTTCAGGGACTGAACGGATCAGTGATTGTATTCAGGGAGAGAACAGGTCAGTGATTGTGTTCAGAGAGTGAACAGGTCAGTGTTGTTCTCAGAAACTAAACGGGTCAGTGATTATGTTCAGGGAGTGAACGGTTCAGTGATTGTGTTCAGGGATTGAACGGGACAGTGATTCTGTTCAGGGTGTGAATGGGTCAGTGATTGTGTTCAGTGAGTGAACAGGTCAGTAATTGTGCTCAGAGACTAAACTGGTCAGTGATTCTGTTCAGGGACAGAACCGGTCAATGATTGTGTTCAGGGACAGTACCGGTCTGTGATTGTGTTCAGGGAGTGAATGGGTCAGTGATTGTGTTCAGTGACTGAAGCGGTCAGTGATTGTGTTCAGGGAGTGAGTGACTCAGTGATTTTGTTCAGTGACTGAAGCCGTCAGTGCTTGTGTTCAGAGAGTGAACGGATCAGTGATTATGCCCTTGGAGTGAACGGATCAATGATTGTGTTCAGGGATTGAACGGGTCAGTGATTGCGTTCAGGGATTGAACGGGTCAGTGATTGTGTTCAGGGAGTGAACAGGTCAGTGACTGTGTTCAGGGAGTGAACGGGTCAGTGATTGTGTTTAGGGAGTCAACAGGTTCTGTTCAGAGAGTCAACAGGTCAGTGATTGTGTTCAGAGAGTGAACGGGTCAGTGATTGTGTTCAGGTAGTGAACAGGTCAGTAATTCTGCTAAGAGACTGAACGGGTCAGTGATTGTATTCAGGGAATGAATAGGTCAGTGATTGTGTTCAGGGACTGAACAGGTCAGTGATCCGGTTGGGGGGTGAACAGTCAGTGATTGTGTTCAGGGACAGTACCGGTCTCTGATTGTGTTCAGGGACTGAAAGGGTCAGTGATTGTATTCAGGACTGAAAAGGTCAGTGATTGTGTTCAGGGAGTGAACGGGTCAGTGATTGCGTTCAGGTAGTGATCAGGTCAGTGATTGTGTTCAGTGAGTGAACGGGTCAGTAATTGTGTTCAGAGACTGAACGGGTCAGTGATTGTGTTCAGGGAGTGAATGGCACAGTGATTCTGTTCAGGGTGTGAACGGCTCAGTGATTGTGTTCAGGGAGTGACCGAGTCAGTGATTGTCTTCAGGGATGGAACAGGTCAGTGATTGTGTTCAGAGATTGAACGGGTCAGTGATTGTGTTCAGGGAGTGAATGGGTCAGTGATTGTGTTCAGTGACTGAAGCGGTCAGTGATTGTGTTCAGGGAGTGAGTGACTCAGTGATTTTGTTCAGTGACTGAAGCCGTCAGTGCTTGTGTTCAGAAAGTGAACGGATCAGTGATTATGCCCTTGGAGTGAACGGATCAATGATTGTGTTCAGGGTGTGAACGGGTCAGTGATTGTATTAAGGAGTGAACGGGTCAGTGATTGTGTTCAGGGAGTGAACTGGTCAGTGATTGTGTTCAGCGAGTGAACAGGTCAGTGATTATGCTCAGACACTAAACGGGTCAGTGATTGTGTTCAGGGAGTGAACAGGTCAGTGATTGTATTCAGGGAGTGAACGGGTCAGTGATTCTATTCAGGGGTTGAACGGTCAGTGATTGCGTTCAGGGGCAGTACCGGTCAGTGATTGCGTTCAGGGGCTGAACGGATCAGTGATTGTGTTCAAGAACTGAATGGGTCAATGATTGTGTTCAGGGAGTGAATGGGTTGGTGATTCTGTTCAGGGACTGAAAGGGTCAGTGATTGTATTCAGGGAGTGAACTGGTCAGTGATTGTGAACAGGTCAGAGATTGTGCTCAGACACTAAACGGGTCAGTGATTGTGTTCAGGGAGTGAACAGGTCAGTGATTGTAGTCAGGGAGTGAACGGGTCAGTGATTTTATTCAGTGAATGAATAGGTCAGTGATTGTGTTCAGGGACTGAACGGGTCAGTGATTCTATTCAGGGGGTGAACGGTCAGTGATTGTGTTCAGGGACAGTACTGGTCAGTGATTGTGTTCAGGGGCTGAACGGGTCAGTGATTGTGTTCAAGAACTGAATGGGTCAGTGATTGTGTTCAGGGAGTGAATGGGGCAGTGGTTCTGTTCTGGGAGTGAATGGGTCGGTGACTGTGTTCAGGGACTGAAAGGGTCAGTGATTGTATTAAGGAGTGAACAGGTCAGTGATTGTGCTCAGCGAGTGAACAGGTCAGTGATTGTGCTCAGAGAATGAACGGGTCAGTGATTGTGTTCAGGGAGTGAACGGGTCACTGATTGTGTTCAGGGAGTGAACAGGTCAGTGATTGTGTTCAGCAAGTGAACAGGTCAGTGATTGTGCTCAGAGAATGAACGGGTCAGTGATTGTGTTCAGGGAGTAAACGGGTCACTGATTGTGTTCAGGGAGTGAATGGGTCAGTGATTGTGTTCAGCGATTGAATGGGACAGTGATTCAGTTCAGGGTGTGAATAGGTCAGTGATTGTATTCAGGGAGTGAATGGGTCAGTGGTTGTGCTCAGAGAATGAACGGGTCAGTGATTGTGTACAGCGAGTGAACAGGTCAGTGATTGTGCTCAGACACTAAACGGGTCAGTGATTGTGTTCAGGGAGTGAACAGGTCAGTGAATGTATTCAGTGAGTGAATGGAGCAGTGATTGTGTTCAGGGAGTGAACAGGTCAGTGAATGTATTCAGTGAGTGAATGGAGCAGTGATTGTGTTCAGGGAGTGAACGGGTCAGTGATTGTATTCAGGAGTGAACAGGTCAGTGATTGTGTTCAGGGAGTGAACGGGTCAGTGATTGTGTTTAGGGCACGAACAGGTCAGTAATTGTGCTCAGAGACTGAACGGGTCAGTGATTGTGTTCAGGGACTGAATGAATCAGTGATTGTGTTCAGAGAGTGAACGGGTCAGTCATTGTGTTCAGGGAGTGAATGGGTCGGTGACTGTGTTCAGGGACAGAACGGGTCAGTGATTCTGTTCAGGGGGTGAACGGTCAGTCATTGTGTTCAGGGACAGTACCGGTCAGTGATTGTGTTCAGGGACTGAACGGGTCAGTGATTATGTTCATGGACTGAATGGGTCAGTGGTTCTGTTCAGGGATTGAATGGGTCAGTGATTGTGTTCAGGGACTGAAAGGGTCAGTGATTGTGTTCAGGAGTGAACAGGTTAGTGATTGTATTCAGTGAGTGAACAGGTCAGTGATTGTGTTCAGGGAGTGAACGGGTCAGTGATTGTGTTCAGGGATTGAATGGGACAGTGATTCTGTTCAGGGTGTGAATGGGTTAGTGATTGTGTTCAGGGAGTGAACGGGTCAGTGAATGTGTTTAGGGACTGAATGGGTCAGTGATTGTGTTCAGGGAGTGAATGGGTTGGTGACTGTGTTCAGGGACTGAAAGGGTCAGTGATTATATTCAGGGAGTGAACTGGTCAGTGATTGTGTTCAGCGAGTGAACAGGTCAGTGATTCTGCTCAGACACTAAAGGGGTCAGTGATTTCGTTCAGGGAGTGAACGGGTCAGTGATTGTATTCAGGGAGTGAATGGGTTGTGATTGTATTCAGGGAATGAATAGGTCAGTGATTGTGTTCAGGGACAGTACAGGTCAGTGATTGTGTTCAGGGGCTGAACGGGTCAGTCATTCTGTTCAAGGACTGAATGGGTCAGTCATTGCGTTCAGGGAGTGAATGGAGCAGTGATTGTGTTCAGCGAGTGAACGGGTCAGTGATTGTGTTCAGGGAGTTAACAGGTCAGTGATTGTGTTCAGGGACTGAACGGGTCAGTGATTCTATTCAGGGGGTGAACGGTCAGTGATTGTGTTCAGGGAGTGAATGGGCTGGTGACTGTGCTCAGGGACTGAATGGGTCAGCAATTCTATTCAGGGGGTGAACGGTCAGTGATTGTGTTCAGGGACAGTACCGGTCAGTGATTGTGTTCAGGGACAGTATCGGTCAGTGATTGTGTTCAGGGGCTGAACGGGTCAGTGATTGTGTTCAAGAACTGAATGGGTCAGTGTTTGTGTTCAGGGAGTGAATGGGTCAGTGGTTCTGTTCAGGGAGTGAATGGGTCGGTGACTGTGCTCAGGGACCAAACGGCTCAGTGATTTTATTCAGGAGTGAACAGGTCAGTGATTGTGTTCAGGGACTGAACGGGTCACTGATAGTGTTTAGAGAGCAAACAGATCAGTAATTGTCCTCAGAGACTGAACAGGTCAGTGATTGTGTTCAGGGAGTGAACGGGTCAGTGATTGTGTTCAGGGACTGAATGAATCAGTGATTGTGCTCAGGGAGTGAACGGGTCAGTGATTGTGTTCAGGGACTGCACGGGTCAGTGATCCTTTTCAGGGAGTGAACAGGTCAGTCATTATGCTCAGGGAGTGAATGGGTCTGTGACTGTGTTCAGGGACGGAACGGGTCAGTGATTCTGTTCATGGAGTGAACGGTCAGTGATTGTGTTCAGGGACAGTACTGGTCAGTGATTGTGTTCAGGGACTGAACGGGTCAGTAATTGTGTTCATGGACTGAATGGGTCAGTTGTTCTGTTCAGGGAGTGAATGGGTCGGTGACTGTGTTCAGGAACTGAAAGGGTCAGTGATTGTATTCCGGAGTGAACAGATCAGTGATTGCATTCAGCGAGTGAACGAGTCAGTGATTGTGTTCAGCGAGTGAACAGGTCAGTGATTGTGCTCAGAGACTAAAAGGGTCAGTGATTGTGTTCAGGGAGTGAACGGGTCAGTGATTGTGTTCAGGGATTGAATGGGACAGTGATTCTGTTCAGGGTGTGAATGGGTCAGTGATTGTGTTCAGGGAGTGAACGGGTCAGTGATTGTGTTTAGGGACTGAATGGGTCAGTGATTGTGTTCAGGGAGTGAATGGGTTGGTGACTGTGTGCAAGGACTGAAAGGGTCAGTGATTGTATTCAGGGAGAGAACGGGTCAGTGATTGTATTCAGGGAGTAAACGGGTCAGTGATTGTATTCAGCGAGTGAACAGGTCAGTGATTGTGTTCAGCGAGTGAACAGGTCAGTGATTGTGCTCAGAGAAGGAACGGGTCAGTGATTGTGTTCAGGGAGTGAACGGGTCACTGATTGTGTTCAGGGAGTGAATGGGTCAGTGATTGTGTTCAGCGATTGAATGGGACAGTAATTCAGTTCAGGCTGTGAATAGGTCAGTGATTATGTTCAGGGAGTGAACGGGTCAGTGATTGTGTTTAGGGACTGAAAGGGTCAGTAATTGTGTTCAGGGAGTGAATGGGTTGGTGACTGTGTTCAGGGGCTGAACGGGTCAGTGATTGTGTTCAAGGACTGAATGGGTCAGTGATCTTGTTCAGGGAGTGAATGGGTCAGTGGTTCTGTTCAGGGAGTGAACCGGTCAGTGATTGTTTTCAGGGTGTGAACGGGTCAGTGATTGGATTCAGGGACTGAAAGGGTCAGTGATTGTATTCAGGGAGTGAACTGGTCAGTGCTTGTGAACAGGTCAGAGATTGTGCTCAGACACTAAACGGGTCAGTGATTGTGTTCAGGGAGTGAACAGGTCAGTGATTGTAGTCAGGGAGTGAACGGGTCAGTGATTGTATTCAGGGAATGAATAGGTCAGTGATTGTGTTCAGGGACTGAACAGGTCAGTGATTCTATTCAGGGGGTGAACGGTCAGTGATTGTGTTCAGGGACAGTACTGGTCAGTGATTGTGTTCAGGGGCTGAACGGGTCAGTGATTGTGTTCAAGGACTGAATAGGTCAGTGATTGTGTTCAGGGAGTGAATGGGGCAGTGGTTCTGTTCTGGGAGTGAATGGGTCGGTGACTGTGTTCAGGGACTGAAAGGGTCAGTGATTGTATTAAGGAGTGAACAGGTCAGTGATTGTGCTCAGCGAGTGAACAGGTCAGTGATTGTGCTCAGAGAATGAACGGGTCAGTGATTGTGTTCAGGGAGTGAACGGGTCACTGATTGTGTTCAGGGAGTGAACAGGTCAGTGATTGTGTTCAGCAAGTGAACAGGTCAGTGATTGTGCTCAGAGAATGAACGGGTCAGTGATTGTGTTCAGGGAGTGAACGGGTCACTGATTGTGTTCAGGGAGTGAATGGGTCAGTGATTGTGTTCAGCGATTGAATGGGACAGTGATTCAGTTCAGGCTGTGAATAGGTCAGTGATTGTATTCAGGGAGTGAATGGGTCAGTGATTGTGCTCAGAGAATGAACGGGTCAGTGATTGTGTACAGCGAGTGAACAGGTCAGTGATTGTGCTCAGACACTAAACGGGTCAGTGATTGTGTTCAGGGAGTGAACAGGTCAGTGAATGTATTCAGTGAGTGAAAGGGTCAGTGATTGTATTCAGGGAGTGAATGGGTCAGTGATTGTATTCAGGGAATGAATAGGTCAGTGATTTTGCAGGGACAGTACCGGTCAGTGATTGTGTTCAGGGGCTGAACGGGTCAGTGATTGTGTTCAAGGACTGAATGGGTCAGTGATTTTGTTCAGGGAGTGAATGGGTCAGTGGTTCTGTTCAGGGAGTGAACGGGTCAGTGATTGTGTTCAGGGTGTGAACGGGTCAGTGATTGGATTCAGGGAGTGAATGGGTCAGTGATTGTGTTCAGGGGCTGAACGGGTCAGTGATTGTGTTCAAGGACTGAATGGGTCAGTGATTTTGTTCAGGGACTGAACGGGTCAGTGATTCTATTCAGGGGGTGAACGGTCAGTGATTGTGTTCAGGGAGTGAATGGGCTGGTGACTGTGCTCAGGGACTGAATGGGTCAGCGATTCTATTCAGGGGGTGAACGGTCAGTGATTGTGTTCAGGGACAGTACCGGTCAGTGATTGTGTTCAGGGACAGTATCGGTCAGTGATTGTGTTCAGGGGCTGAACGGGTCAGTGATTGTGTTCAAGAACTGAATGGGTCAGTGATTGTGTTCAGGGACTGAACGGGTCACTGATTGTGTTTAGAGAGCAAACAGATCAGTAATTGTCCTCAGAGACTGAACAGGTCAGTGATTGTGTTCAGGGAGTGAACGGGTCAGTGATTGTGTTCAGGGACTGAATGAATCAGTGATTGTGCTCAGGGAGTGAACGGGTCAGTGATTGTGTTCAGGGACTGCACGGGTCAGTGATCCTTTTCAGGGAGTGAACAGGTCAGTCATTATGCTCAGGGAGTGAATGGGTCTGTGACTGTGTTCAGGGACGGAACGGGTCAGTGATTCTGTTCATGGGGTGAACGGTCAGTGATTGTGTTCAGGGACAGTACTGGTCAGTGATTGTGTTCGGGGACTGAACGGGTCAGTAATTGTGTTCATGGACTGAATGGGTCAGTGGTTCTGTTCAGGGAGTGAATGGGTCGGTGACTGTGTTCAGGAACTGAAAGGGTCAGTGATTGTATTCCGGAGTGAACAGGTCAGTGATTGCATTCAGCGAGTGAACGAGTCAGTGATTGTGTTCAGCGAGTGAACAGGTCAGTGATTGTGCTCAGAGACTAAAAGGGTCAGTGATTGTGTTCAGGGAGTGAACGGGTCAGTGATTGTGTTCAGGGATTGAATGGGACAGTGATTCTGTTCAGGGTGTGAATGGGTCAGTGATTGTGTTCAGGGAGTGAACGGGTCAGTGATTGTGTTTAGGGACTGAATGGGTCAGTGATTGTGTTCAGGGAGTGAATGGGTTGGTGACTGTGTGCAAGGACTGAAAGGGTCAGTGATTGTATTCAGGGAGAGAACGGGTCAGTGATTGTATTCAGGGAGTAAACGGGTCAGTGATTGTATTCAGCGAGTGAACAGGTCAGTGATTGTGTTCAGCGAGTGAACAGGTCAGTGATTGTGCTCAGAGAAGGAACGGGTCAGTGATTGTGTTCAGGGAGTGAACGGGTCACTGATTGTGTTCAGGGAGTGAATGGGTCAGTGATTGTGTTCAGCGATTGAATGGGACAGTGATACAGTTCAGGCTGTGAATAGGTCAGTGATTATGTTCAGGGAGTGAACGGGTCAGTGATTGTGTTCAGGGATTGAATGGGACAGTGATTCTGTTCAGGGTGTGAATGGGTTAGTGATTGTGTTCAGGGAGTGAACGGGTCAGTGAATGTGTTTAGGGACTGAATGGGTCAGTGATTGTGTTCAGGGAGTGAATGGGTTGGTGACTGTGTTCAGGGACTGAAAGGGTCAGTGATTATATTCAGGGAGTGAACTGGTCAGTGATTGTGTTCAACGAGTGAACAGGTCAGTGATTCTGCTCAGACACTAAAGGGGTCAGTGATTTCGTTCAGGGAGTGAACGGGTCAGTGATTGTATTCAGGGAGTGAATGGGTTGTGATTGTATTCAGGGAATGAATAGGTCAGTGATTGTGTTCAGGGACAGTACAGGTCAGTGATTGTGTTCAGGGGCTGAACGGGTCAGTCATTCTGTTCAATGACTGAATGGGTCAGTCATTGCGTTCAGGGAGTGAATGGAGCAGTGATTGTGTTCAGCGAGTGAATGGGTCAGTGATTGTGTTCAGGGAGTTAACAGGTCAGTGATTGTGTTCAGGGACTGAACGGGTCAGTGATTCTATTCAGGGGGTGAACGGTCAGTGATTGTGTTCAGGGAGTGAATGGGCTGGTGACTGTGCTCAGGGACTGAATGGGTCAGCGATTCTATTCAGGGGGTGAACGGTCAGTGATTGTGTTCAGGGACAGTACCGGTCAGTGATTGTGTTCAGGGACAGTATCGGTCAGTGATTGTGTTCAGGGGCTGAACGGGTCAGTGATTGTGTTCAAGAACTGAATGGGTCAGTGATTGTGTTCAGGGACTGAACGGGTCACTGATTGTGTTTAGAGAGCAAACAGATCAGTAATTGTCCTCAGAGACTGAACAGGTCAGTGATTATGTTCAGGGAGTGAACGGGTCAGTGATTGTGTTCAGGGACTGAATGAATCAGTGATTGTGCTCAGGGAGTGAACGGGTCAGTGATTGTGTTCAGGGACTGCACGGGTCAGTGATCCTTTTCAGGGAGTGAACAGGTCAGTCATTATGCTCAGGGAGTGAATGGGTCTGTGACTGTGTTCAGGGACGGAACGGGTCAGTGATTCTGTTCATGGGGTGAACGGTCAGTGATTGTGTTCAGGGACAGTACTTGTGTTCATGGACTGAATGGGTCAGTGGTTCTGTTCAGGGAGTGAATGGGTCGGTGACTGTGTTCAGGAACTGAAAGGGTCAGTGATTGTATTCCGGAGTGAACAGGTCAGTGATTGCATTCAGCGAGTGAACGAGTCAGTGATTGTGTTCAGCGAGTGAACAGGTCAGTGATTGTGCTCAGAGACTAAAAGGGTCAGTGATTGTGTTCAGGGAGTGAACGGGTCAGTGATTGTGTTCAGGGATTGAATGGGACAGTGATTCTGTTCAGGGTGTGAATGGGTCAGTGATTGTGTTCAGGGAGTGAACGGGTCAGTGATTGTGTTTAGGGACTGAATGGGTCAGTGATTGTGTTCAGGGAGTGAATGGGTTGGTGACTATGTGCAAGGACTGAAAGGGTCAGTGATTGTATTCAGGGAGAGAACGGGTCAGTGATTGTATTCAGGGAGTAAACGGGTCAGTGATTGTATTCAGCGAGTGAACAGGTCAGTGATTGTGTTCAGCGAGTGAACAGGTCAGTGATTGTGCTCAGAGAAGGAACGGGTCAGTGATTGTGTTCAGGGAGTGAACGGGTCACTGATTGTGTTCAGGGAGTGAATGGGTCAGTGATTGTGTTCAGCGATTGAATGGGACAGTGATACAGTTCAGGCTGTGAATAGGTCAGTGATTATGTTCAGGGAGTGAACGGGTCAGTGATTGTGTTTAGGGACTGAAAGGGTCAGTAATTGTGTTCAGGGAGTGAATGGGTTGGTGACTGTGTTCAGGGGCTGAACGGGTCAGTGATTGTGTTCAAGGACTGAATGGGTCAGTGATTTTGTTCAGGGAGTGAATGGGTCAGTGGTTCTGTTCAGGGAGTGAACCGGTCAGTGATTGTTTTCAGGGTGTGAACGGGTCAGTGATTGTAGTCAGGGAGTGAACGGGTCAGTGATTGTATTCAGGGAATGAATAGGTCAGTGATTGTGTTCAGGGACTGAACGGGTCAGTGATTCTATTCAGGGGGTGAACGGTCAGTGATTGTGTTCAGGGACAGTACTGGTCAGTGATTGTGTTCAGGGGCTGAACGGGTCAGTGATTGTGTTCAAGGACTGAATAGGTCAGTGATTGTGTTCAGGGAGTGAATGGGGCAGTGGTTCTGTTCTGGGAGTGAATGGGTCGGTGACTGTGTTCAGGGACTGAAAGGGTCAGTGATTGTATTAAGGAGTGAACAGGTCAGTGATTGTGTTCAGCGAGTGAACAGGTCAGTGATTGTGTTCAGAGACTGAACGGGTCAGTGATTGTGTTCAGGGAGTGAACGGGTCAGTGATTGTGTTCAGCGATTGAACGGGACAGTGATTCTGTTCAGGCAGTGAATGGGTCAGTGATTGTGTTCAGGGAGTGAACGGGACAGTTATTTTGTTTAGGGGGTGAACAGGTCAGTCATTGTGTTCAGGGAGTGAATGGAGCAGTGATTGTGTTCAGGGAGTGAACGGGTCAGTGATTGTATTCAGGAGTGAACAGGTCAGTGATTGTGTTCAGGGAGTGAACGGGTCAGTGATTGTGTTTAGGGACTGAAAGGGTCAGTAATTGTGTTCAGGGAGTGAATGGGTTGGTGACTGTGTTCAGGGGCTGAACGGGTCAGTGATTGTGTTCAAGGACTGAATGGGTCAGTGATTTTGTTCAGGGAGTGAATGGGTCAGTGGTTCTGTTCAGGGAGTGAACCGGTCAGTGATTGTTTTCAGGGTGTGAACGGGTCAGTGATTGGATTCAGGGACTGAAAGGGTCAGTGATTGTATTCAGGGAGTGAACTGGTCAGTGCTTGTGAACAGGTCAGAGATTGTGCTCAGACACTAAACGGGTCAGTGATTGTGTTCAGGGAGTGAACAGGTCAGTGATTGTAGTCAGGGAGTGAACGGGTCAGTGATTGTATTCAGGGAATGAATAGGTCAGTGATTGTGTTCAGGGACTGAACGGGTCAGTGATTCTATTCAGGGGGTGAACGGTCAGTGATTGTGTTCAGGGACAGTACTGGTCAGTGATTGTGTTCAGGGGCTGAACGGGTCAGTGATTGTGTTCAAGGACTGAATAGGTCAGTGATTGTGTTCAGGGAGTGAATGGGGCAGTGGTTCTGTTCTGGGAGTGAATGGGTCGGTGACTGTGTTCAGGGACTGAAAGGGTCAGTGATTGTATTAAGGAGTGAACAGGTCAGTGATTGTGTTCAGCGAGTGAACAGGTCAGTGATTGTGTTCAGAGACTGAACGGGTCAGTGATTGTGTTCAGGGAGTGAACGGGTCAGTGATTGTGTTCAGCGATTGAACGGGACAGTGATTCTGTTCAGGCAGTGAATGGGTCAGTGATTGTGTTCAGGGAGTGAACGGGACAGTTATTTTGTTTAGGGGGTGAACAGGTCAGTCATTGTGTTCAGGGAGTGAATGGAGCAGTGATTGTGTTCAGGGAGTGAACGGGTCAGTGATTGTATTCAGGAGTGAACAGGTCAGTGATTGTGTTCAGGGAGTGAACGGGTCAGTGATTGTGTTTAGGGCGCGAACAGGTCAGTAATTGTGCTCAGAGACTGAACGGGTCAGTGATTGTGTTCAGGGACTGAATGAATCAGTGATTGTGTTCAGAGAGTGAACGGGTCAGTCATTGTGTTCAGGGAGTGAATGGGTCAGTGACTGTTCAGGGACGGAACGGGTCAGTGATTCTGTTCAGGGGGTGAATTATCAGTCATTGTGTTCAGGGACAGTACCGGTCAGTGATTGTGTTCAGGGACTGAACGGGTCAGTGATTATGTTCATGGACTGAATGGGTCAGTGGTTCTGTTCAGGGAGTGAATGGGTCAGTGATTGTGTTCAGGGACTGAAAGGGTCAGTGATTGTATTTAGGAGTGAACAGGTTAGTGATTGTATTCAGTGAGTGAACAGGTCAGTGATTGTGTTCAGGGAGTGAACGGGTCAGTGATTGTGTTCAGGGATTGAATGGGACAGTGATTCTGTTCAGGGTGTGAATGGGTTAGTGATTCTGTTCAGGGAGTGAACGGGTCAGTGAATGTGTTTAGGTACGGAACGGGTCAGTGATTCTGTTCAGGGGGTGAACGGTCAGTCATTGTGTTCAGGGACAGTACCGGTCAGTGATTGTGTTCAGGGACTGAACGGGTCAGTGATTATGTTCAGGGAGTGAACGGGTCAGTGATTGTATTCAGGGAGTGAATGGGTTGTGATTGTATTCAGGGAATGAATAGGTCAGTGATTGTGTTCAGGGACAGTACAGGTCAGTGATTGTGTTCAGGGGCTGAACGGGTCAGTCATTGTGTTCAGGGAGTGAATGGAGCAGTGTTTGTGTTCAGCAAGTGAACGGGTCAGTGATTGTGTTCAGGGAGTTAACAGGTCAGTGATTGTGTTCAGGGACTGAACGGGTCAGTGATTCTATTCAGGGGGTGAACGGTCAGTGATTGTGTTCAGGGACAGTATCGGTCAGTGATTGTGTTCAGGGGCTGAACGGGTCAGTGATTGTGTTCAAGAACTGAATGGGTCAGTGTTTGTGTTCAGGGAGTGAATGGGTCAGTGGTTCTGTTCAGGGAGTGAATGGGTCGGTGACTGTGCTCAGGGACCGAACGGGTCAGTGATTTTATTCAGGAGTGAACAGGTCAGTGATTGTGTTCAGGGACTGAACGGGTCAGTGATTGTGTTCAGGGAGTGAACGGGTCAGTGATTGTGTTCAGGAACTGAATGAATCAGTGATTGTGTTCAGGGAGTGAACGGGTCAGTGATTGTGTTCAGGGACTGAATAAATCAGTGATTGTGTTCAGAGAGTGAACAGGTCAGTGATTGTGTTCAGGGACTGCACGGGTCAGTGATCCTTTTCAGGGAGTGAACAGGTCAGTCATTATGCTCAGGGAGTGAATGGGTCTGTGACTGTGTTCAGGGATGGAACGGGTCAGTGATTCTGTTCATGGGGTGAACGGTCAGTGATTGTGTTCAGGGACAGTACCGGTCAGTGATTGTGTTCAGGGACTGAACGGGTCAGTGATTGTGATCAGGGATTGAATGGGACAGTGATTCTGTTCAGGGTGTGAATGGGTCAGTGTTTGTGTTCAGGGAGTGAACGGGTCAGTGATTGTGTTTAGGGACTGAATGGGTCAGTGATTGTGTTCAGGGAGTGAATGGGTTGGTGACTGTGTGCAAGGACTGAAAGGGTCAGTGATTGTATTTAGGGAGTGAACGGGTCAGTGATTGTATTCAGGGAGTAAACGGGTCAGTGATTGTATTCAGCGAGTGAACAGGTCAGTGATTGTGTTCAGCGAGTGAACAGGTCAGTGATTGTGCTCAGAGAATGAACAGGTCAGTGATTGTGTTCAGGGAGTGAACGGGTCACTGATTGTGTTTAGGGAGTGAATGGGTCAGTGATTGTGTTCAGCGATTGAATGGGACAGTGATTCAGTTCAGGCTGTGAATAGGTCAGTGATTATGTTCAGGGAGTGAACTGGTCAGTGATTGTGTTCAGCGAGTGAACAGGTCAGTGATTCTGCTCAGACACTAAAGGGGTCAGTGATTTCGTTCAGGGAGTGAACGGGTCAGTGATTGTATTCAGGGAGTGAATGGGTTGTGATTGTATTCAGGGAATGAATAGGTCAGTGATTGTGTTCAGGGACAGTACAGGTCAGTGATTGTGTTCAGGGGCTGAACGGGTCAGTCATTCTGTTCAATGACTGAATGGGTCAGTCATTGCGTTCAGGGAGTGAATGGAGCAGTGATTGTGTTCAGCGAGTGAATGGGTCAGTGATTGTGTTCAGGGAGTTAACAGGTCAGTGATTGTGTTCAGGGACTGAACGGGTCAGTGATTCTATTCAGGGGGTGAACGGTCAGTGATTGTGTTCAGGGAGTGAATGGGCTGGTGACTGTGCTCAGGGACTGAATGGGTCAGCGATTCTATTCAGGGGGTGAACGGTCAGTGATTGTGTTCAGGGACAGTACCGGTCAGTGATTGTGTTCAGGGACAGTATCGGTCAGTGATTGTGTTCAGGGGCTGAACGGGTCAGTGATTGTGTTCAAGAACTGAATGGGTCAGTGATTGTGTTCAGGGACTGAACGGGTCACTGATTGTGTTTAGAGAGCAAACAGATCAGTAATTGTCCTCAGAGACTGAACAGGTCAGTGATTGTGTTCAGGGACTGAATGAATCAGTGATTGTGCTCAGGGAGTGAACGGGTCAGTGATTGTGTTCAGGGACTGCACGGGTCAGTGATCCTTTTCAGGGAGTGAACAGGTCAGTCATTATGCTCAGGGAGTGAATGGGTCTGTGACTGTGTTCAGGGACGGAACGGGTCAGTGATTCTGTTCATGGGGTGAACGGTCAGTGATTGTGTTCAGGGACAGTACTGGTCAGTGATTGTGTTCGGGGACTGAACGGGTCAGTAATTGTGTTCATGGACTGAATGGGTCAGTGGTTCTGTTCAGGGAGTGAATGGGTCGGTGACTGTGGTCAGGAACTGAAAGGGTCAGTGATTGTATTCCGGAGTGAACAGGTCAGTGATTGCATTCAGCGAGTGAACGAGTCAGTGATTGTGTTCAGCGAGTGAACAGGTCAGTGATTGTGCTCAGAGACTAAAAGGGTCAGTGATTGTGTTCAGGGAGTGAACGGGTCAGTGATTGTGTTCAGGGATTGAATGGGACAGTGATTCTGTTCAGGGTGTGAATGGGTCAGTGATTGTGTTCAGGGAGTGAACGGGTCAGTGATTGTGTTTAGGGACTGAATGGGTCAGTGATTGTGTTCAGGGAGTGAATGGGTTGGTGACTGTGTGCAAGGACTGAAAGGGTCAGTGATTGTATTCAGGGAGAGAACGGGTCAGTGATTGTATTCAGGGAGTAAACGGGTCAGTGATTGTATTCAGCGAGTGAACAGGTCAGTGATTGTGTTCAGCGAGTGAACAGGTCAGTGATTGTGCTCAGAGAAGGAACGGGTCAGTGATTGTGTTCAGGGAGTGAACGGGTCACTGATTGTGTTCAGGGAGTGAATGGGTCAGTGATTGTGTTCAGCGATTGAATGGGACAGTGATACAGTTCAGGCTGTGAATAGGTCAGTGATTATGTTCAGGGAGTGAACGGGTCAGTGATTGTGTTTAGGGACTGAAAGGGTCAGTAATTGTGTTCAGGGAGTGAATGGGTTGGTGACTGTGTTCAGGGGCTGAACGGGTCAGTGATTGTGTTCAAGGACTGAATGGGTCAGTGATTTTGTTCAGGGAGTGAATGGGTCAGTGGTTCTGTTCAGGGAGTGAACCGGTCAGTGATTGTTTTCAGGGTGTGAACAGGTCAGTGATTGGATTCAGGGACTGAAAGGGTCAGTGATTGTATTCAGGGAGTGAACTGGTCAGTGCTTGTGAACAGGTCAGAGATTGTGCTCAGACACTAAACGGGTCAGTGATTGTGTTCAGGGAGTGAACAGGTCAGTGATTGTAGTCAGGGAGTGAACGGGTCAGTGATTGTATTCAGGGAATGAATAGGTCAGTGATTGTGTTCAGGGACTGAACGGGTCAGTGATTCTATTCAGGGGGTGAACGGTCAGTGATTGTGTTCAGGGACAGTACTGGTCAGTGATTGTGTTCAGGGGCTGAACGGGTCAGTGATTGTGTTCAAGGACTGAATAGGTCAGTGATTGTGTTCAGGGAGTGAATGGGGCAGTGGTTCTGTTCTGGGAGTGAATGGGTCGGTGACTGTGTTCAGGGACTGAAAGGGTCAGTGATTGTATTAAGGAGTGAACAGGTCAGTGATTGTGTTCAGCGAGTGAACAGGTCAGTGATTGTGTTCAGAGACTGAACGGGTCAGTGATTGTGTTCAGGGAGTGAACGGGTCAGTGATTGTGTTCAGCGATTGAACGGGACAGTGATTCTGTTCAGGCAGTGAATGGGTCAGTGATTGTGTTCAGGGAGTGAACGGGACAGTTATTTTGTTTAGGGGGTGAACAGGTCAGTCATTGTGTTCAGGGAGTGAATGGAGCAGTGATTGTGTTCAGGGAGTGAACGGGTCAGTGATTGTATTCAGGAGTGAACAGGTCAGTGATTGTGTTCAGGGAGTGAACGGGTCAGTGATTGTGTTTAGGGCGCGAACAGGTCAGTAATTGTGCTCAGAGACTGAACGGTCAGTGATTGTGTTCAGGGACAGTATCGGTCAGTGATTGTGTTCAGGGGCTGAACGGGTCAGTGATTGTGTTCAAGGACTGAATGGGTCAGTGATTGTGCTCAGGGAGTGAATGGGTCAGTGGTTCTGTTCAGGGAGTGAACGGGTCAGTGATTGTGTTCAGGGTGTGAACGGGTCAGTGATTGTATTAAGGAGTGAACGGGTCAGTGATTGTGTTCAGGGAGTGAACTGGTCAGTGATTGTGTTCAGCGAGTGAACAGGTCAGTGATTATGCTCAGACACTAAACGGGTCAGTGATTGTGTTCAGGGAGTGAACAGGTCAGTGATTGTATTCAGGGAGTGAACGGGTCAGTGATTCTATTCAGGGGTTGAACGGTCAGTGATTGCGTTCAGGGGCAGTACCGGTCAGTGATTGCGTTCAGAGGCTGAACGGATCAGTGATTGTAGTCAGGGAGTGAACAGGTCAGTGATTGTGTTCAGGGAGTGAACGGGTCAGTGATTGTGTTCAGCAAGTGAACAGGTCAGAGATTGTGCTCAGACACGAAATGGGTCAGTGATTGTGTTCAGGGAGTGAACGGGTCAGTGATTGTAGTCAGGGAGTGAACAGGTCAGTGATTGTGTTCAGGGAGTGAACGGGTCAGTGATTGTGTTTAGGGCGCGAACAGGTCAGTAATTGTGCTCAGAGACTGAACGGGTCAGTGATTGTGTTCAGGGACTGAATGAATCAGTGATTGTGTTCAGAGAGTGAAAGGGTCAGTCATTGTGTTCAAGGAGTGAATGGGTTAGTGACTGTGTTCAAGGACGGAACGGGTCAGTGATTCTGTTCAGGGGGTGAACGGTCAGTCATTGTGTTCAGGGACAGTACCGGTCAGTGATTGTGTTCAGGGACTGAACGGGTCAGTGATTATGTTCATGGACTGAATGGGTCAGTGGTTCTGTTCAGGGAGTGAATGGAGCAGTGATTGTGTTCAGGGAGTGAACGGGTCAGTGATTGTATTCAGGAGTGAACAGGTCAGTGATTGTGTTCAGGGAGTGAACGGGTCAGTGATTGTGTTTAGGGCGCGAACAGGTCAGTAATTGTGCTCAGAGACTGAACGGGTCAGTGATTGTGTTCAGGGACTGAATGAATCAGTGATTGTGTTCAGAGAGTGAACGGGTCAGTCATTGTGTTCAGGGAGTGAATGGGTCAGTGACTGTGTTCAGGGACGGAACGGGTCAGTGATTCTGTTCAGGGGGTGAATTATCAGTCATTGTGTTCAGGGACAGTACCGGTCAGTGATTGTGTTCAGGGACTGAACGGGTCAGTGATTATGTTCATGGACTGAATGGGTCAGTGGTTCTGTTCAGGGATTGAATGGGTCAGTGATTGTGTTCAGGGACTGAAAGGGTCAGTGATTGTATTCAGGAGTGAACAGGTTAGTGATTGTATTCAGTGAGTGAACAGGTCAGTGATTGTGTTCAGGGAGTGAACGGGTCAGTGATTGTGTTCAGGGATTGAATGGGACAGTGATTCTGTTCAGGGTGTGAATGGGTTAGTGATTCTGTTCAGGGAGTGAACGGGTCAGTGAATGTGTTTAGGGACGGAACGGGTCAGTGATTCTGTTCAGGGGGTGAACGGTCAGTCATTGTGTTCAGGGACAGTACCGGTCAGTGATTGTGTTCAGGGACTGAACGGGTCAGTGATTATGTTCAGGGAGTGAACGGGTCAGTGATTGTATTCAGGGAGTGAATGGGTTGTGATTGTATTCAGGGAATGAATAGGTCAGTGATTGTGTTCAGGGACAGTACAGGTCAGTGATTGTGTTCAGGGGCTGAACGGGTCAGTCATTGTGTTCAGGGAGTGAATGGAGCAGTGATTGTGTTCAGGAAGTGAACGGGTCAGTGATTGTGTTCAGGGAGTTAACAGGTCAGTGATTGTGTTCAGGGACTGAACGGGTCAGTGATTCTATTCAGGGGGTGAACGGTCAGTGATTGTGTTCAGGGACAGTATCGGTCAGTGATTGTGTTCAGGGGCTGAACGGGTCAGTGATTGTGTTCAAGAACTGAATGGGTCAGTGTTTGTGTTCAGGGAGTGAATGGGTCAGTGGTTCTGTTCAGGGAGTGAACAGGTCAGTGATTATATTCAGTGAGTGAACGGGTCAGTGATTGTATTCAGGGAGTGAATGGGTCAATGATTGTATTCAGGGAATGAATAGGTCAGTGATTGTGTTCTGGGATTGAACGGGGCAGTGATTCTGTTCAGGCAGTGAATGGGTCAGTAATTGTGCTCAGGGAGTGAACGGGGCAGTGATTTTGTTCAGGGAGTGAACAGGTCAGTCATTGTGTTCAGGGAGTGAATGGAGCAGTGATTGTGTTCAGCGTGTGAACGGGTCAGTGATTGTGTTCAGGGAGTTAACAGGTCAGTGATTGTGTTCAGGAACTGAATGGGACAGTGATTCTATTCAGGGGGTGAACGGTCAGTGATTGTGTTCAGGGACAGTACTGGTCAGTGATTGTGTTCAAGGACTGAATGGGTCAGTGATTGTGTTCAGGGAGTGAATGGGGCAGTGGTTCTGTTCTGGGAGTGAATGGGTCGGTGACTGTGTTCAGGGACTGAAAGTGTCAGTGATTGTATTAAGGAGTGAACAGGTCAGTGATTGTGTTCAGAGACTGAACGGGTCAGTGATTGTGTTCAGGGAGTGAACGTGTCAGTGATTGTGTTCAGGGATTGAATGGGCTGTGATTCTGTTCAGGCAGTGAATGGGTCAGTGATTGTGTTCTGGGAGTGAAAGGGCAGTGATTCTGTTCGGGCAGTGATTCTGTTCAGGCAGTGAATGGGTCAGTGATTGTGCTCAGGGACTGAACGGGTCAGTGATTGTATTCAGGGAGTGAACGGGTCAGTGATTGAATTCAGGGAGTGAACGGGTCAGTGATTGTGTTCAGGGAATGAATAGCTCAGTGATTGCGTTCTGGGATTGAACGGAGCAGTGATTCTGTTCAGGCAGTGAATGGGTCAGTGACTGTGCTCAGGGAGTGAACGGGACAGTGATTGTGTTCAGCGAATGAACGGGTCATTAATTGTGTTCAAGGAGTTAACAGGTCAGTGATTGTGCTCAGGGACTGAACGGGTCAGTGATTCTATTCAGGGGGTGAACGGTCAGTGATTGTGTTCAGGGACAGTATCGGTCAGTGATTGTGTTCAGGGGCTGAACGGGTCAGTGATTGTGTTCAAGGACTGAATGGGTCAGTGATTTTGCTCAGGGAGTGAATGGGTCAGTGGTTCTGTTCAGGGAGTGAACGGGTCAGTGATTGTGTTCAGGGTGTGAACGGGTCAGTGATTGTATTAAGGAGTGAACGGGTCAGTGATTGTGTTCAGGGAGTGAACTGGTCAGTGATTGTGTTCAGCGAGTGAACAGGTCAGTGATTATGCTCAGACACTAAACGGGTCAGTGATTGTGTTCAGGGAGTGAACAGGTCAGTGATTGTATTCAGGGAGTGAACGGGTCAGTGATTCTATTCAGGGGTTGAACGGTCAGTGATTGCGTTCAGGGGCAGTACCGGTCAGTGATTGCGTTCAGGGGCTGAACGGATCAATGATTGTAGTCAGGGAGTGAACAGGTCAGTGATTGTGTTCAGGGAGTGAACGGGTCAGTGATTGTGTTCAGCAAGTGAACAGGTCAGAGATTGTGCTCAGACACGAAATGGGTCAGTGATTGTGTTCAGGGAGTGAACGGGTCAGTGATTGTAGTCAGGGAGTGAACAGGTCAGTGATTGTGTTCAGGGAGTGAACGGGTCAGTGATTGTGTTTAGGGCGCGAACAGGTCAGTAATTGTGCTCAGAGACTGAACGGGTCAGTGATTGTGTTCAGGGACTGAATGAATCAGTGATTGTGTTCAGAGAGTGAAAGGGTCAGTCATTGTGTTCAGGGAGTGAATGGGTCAGTGACTGTGTTCAAGGACGGAACGGGTCAGTGATTCTGTTCAGGGGGTGAACGGTCAGTCATTGTGTTCAGGGACAGTACCGGTCAGTGATTGTGTTCAGGGACTGAACGGGTCAGTGATTATGTTCATGGACTGAATGGGTCAGTGGTTCTGTTCAGGGAGTGAATGGGTCAGTGATTGTGTTCAGGGACTGAAAAGGTCAGTGATTGTATTCAGGAGTGAACAAGTTAGTGATTGTATTCAGTGAGTGAACAGGTCAGTGATTGTGTTCAGGGAGTGAACGGGTCAGTGATTGTGTTCAGGGATTGAATGGGACAGTGATTCTGTTCAGGGTGTGAATGGGTTAGTGATTGTGTTCAGGGAGTGAACGGGTCAGTGAATGTGTTTAGGGACTGAATGGGTCAGTGATTGTGTTCAGGGAGTGAATGGGTTGGTGACTGTGTTCAGGGACTGAAAGGGTCAGTGATTATATTCAGGGAGTGAACTGGTCAGTGATTGTGTTCAGCGAGTGAACAGGTCAGTGATTCTGCTCAGACACTAAACGGGTCAGTGATTTTGTTCAGGGAGTGAACGGGTCAGTGATTGTATTCAGGGAGTGAATGGGTTGTGATTGTATTCAGGGAATGAATAGGTCAGTGATTGTGTTCAGGGACAGTACAGGTCAGTGATTGTGTTCAGGGGCTGAACGGGTCAGTCATTCAGTTCAAGGACTGAATGGGTCAGTCATTGTGTTCAGGGAGTGAATGGAGCAGTGATTGTGTTCAGCGAGTGAACGGGTCAATGATTCTGTTCACGGAGTTAACAGGTCAGTGATTGTGTTCAGGGACTAAACGGGTCAGTGATTCTATTCAGGGAGTGAACGGTCAGTGATTGTGTTCAGGGAGTGAATGGGCTGGTGACTGTACTCAGGGACTGAACGGGTTAGTGAATCTATTCAAGGGGTGAACGGTCAGTGATTGTGTTCAGGGACAGTACCGGTCAGTGATTGTGTTCAGGGACAGTATCGGTCAGTGATTGTGTTCAGGGGCTGAACGGGTCAGTGATTGTGTTCAAGAACTGAATAGATCAGTGTTTGTGTTCAGGGAGTGAATGGGTCAGTGATTGTATTCAGGGAGTAAACAGGTCAGTGATTGTATTCAGGGAGTAAACGGGTCAGTGATTGTATTCAGCGAGTGAACAGGTCAGTGATTGTGTTCAGCGAGTGAACAGGTCAGTGATTGTGCACAGAGAATGAACGGGTCAGTGATTGTGTTCAGGGAGTGAACGGGTCACTGATTGTGTTCAGGGAGTGAATGGGTCAGTGATTGTGTTCAGCGATTGAATGGGACAGTGATTCTGTTCAGGGAGTGAACGGGTCAGTGATTGTGTTCAGCGAGTGAACAGGTCAGTGATTGTGCTCAGAGAATGAACGGGTCAGTGATTGTGTTCAGGGAGTGAGTGGGTCAGTGATTGTGTTCAGCGATTGAATGGGACAGTGATTCAGTTCAGGCTGTGAATAGGTCAGTGATTATGTTCAGGGAGTGAACGGGTCAGTGATTGTGTTTAGGGACTGAAATGGTCAGTAATTGTGTTCAGGGAGTGAATGGGTTGGTGACTGTGTTCAGGGACTGAAAGGGTCAGTGATTGTATTCAGGGAGTGAACAGGTCAGTGATTGTGTACAGCGAGTGAACAGGTCAGTGATTGTGCTCAGACACTAAACAGGTCAGTGATTGTGTTCAGGGAGTGAACAGGTCAGTGATTGTATTCAGTGAGTGAACGGGTCAGTGATTGTATTCAGGGAGTGAATGGGTCAGTGATTGTATTCAGGGAATGAATAGGTCAGTGATTGTGTTCAGGGACAGTACTGGTCAGTGATTCTATTCAGGGAGTGAATGGGTCAGTGATTTTGCTCAGGGAGTGAATGGGTCAGTGGTTCTGTTCAGGGAGTGAACGGGTCAGTGATTGTGTTCAGGGTGTGAACGGGTCAGTGATTGTATTAAGGAGTGAACGGGTCAGTGATTGTGTTCAGGGAGTGAACTGGTCAGTGATTGTGTTCAGCGAGTGAACAGGTCAGTGATTATGCTCAGACACTAAACGGGTCAGTGATTGTGTTCAGGGAGTGAACAGGTCAGTGATTGTATTCAGGGAGTGAACGGGTCAGTGATTCTATTCAGGGGTTGAACGGTCAGTGATTGCGTTCAGGGGCAGTACCGGTCAGTGATTGCGTTCAGGGGCTGAACGGATCAATGATTGTAGTCAGGGAGTGAACAGGTCAGTGATTGTGTTCAGGGAGTGAACGGGTCAGTGATTGTGTTCAGCAAGTGAACAGGTCAGAGATTGTGCTCAGACACGAAATGGGTCAGTGATTGTGTTCAGGGAGTGAACGGGTCAGTGATTGTAGTCAGGGAGTGAACAGGTCAGTGATTGTGTTCAGGGAGTGAACGGGTCAGTGATTGTGTTTAGGGCGCGAACAGGTCAGTAATTGTGCTCAGAGACTGAACGGGTCAGTGATTGTGTTCAGGGACTGAATGAATCAGTGATTGTGTTCAGAGAGTGAAAGGGTCAGTCATTGTGTTCAGGGAGTGAATGGGTCAGTGACTGTGTTCAAGGACGGAACGGGTCAGTGATTCTGTTCAGGGGGTGAACGGTCAGTCATTGTGTTCAGGGACAGTACCGGTCAGTGATTGTGTTCAGGGACTGAACGGGTCAGTGATTATGTTCATGGACTGAATGGGTCAGTGGTTCTGTTCAGGGAGTGAATGGGTCAGTGATTGTGTTCAGGGACTGAAAAGGTCAGTGATTGTATTCAGGAGTGAACAAGTTAGTGATTGTATTCAGTGAGTGAACAGGTCAGTGATTGTGTTCAGGGAGTGAACGGGTCAGTGATTGTGTTCAGGGATTGAATGGGACAGTGATTCTGTTCAGGGTGTGAATGGGTTAGTGATTGTGTTCAGGGAGTGAACGGGTCAGTGAATGTGTTTAGGGACTGAATGGGTCAGTGATTGTGTTCAGGGAGTGAATGGGTTGGTGACTGTGTTCAGGGACTGAAAGGGTCAGTGATTATATTCAGGGAGTGAACTGGTCAGTGATTGTGTTCAGCGAGTGAACAGGTCAGTGATTCTGCTCAGACACTAAACGGGTCAGTGATTTTGTTCAGGGAGTGAACGGGTCAGTGATTGTATTCAGGGAGTGAATGGGTTGTGATTGTATTCAGGGAATGAATAGGTCAGTGATTGTGTTCAGGGACAGTACAGGTCAGTGATTGTGTTCAGGGGCTGAACGGGTCAGTCATTCAGTTCAAGGACTGAATGGGTCAGTCATTGTGTTCAGGGAGTGAATGGAGCAGTGATTGTGTTCAGCGAGTGAACGGGTCAATGATTCTGTTCACGGAGTTAACAGGTCAGTGATTGTGTTCAGGGACTAAACGGGTCAGTGATTCTATTCAGGGAGTGAACGGTCAGTGATTGTGTTCAGGGAGTGAATGGGCTGGTGACTGTACTCAGGGACTGAACGGGTTAGTGATTCTATTCAAGGGGTGAACGGTCAGTGATTGTGTTCAGGGACAGTACCGGTCAGTGATTGTGTTCAGGGACAGTATCGGTCAGTGATTGTGTTCAGGGGCTGAACGGGTCAGTGATTGTGTTCAAGAACTGAATAGATCAGTGTTTGTGTTCAGGGAGTGAATGGGTCAGTGATTGTATTCAGGGAGTAAACAGGTCAGTGATTGTATTCAGGGAGTAAACGGGTCAGTGATTGTATTCAGCGAGTGAACAGGTCAGTGATTGTGTTCAGCGAGTGAACAGGTCAGTGATTGTGCACAGAGAATGAACGGGTCAGTGATTGTGTTCAGGGAGTGAACGGGTCACTGATTGTGTTCAGGGAGTGAATGGGTCAGTGATTGTGTTCAGCGATTGAATGGGACAGTGATTCTGTTCAGGGTGTGAATGGCTCAGTGATTGTGTTCAGGGAGTGAACGGGTCAGTGATTGTGTTTAGGGACTGAATGGGTCAGTGATTGTGTTCAGGGAGTGAATGGGTTGGTGACTGTGTGCAAGGACTGAAAGGGTCAGTGATTGTATTCAGGGAGTGAACGGGTCAGTGATTGTGTTCAGCGAGTGAACAGGTCAGTGATTGTGCTCAGAGAATGAACGGGTCAGTGATTGTGTTCAGGGAGTGAGTGGGTCAGTGATTGTGTTCAGCGATTGAATGGGACAGTGATTCAGTTCAGGCTGTGAATAGGTCAGTGATTATGTTCAGGGAGTGAACGGGTCAGTGATTGTGTTTAGGGACTGAAATGGTCAGTAATTGTGTTCAGGGAGTGAATGGGTTGGTGACTGTGTTCAGGGACTGAAAGGGTCAGTGATTGTATTCAGGGAGTGAACAGGTCAGTGATTGTGTACAGCGAGTGAACAGGTCAGTGATTGTGCTCAGACACTAAACAGGTCAGTGATTGTGTTCAGGGAGTGAACAGGTCAGTGATTGTATTCAGTGAGTGAACGGGTCAGTGATTGTATTCAGGGAGTGAATGGGTCAGTGATTGTATTCAGGGAATGAATAGGTCAGTGATTGTGTTCAGGGACAGTACTGGTCAGTGATTCTATTCAGGGAGTGAACGGGTCAGTGATTGTGTTCAGGGATTGAACGGGAGAGTGATTCTGTTCAGGCAGTGAATGGGTCAGTGATTGTGTTCAGGGAGTGAACGGGACAGTTATTTTGTTTAGGGAGTGAACAGGTCAGTCATTGTGTTCAGGGAGTGAATGGAGCAGTGATTGTGTTTAGGGAGTGAACGGGTCAGTGATTGTATTCAGGAGTGAACAGGTCAGTGATTGTGTTCAGGGAGTGAACGGGTCAGTGATTGTGTTCAGGGAGTGAACGGGTCAGTGATTGTATTCAGGAGTGAACAGGTCAGTGATTGTGTTCAGGGAGTGAACGGGTCAGTGATTGTGTTTAGGGCGCGAACAGGTCAGTAATTGTGCTCAGAGACTGAACGGGTCAGTGATTGTGTTTAGGGACTGAATGAATCAGTGATTGTGTTCAGAGAGTGAACGGGTCAGTCATTGTGTTCAGGGAGTGAACAGGTCAGTGATTCTGCTCAGACAATAAACGGGTCAGTGATTTTGTTCAGGGAGTGAACGGGTCAGTGCTTGTATTCAGGGAGTGAATGGGTTGTGATTGTATTCAGGGAATGAATAGGTCAGTGATTGTGTTCAGGGGCTGAACGGGTCAGTCATTCTGTTCAAGGACTGAATGGGTCAGTGATTGTGTTCAGCGAGTGAACGGGTCAGCGATTGTGTTCAGGGAGTTAACAGGTCAGTGACTGTGCTCAGGGACCGAACGGGTCAGTGATTTTATTCGGGAGTGAACAGGTCAGTGATTGTGTTCAGGGACTGAACGGGTCAGTGATTGTGTTTAGGGAGCAAACAGATCAGTAATTGTCCACAGAGACTGAACGGGTCAGTGATTGTATTCAGGGAGTGAACGGGTCAGTGATTGTGTTCAGGGACTGAATGAATCAGTGATTGTGTTCAGGGAGTGAACGGGTCAGTGATCGTGTTCAGGGACTGCACGGGTCAGTGATCCTTTTCAGGGAGTGAACAGGTCAGTCATTATGCTCAGGGAGTGAATGGGTCTGTGACTGTGTTCAGGGACGGAACAGGTCAGTGATTCTGTTCATGGGGTGAACAGTCAGTGATTGTGTTCAGGGACAGTACCGGTCAGTGATTGTGTTCAGGGACTGAACGGGTCAGTAATTGTGTTCATGGACTGAATGGGTCAGTGGTTCTGTTCTGGGAGTGAATGGGTCGGTGACTGTGTTCAGGAACTGAAAGGGTCAGTGATTGTATTCAGGAGTGAACAGGTCAGTGATTGTATTCAGGAGTGAACAGGTCAGTGATTGTATTCAGCGAGTGAACGAGTCAGTGATTGTGTTCAGCGAGTGAACAGGTCAGTGATTGTGCTCAGAGACTAAAAGGGTCAGTGATTGTGTTCAGGGAGTGAACGGGTCAGTGATTGTGTTCAGGGATTGAATGGGACAGTGATTCTGTTCAGGGTGTGAATGGGTCAGTGATTGTGTTCAGGGAGTGAACGGGTCAGTGATTGTGCTTAGGGACTGAATGGGTCAGTGATTGTGTTCAGGGAGTGAATGGGTTGGTGACTGTGTGCAAGGACTGAAAGGGTCAGTGATTGTATTCAGGGAGTGAACGGGTCAGTGATTGTATTCAGGAGGTAAACGGGTCAGTGATTGTATTCAGCGAGTGAACAGTTCAGTGATTGTGTTCAGCGAGTGAACAGGTCAGTGATTGTGCTCAGAGAATGAACGGGTCAGTGATTGTGTTCAGGGAGTGAATGTGTCACTGATTGTGTTCAGGGAGTGAATGGGTCAGTGATTGTGTTCAGCGATTGAATGGGACAGTGATTCAGTTCAGGCTGTGAATAGGTCAGTGATTATGTTCAGGGAGTGAACGGGTCAGTGATTTTGTTTAGGGACTGAAAGGGTCAGTAATTGTGTTCAGGGAGTGAATGGGTCTGTGACTGTGTTCAGGGACGGAACAGGTCAGTGATTCTGTTCATGGGGTGAACGGTCAGTGATTGTGTTCAGGGACAGTACCGGTCAGTGATTGTGTTCAGGGACTGAACGGGTCAGTAATTGTGTTCATGGACTGAATGGGTCAGTGGTTCTGTTCAGGGAGTGAATGGGTCGGTGACTGTGTTCAGGAACTGAAAGGGTCAGTGATTGCATTCAGGAGTGAACAGGTCAGTGATTGTATTCAGCGAGTGAACGAGTCAGTGATTGTGTTCAGCGAGTGAACAGGTCAGTGATTGTGCTCAGAGACTAAAAGGGTCAGTGATTGTGTTCAGGGAGTGAACGGGTCAGTGATTGTGTTCAGGGATTGAATGGGACAGTGATTCTGTTCAGGGTGTGAATGGGTCAGTGATTGTGTTCAGGGAGTGAACGGGTCAGTGATTGTGTTTAGGGACTGAATGGGTCAGTGATTGTGTTCAGGGAGTGAATGGGTTGGTGACTGTGTGCAAGGACTGAAAGGGTCAGTGATTGTATTCAGGGAGTGAACGGGTCAGTGATGGTATTCAGGGAGTAAACGGGTCAGTGATTGTATTCAGTGAGTGAACAGTTCAGTGATTGTGTTCAGCGAGTGAACAGGTCAGTGATTGTGCTCAGAGAATGAACGGGTCAGTGATTGTGTTCAGGGAGTGAATGTGTCACTGATTGTGTTCATGGAGTGAATGGGTCAGTGATTGTGTTCAGCGATTGAATGGGACAGTGATTCAGTTCAGGCTGTGAATAGGTCAGTGATTATGTTCAGGGAGTGAACGGGTCAGTGATTGTGTTTAGGGACTGAAAGGGTCAGTAATTGTGTTCAGGGAGTGAATGGGTTGGTGACTGTGTTCAGGGGCTGAACGGGTCAGTGATTGTGTTCAAGGACTGAATGGGTCAGTGATTTTGTTCAGGGAGTGAATGGGTCAGTGGTTCTGTTCAGGGAGTGAACGGGTCAGTGATTGTTTTCAGGGTGTGAACGGGTCAGTGATTGGATTCAGGGAGTGAATGGGTCACTGATTGTGTTCAGGGAGTGAACGGATCAGTGATTGTGTTCAAAGACTGAATGGGACAATGATTGTGTTCAGGGAGTGAATGGGTTGGTGATTGTGTTCAGGGACTGAAAGGGTCAGTGATTGTATTCAGGGAGTGAACTGGTCAGTGATTGTGAACAGGTCAGAGATTGTGCTCAGACACTAAACGGGTCAGTGATTGTGTTCAGGGAGTGAACAGGTCAGTGATTGTAGTCAGGGAGTGAACGGGTCAGTGATTGTATTCAGGGAATGAATAGGTCAGTGATTGTGCTCAGGGACTGAACGGGTCAGTGATTCTATTCAGGGAGTGAACGGATCAGTGATTGTGTTCAGGGATTGAACGGGACAGTGATTCTGTTCAGGCAGTGAATGGGTCAGTGATTGTGTTCAGGGAGTGAACGGGACAGTTATTTTGTTTAGGGAGTGAACAGGTCAGTCATTGTGTTCAGGGAGTGAATGGAGCAGTGATTGTGTTTAGGGAGTGAACGGGTCAGTGATTGTATTCAGGAGTGAACGGGTCAGTGATTGTGTTTAGGGCGCGAACAGGTCAGTAATTGTGCTCAGAGACTGAACGGGTCAGTGATTGTGTTCAGGGACTGAATGAATCAGTGATTGTGTTCAGAGAGTGAACGGGTCAGTCATTGTGTTCAGGGAGTGAATGGGTCAGTGACTGTGTTCAGGGACGGAACGGGTCAGTGATTCCGTTCAGGGGGTGAACGGTCAGTCATTGTGTTCAGGGAGTGAATGGGTTGGTGACTGTGTTCAGGGACTGAAAGGGTCAGTGATTATATTCAGGGAGTGAACTGGTCAGTGATTGTGTTCAGCGAGTGAACAGGTCAGTGATTCTGCTCAGACACTAAACGGGTCAGTGATTTTGTTCAGGGAGTGAACGGGTCAGTGATTGTATTCAGGGAGTGAATGGGTTGTGATTGTATTCAGGGAATGAATAGGTCAGTGATTCTGTTCAGGGACAGTACAGGTCAGTGATTGTGTTCAGGGGCTGAACGGGTCAGTCATTCTGTTCAAGGACTGAATGGGTCAGTCATTGTGTTCAGGGAGTGAATGGAGCAGTGACTGTGCTCAGGGACCGAACGGGTCAGTGATTTTATTCAGGAGTGAACAGGTCAGTGATTGTGTTCAGGGACTGAACGGGTCAGTGATTGTTTTCAGGGAGTGAATGGGTCAGTGATTGTGTTCAGGGACTGAATGAATCAGTGATTGTGTTCAGAGAGTGAACAGGTCAGTGATTGTGTTCAGGGACTGCACGGGTCAGTGATCCTTTTCAGGGAGTGAACAGGTCAGTCATTATGCTCAGGGAGTGAATGGGTCTGTGACTGTGTTCAGGGACGGAATGGGTCAGTGATTCTGTTCATGGGGTGAACGGTCAGTGATTGTGTTCAGGGACAGTACCGGTCAGTGATTGTGTTCAGGGATTGAACGGGTCAGTAATTGTGTTCATGGACTGAATGGGTCAGTGGTTCTGTTCAGGGTGTGAATGGGTCGGTGACTGTGTTCAGGAACTGAAAGGGTCAGTGATTGTATTCAGGAGTGAACAGGTCAGTGATTGTATTCAGCGAGTGAACGAGTCAGTGATTGTGTTCAGCGAGTGAACAGGTCAGTGATTGTGCTCAGAGACTAAAAGGGTCAGTGATTGTGTTCAGGGAGTGAACGGGTCAGTGATTGTGTTCAGGGACTGAATGGGACAGTGATTCTGTTCAGGGTGTGAATGGGTCAGTGATTGTGTTCAGGGAGTGAACGGGTCAGTGATTGTGTTCAGGGAGTGAATGGGTTGGTGACTGTGTGCAAGGACTGAAAGGGTCAGTGATTGTATTCAGGGAGTGAACGGGTCAGTGATTGTATTCAGGGAGTAAACGGGTCAGTGATTGTATTCAGCGAGTGAACAGGTCAGTGATTGTGTTCAGCGAGTGAACAGGTCAGTGATTGTGCTCAGAGAATGGACGGGTCACTGATTGTGTTCAGGGAGTGAACGGGTCACTGATTGTGTTCAGCGATTGAATGGGACAGTGATTCAGTTCAAGCTGTGAATAGGTCAGTGATTATGTTCAGGGAGTGAACGGGTCAGTGATTGTGTTTAGGTACTGAAAGGGTCAGTAATTGTGTTCAGGGAGTGAATGGGTTGGTGACTGTGTTCAGGGACTGAAAGGGTCAGTGATTGTATTCAGGGAGTGAACTGGTCAGTGATTGTATTCAGCGAGTGAACAGTTCAGTGATTGTGTTCAGCGAGTGAACAGGTCAGTGATTGTGCTCAGAGAATGAACGGGTCAGTGATTGTGTTCAGGGAGTGAATGTGTCACTGATTGTGTTCAGGGAGTGAATGGGTCAGTGATTGTGTTCAGCGATTGAATGGGACAGTGATTCATTTCAGGCTGTGAATAGGTCAGTGATTATGTTCATGGAGTGAACGGGTCAGTGATTGTGTTTAGGGACTGAAAGGGTCAGTAATTGTGTTCAGGGAGTGAATGGGTTGGTGACTGTGTTCAGGGGCTGAACGGGTCAGTGATTGTGTTCAAGGACTGAATGGGTCAGTGATTTTGTTCAGGGAGTGAATGGGTCAGTGGTTCTGTTCAGGGAGTGAACGGGTCAGTGATTGTTTTCAGGGTGTGAACGGGTCAGTGATTGGATTCAGGGAGTGAATGGGTCACTGATTGTGTTCAGGGAGTGAACAGATCAGTGATTGTGTTCAAAGACTGAATGGGTCAATGATTGTGTTCAGGGAGTGAATGGGTTGGTGATTGTGTTCAGGGACTGAAAGGGTCAGTGATTGTATTCAGGGAGTGAACTGGTCAGTGATTGTGAACAGGTCAGAGATTGTGCTCAGACAATAAACGGGTCAGTGATTGTGTTCAGGGAGTGAACAGGTCAGTGATTGTAGTCAGGGAGTGAACGGGTCAGTGATTGTATTCAGGGAATGAATAGGTCAGTGATTGTGCTCAGGGACTGAACGGGTCAGTGATTCTATTCAGGGAGTGAACGGGTCAGTGATTGTGTTCAGGGATTGAACGGGACAGTGATTCTGTTCAGGCAGTGAATGGGTCAGTGATTGTGTTCAGGGAGTGAACGGGACAGTTATTTTGTTTAGGGAGTGAACAGGTCAGTCATTGTGTTCAGGGAGTGAATGGAGCAGTGATTGTGTTTAGGGAGTGAACGGGTCAGTGATTGTATTCAGGAGTGAACAGGTCAGTGATTGTGTTCAGGGAGTGAACGGGTCAGTGATTGTGTTCAGGGAGTGAACGGGTCAGTGATTGTATTCAGCAGTGAACAGGTCAGTGATTGTGTTCAGGGAGTGAACGGGTCAGTGATTGTGTTTAGGGCGCGAACAGGTCAGTAATTGTGCTCAGAGACTGAACGGGTCAGTGATTGTGTTCAGGGACTGAATGAATCAGTGATTGTGTTCAGAGAGTGAACGGGTCAGTCATTGTGTTCAGGGAGTGAATGGGTCAGTGACTGTGTTCAGGGACGGAACGGGTCAGTGATTCCGTTCAGGGGGTGAACGGTCAGTCATTGTGTTCAGGGAGTGAGTGGGTTGGTGACTGTGTTCAGGGACTGAAAGGGTCAGTGATTATATTCAGGGAGTGAACTGGTCAGTGATTGTGTTCAGCGAGTGAACATGTCAGTGATTCTGCTCAGACACTAAACAGGTCAGTGATTTTGTTCAGGGAGTGAACGGGTCAGTGATTGTATTCAGGGAGTGAATGGGTTGTGATTGTATTCAGGGAATGAATAGGTCAGTGATTGTGTTCAGGGGCTGAACGGGTCAGTCATTCTGTTCAAGGACTGAATGGGTCAGTGATTGTGTTCAGCGAGTGAACGGGTCAGTGATTGTGTTCAGGGAGTTAACAGGTCAGTGATTGTGTTCAGGGACTGAACGGGTCAGTGATTCTATTCAGGGGGTGAACGGTCAGTGATTGTGTTCAGGGAGTGAACGGGCTGGTGACTGTGCTCAGGGACCGAACGGGTCAGTGATTTTATTCGGGAGTGAACAGGTCAGTGATTGTGTTCAGGGACTGAACGGGTCAGTGATTGTGTTTAGGGAGCAAACAGATCAGTAATTGTCCTCAGAGACTGAACGGGTCAGTGATTGTGTTCAGGGAGTGAACGGGTCAGTGATTGTGTTCAGGGACTGAATGAATCAGTGATTGTGTTCAGGGAGTGAACGGGTCAGTGATCGTGTTCAGGGACTGCACGGGTCAGTGATCCTTTTCAGGGAGTGAACAGGTCAGTCATTATGCTCAGGGAGTGAATGGGTCTGTGACTGTGTTCAGGGACGGAACAGGTCAGTGATTCTGTTCATGGGGTGAACGGTCAGTGATTGTGTTCAGGGACAGTACCGGTCAGTGATTGTGTTCAGGGACTGAACGGGTCAGTAATTGTGTTCATGGACTGAATGGGTCAGTGGTTCTGTTCAGGGAGTGAATGGGTCGGTGACTGTGTTCAGGAACTGAAAGGGTCAGTGATTGTATTCAGGAGTGAACAGGTCAGTGATTGTATTCAGCGAGTGAACGAGTCAGTGATTGTGTTCAGCGAGTGAACAGGTCAGTGATTGTGCTCAGAGACTAAAAGGGTCAGTGATTGTGTTCAGGGAGTGAACGGGTCAGTGATTGTGTTCAGGGATTGAATGGGACAGTGATTCTGTTCAGGGTGTGAATGGGTCAGTGATTGTGTTCAGAGAGTGAACGGGTCAGTGATTGTGTTTAGGGACTGAATGGGTCAGTGATTGTGTTCAGGGAGTGAATGGGTTGGTGACTGTGTGCAAGGACTGAAAGGGTCAGTGATTGTATTCAGGGAGTGAACGGGTCAGTGATTGTATTCAGGGAGTAAACGGGTCAGTGATTGTATTCAGCGAGTGAACAGTTCAGTGATTGTGTTCAGCGAGTGAACAGGTCAGTGATTGTGCTCAGAGAATGAACGGGTCAGTGATTGTGTTCAGGGAGTGAATGTGTCACTGATTGTGTTCAGGGAGTGAATGGGTCAGTGATTGTGTTCAGCGATTGAATGGGACAGTGATTCAGTTCAGGCTGTGAATAGGTCAGTGATTATGTTCAGGGAGTGAACGGGTCAGTGATTGTGTTCAGGGGCTGAAAGGGTCAGTAATTGTGTTCAGGGAGTGAATGGGTCTGTGACTGTGTTCAGGGACGGAACAGGTCAGTGATTCTGTTCATGGGGTGAACGGTCAGTGATTGTGTTCAGGGACAGTACCGGTCAGTGATTGTGTTCAGGGACTGAACGGGTCAGTAATTGTGTTCATGGACTGAATGGGTCAGTGGTTCTGTTCAGGGAGTGAATGGGTCGGTGACTGTGTTCAGGAACTGAAAGGGTCAGTGATTGTATTCAGGAGTGAACAGGTCAGTGATTGTATTCAGCGAGTGAACGAGTCAGTGATTGTGTTCAGCGAGTGAACAGGTCAGTGATTGTGCTCAGAGACTAAAAGGGTCAGTGATTGTGTTCAGGGAGTGAACGGGTCAGTGATTGTGTTCAGGGATTGAATGGGACAGTGATTCTGTTCAGGGTGTGAATGGGTCAGTGATTGTGTTCAGGGAGTGAACGGGTCAGTGATTGTGTTTAGGGACTGAATGGGTCAGTGATTGTGTTCAGGGAGTGAATGGGTTGGTGACTGTGTGCAAAGACTGAAAGGGTCAGTGATTGTATTCAGGGAGTGAACGGGTCAGTGATTGTATTCAGGGAGTAAACGGGTCAGTGATTGTATTCAGCGAGTGAACAGTTCAGTGATTGTGTTCAGCGAGTGAACAGGTCAGTGATTGTGCTCAGAGAATGAACGTGTCAGTGATTGTGTTCAGGGAGTGAATGTGTCACTGATTGTGTTCAGGGAGTGAATGGGTCTGATTGTGTTCAGCGATTGAATGGGACAGTGATTCAGTTCAGGCTGTGAATAGGTCAGTGATTATGTTCAGGGAGTGAACGGGTCAGTGATTGTGTTTAGGGACTGAAAGGGTCAGTAATTGTGTTCAGGGAGTGAATGGGTTGGTGACTGTGTTCAGGGGCTGAACGGGTCAGTGATTGTGTTCAAGGACTGAATGGGTCAGTGATTGTGAACAGGTCAGAGATTGTGCTCAGACACTAAACGGGTCAGTGATTGTAGTCAGGGAGTGAACGGATCAGTGATTGTATTCAGGGAATGAATAGGTCAGTGATTGTGCTCAGGGACTGAACGGGTCAGTGATTCTATTCAGGGAGTGAACGGGTCAGTGATTGTGTTCAGGGATTGAACGGGACAGTGATTCTGTTCAGGCAGTGAATGGGTCAGTGATTGTGTTCAGGGAGTGAACGGGACAGTTATTTTGTTTAGGGAGTGAACAGGTCAGTCATTGTGTTCAGGGAGTGAATGGAGCAGTGATTGTGTTTAGGGAGTGAACGGGTCAGTGATTGTATTCAGGAGTGAACAGGTCAGTGATTGTGTTCAGGGAGTGAACGGGTCAGTGATTGTGTTTAGGGCGCGAACAGGTCAGTAATTGTGCTCAGAGACTGAACGGGTCAGTGATTGTGTTCAGGGAGTGAATGTGTCACTGATTGTGTTCATGGAGTGAATGGGTCAGTGATTGTGTTCAGCGATTGAATGGGACAGTGATTCAGTTCAGGCTGTGAATAGGTCAGTGATTATGTTCAGGGAGTGAACGGGTCAGTGATTGTGTTTAGGGACTGAAAGGGTCAGTAATTGTGTTCAGGGAGTGAATGGGTTGGTGACTGTGTTCAGGGGCTGAACGGGTCAGTGATTGTGTTCAAGGACTGAATGGGTCAGTGATTTTGTTCAGGGAGTGAATGGGTCAGTGGTTCTGTTCAGGGAGTGAACGGGTCAGTGATTGTTTTCAGGGTGTGAACGGGTCAGTGATTGGATTCAGGGAGTGAATGGGTCACTGATTGTGTTCAGGGAGTGAACGGATCAGTGATTGTGTTCAAAGACTGAATGGGACAATGATTGTGTTCAGGGAGTGAATGGGTTGGTGATTGTGTTCAGGGACTGAAAGGGTCAGTGATTGTATTCAGGGAGTGAACTGGTCAGTGATTGTGAACAGGTCAGAGATTGTGCTCAGACACTAAACGGGTCAGTGATTGTGTTCAGGGAGTGAACAGGTCAGTGATTGTAGTCAGGGAGTGAACGGGTCAGTGATTGTATTCAGGGAATGAATAGGTCAGTGATTGTGCTCAGGGACTGAACGGGTCAGTGATTCTATTCAGGGAGTGAACGGATCAGTGATTGTGTTCAGGGATTGAACGGGACAGTGATTCTGTTCAGGCAGTGAATGGGTCAGTGATTGTGTTCAGGGAGTGAACGGGACAGTTATTTTGTTTAGGGAGTGAACAGGTCAGTCATTGTGTTCAGGGAGTGAATGGAGCAGTGATTGTGTTTAGGGAGTGAACGGGTCAGTGATTGTATTCAGGAGTGAACGGGTCAGTGATTGTGTTTAGGGCGCGAACAGGTCAGTAATTGTGCTCAGAGACTGAACGGGTCAGTGATTGTGTTCAGGGACTGAATGAATCAGTGATTGTGTTCAGAGAGTGAACGGGTCAGTCATTGTGTTCAGGGAGTGAATGGGTCAGTGACTGTGTTCAGGGACGGAACGGGTCAGTGATTCCGTTCAGGGGGTGAACGGTCAGTCATTGTGTTCAGGGAGTGAATGGGTTGGTGACTGTGTTCAGGGACTGAAAGGGTCAGTGATTATATTCAGGGAGTGAACTGGTCAGTGATTGTGTTCAGCGAGTGAACAGGTCAGTGATTCTGCTCAGACACTAAACGGGTCAGTGATTTTGTTCAGGGAGTGAACGGGTCAGTGATTGTATTCAGGGAGTGAATGGGTTGTGATTGTATTCAGGGAATGAATAGGTCAGTGATTCTGTTCAGGGACAGTACAGGTCAGTGATTGTGTTCAGGGGCTGAACGGGTCAGTCATTCTGTTCAAGGACTGAATGGGTCAGTCATTGTGTTCAGGGAGTGAATGGAGCAGTGACTGTGCTCAGGGACCGAACGGGTCAGTGATTTTATTCAGGAGTGAACAGGTCAGTGATTGTGTTCAGGGACTGAACGGGTCAGTGATTGTTTTCAGGGAGTGAATGGGTCAGTGATTGTGTTCAGGGACTGAATGAATCAGTGATTGTGTTCAGAGAGTGAACAGGTCAGTGATTGTGTTCAGGGACTGCACGGGTCAGTGATCCTTTTCAGGGAGTGAACAGGTCAGTCATTATGCTCAGGGAGTGAATGGGTCTGTGACTGTGTTCAGGGACGGAATGGGTCAGTGATTCTGTTCATGGGGTGAACGGTCAGTGATTGTGTTCAGGGACAGTACCGGTCAGTGATTGTGTTCAGGGATTGAACGGGTCAGTAATTGTGTTCATGGACTGAATGGGTCAGTGGTTCTGTTCAGGGTGTGAATGGGTCGGTGACTGTGTTCAGGAACTGAAAGGGTCAGTGATTGTATTCAGGAGTGAACAGGTCAGTGATTGTATTCAGCGAGTGAACGAGTCAGTGATTGTGTTCAGCGAGTGAACAGGTCAGTGATTGTGCTCAGAGACTAAAAGGGTCAGTGATTGTGTTCAGGGAGTGAACGGGTCAGTGATTGTGTTCAGGGACTGAATGGGACAGTGATTCTGTTCAGGGTGTGAATGGGTCAGTGATTGTGTTCAGGGAGTGAACGGGTCAGTGATTGTGTTCAGGGAGTGAATGGGTTGGTGACTGTGTGCAAGGACTGAAAGGGTCAGTGATTGTATTCAGGGAGTGAACGGGTCAGTGATTGTATTCAGGGAGTAAACGGGTCAGTGATTGTATTCAGCGAGTGAACAGGTCAGTGATTGTGTTCAGCGAGTGAACAGGTCAGTGATTGTGCTCAGAGAATGGACGGGTCACTGATTGTGTTCAGGGAGTGAACGGGTCACTGATTGTGTTCAGCGATTGAATGGGACAGTGATTCAGTTCAAGCTGTGAATAGGTCAGTGATTATGTTCAGGGAGTGAACGGGTCAGTGATTGTGTTTAGGTACTGAAAGGGTCAGTAATTGTGTTCAGGGAGTGAATGGGTTGGTGACTGTGTTCAGGGACTGAAAGGGTCAGTGATTGTATTCAGGGAGTGAACTGGTCAGTGATTGTATTCAGCGAGTGAACAGTTCAGTGATTGTGTTCAGCGAGTGCACAGGTCAGTGATTGTGCTCAGAGAATGAACGGGTCAGTGATTGTGTTCAGGGAGTGAATGTGTCACTGATTGTGTTCAGGGAGTGAATGGGTCAGTGATTGTGTTCAGCGATTGAATGGGACAGTGATTCATTTCAGGCTGTGAATAGGTCAGTGATTATGTTCATGGAGTGAACGGGTCAGTGATTGTGTTTAGGGACTGAAAGGGTCAGTAATTGTGTTCAGGGAGTGAATGGGTTGGTGACTGTGTTCAGGGGCTGAACGGGTCAGTGATTGTGTTCAAGGACTGAATGGGTCAGTGATTTTGTTCAGGGAGTGAATGGGTCAGTGGTTCTGTTCAGGGAGTGAACGGGTCAGTGATTGTTTTCAGGGTGTGAACGGGTCAGTGATTGGATTCAGGGAGTGAATGGGTCACTGATTGTGTTCAGGGAGTGAACAGATCAGTGATTGTGTTCAAGAACTGAATGGGTCAATGATTGTGTTCAGGGAGTGAATGGGTTGGTGATTGTGTTCAGGGACTGAAAGGGTCAGTGATTGTATTCAGGGAGTGAACTGGTCAGTGATTGTGAACAGGTCAGAGATTGTGCTCAGACAATAAACGGGTCAGTGATTGTGTTCAGGGAGTGAACAGGTCAGTGATTGTAGTCAGGGAGTGAACGGGTCAGTGATTGTATTCAGGGAATGAATAGGTCAGTGATTGTGCTCAGGGACTGAACGGGTCAGTGATTCTATTCAGGGAGTGAACGGGTCAGTGATTGTGTTCAGGGATTGAACGGGACAGTGATTCTGTTCAGGCAGTGAATGGGTCAGTGATTGTGTTCAGGGAGTGAACGGGACAGTTATTTTGTTTAGGGAGTGAACAGGTCAGTCATTGTGTTCAGGGAGTGAATGGAGCAGTGATTGTGTTTAGGGAGTGAACGGGTCAGTGATTGTATTCAGGAGTGAACAGGTCAGTGATTGTGTTCAGGGAGTGAACGGGTCAGTGATTGTGTTCAGGGAGTGAACGGGTCAGTGATTGTATTCAGCAGTGAACAGGTCAGTGATTGTGTTCAGGGAGTGAACGGGTCAGTGATTGTGTTTAGGGCGCGAACAGGTCAGTAATTGTGCTCAGAGACTGAACGGGTCAGTGATTGTGTTCAGGGACTGAATGAATCAGTGATTGTGTTCAGAGAGTGAACGGGTCAGTCATTGTGTTCAGGGAGTGAATGGGTCAGTGACTGTGTTCAGGGACGGAACGGGTCAGTGATTCCGTTCAGGGGGTGAACGGTCAGTCATTGTGTTCAGGGAGTGAGTGGGTTGGTGACTGTGTTCAGGGACTGAAAGGGTCAGTGATTATATTCAGGGAGTGAACTGGTCAGTGATTGTGTTCAGCGAGTGAACATGTCAGTGATTCTGCTCAGACACTAAACAGGTCAGTGATTTTGTTCAGGGAGTGAACGGGTCAGTGATTGTATTCAGGGAGTGAATGGGTTGTGATTGTATTCAGGGAATGAATAGGTCAGTGATTGTGTTCAGGGGCTGAACGGGTCAGTCATTCTGTTCAAGGACTGAATGGGTCAGTGATTGTGTTCAGCGAGTGAACGGGTCAGTGATTGTGTTCAGGGAGTTAACAGGTCAGTGATTGTGTTCAGGGACTGAACGGGTCAGTGATTCTATTCAGGGGGTGAACGGTCAGTGATTGTGTTCAGGGAGTGAACGGGCTGGTGACTGTGCTCAGGGACCGAACGGGTCAGTGATTTTATTCGGGAGTGAACAGGTCAGTGATTGTGTTCAGGGACTGAACGGGTCAGTGATTGTGTTTAGGGAGCAAACAGATCAGTAATTGTCCTCAGAGACTGAACGGGTCAGTGATTGTGTTCAGGGAGTGAACGGGTCAGTGATTGTGTTCAGGGACTGAATGAATCAGTGATTGTGTTCAGGGAGTGAACGGGTCAGTGATCGTGTTCAGGGACTGCACGGGTCAGTGATCCTTTTCAGGGAGTGAACAGGTCAGTCATTATGCTCAGGGAGTGAATGGGTCTGTGACTGTGTTCAGGGACGGAACAGGTCAGTGATTCTGTTCATGGGGTGAACGGTCAGTGATTGTGTTCAGGGACAGTACCGGTCAGTGATTGTGTTCAGGGACTGAACGGGTCAGTAATTGTGTTCATGGACTGAATGGGTCAGTGGTTCTGTTCAGGGAGTGAATGGGTCGGTGACTGTGTTCAGGAACTGAAAGGGTCAGTGATTGTATTCAGGAGTGAACAGGTCAGTGATTGTATTCAGCGAGTGAACGAGTCAGTGATTGTGTTCAGCGAGTGAACAGGTCAGTGATTGTGCTCAGAGACTAAAAGGGTCAGTGATTGTGTTCAGGGAGTGAACGGGTCAGTGATTGTGTTCAGGGATTGAATGGGACAGTGATTCTTTTCAGGGTGTGAATGGGTCAGTGATTGTGTTCAGAGAGTGAACGGGTCAGTGATTGTGTTTAGGGACTGAATGGGTCAGTGATTGTGTTCAGGGAGTGAATGGGTTGGTGACTGTGTGCAAGGACTGAAAGGGTCAGTGATTGTATTCAGGGAGTGAACGGGTCAGTGATTGTATTCAGGGAGTAAACGGGTCAGTGATTGTATTCAGCGAGTGAACAGTTCAGTGATTGTGTTCAGCGAGTGAACAGGTCAGTGATTGTGCTCAGAGAATGAACGGGTCAGTGATTGTGTTCAGGGAGTGAATGTGTCACTGATTGTGTTCAGGGAGTGAATGGGTCAGTGATTGTGTTCAGCGATTGAATGGGACAGTGATTCAGTTCAGGCTGTGAATAGGTCAGTGATTATGTTCAGGGAGTGAACGGGTCAGTGATTGTGTTCAGGGGCTGAAAGGGTCAGTAATTGTGTTCAGGGAGTGAATGGGTCTGTGACTGTGTTCAGGGACGGAACAGGTCAGTGATTCTGTTCATGGGGTGAACGGTCAGTGATTGTGTTCAGGGACAGTACCGGTCAGTGATTGTGTTCAGGGACTGAACGGGTCAGTAATTGTGTTCATGGACTGAATGGGTCAGTGGTTCTGTTCAGGGAGTGAATGGGTCGGTGACTGTGTTCAGGAACTGAAAGGGTCAGTGATTGTATTCAGGAGTGAACAGGTCAGTGATTGTATTCAGCGAGTGAACGAGTCAGTGATTGTGTTCAGCGAGTGAACAGGTCAGTGATTGTGCTCAGAGACTAAAAGGGTCAGTGATTGTGTTCAGGGAGTGAACGGGTCAGTGATTGTGTTCAGGGATTGAATGGGACAGTGATTCTGTTCAGGGTGTGAATGGGTCAGTGATTGTGTTCAGGGAGTGAACGGGTCAGTGATTGTGTTTAGGGACTGAATGGGTCAGTGATTGTGTTCAGGGAGTGAATGGGTTGGTGACTGTGTGCAAAGACTGAAAGGGTCAGTGATTGTATTCAGGGAGTGAACGGGTCAGTGATTGTATTCAGGGAGTAAACGGGTCAGTGATTGTATTCAGCGAGTGAACAGTTCAGTGATTGTGTTTAGCGAGTGAACAGGTCAGTGATTGTGCTCAGAGAATGAACGTGTCAGTGATTGTGTTCAGGGAGTGAATGTGTCACTGATTGTGTTCAGGGAGTGAATGGGTCTGATTGTGTTCAGCGATTGAATGGGACAGTGATTCAGTTCAGGCTGTGAATAGGTCAGTGATTATGTTCAGGGAGTGAACGGGTCAGTGATTGTGTTTAGGGACTGAAAGGGTCAGTAATTGTGTTCAGGGAGTGAATGGGTTGGTGACTGTGTTCAGGGGCTGAACGGGTCAGTGATTGTGTTCAAGGACTGAATGGGTCAGTGATTGTGAACAGGTCAGAGATTGTGCTCAGACACTAAACGGGTCAGTGATTGTGTTCAGGGAGTGAACAGGTCAGTGATTGTAGTCAGGGAGTGAACGGATCAGTGATTGTATTCAGGGAATGAATAGGTCAGTGATTGTGCTCAGGGACTGAACGGGTCAGTGATTCTATTCAGGGAGTGAACGGGTCAGTGATTGTGTTCAGGGATTGAACGGGACAGTGATTCTGTTCAGGCAGTGAATGGGTCAGTGATTGTGTTCAGGGAGTGAACGGGACAGTTATTTTGTTTAGGGAGTGAACAGGTCAGTCATTGTGTTCAGGGAGTGAATGGAGCAGTGATTGTGTTTAGGGAGTGAACGGGTCAGTGATTGTATTCAGGAGTGAACAGGTCAGTGATTGTGTTCAGGGAGTGAACGGGTCAGTGATTGTGTTTAGGGCGCGAACAGGTCAGTAATTGTGCTCAGAGACTGAACGGGTCAGTGATTGTGTTCAGGGACTGAATGAATCAGTGATTGTGTTCAGAGAGTGAACGGGTCAGTCATTGTGTTCAGGGAGTGAATGGGTCAGTGACTGTGTTCAGGGACGGAACGGGTCAGTGATTCCGTTCAGGGGGTGAACGGTCAGTCATTGTGTTCAGGGAGTGAATGGGTTGGTGACTGTGTTCAGGGACTGAAAGGGTCAGTGATTATATTCAGGGAGTGAACTGGTCAGTGATTGTGTTCAGCGAGTGAACAGGTCAGTGATTCTGCTCAGACACTAAACGGGTCAGTGATTTTGTTCAGGGAGTGAACGGGTCAGTGATTGTATTCAGGGAGTGAATGGGTTGTGATTGTATTCAGGGAATGAATAGGTCAGTGATTGTGTTCAGGGACAGTACAGGTCAGTGATTGTGTTCAGGGGCTGAACGGGTCAGTCATTCTGTTCAAGGACTGAATGGGTCAGTCATTGTGTTCAGGGAGTGAATGGAGCAGTGACTGTGCTCAGGGACCGAACGGGTCAGTGATTTTATTCAGGAGTGAACAGGTCAGTGATTGTGTTCAGGGGCTGAACGGGTCAGTGATTGTTTTCAGGGAGTGAACGGGTCAGTGATTGTGTTCAGGGACTGAATGAATCAGTGATTGTGTTCAGAGAGTGAACAGGTCAGTGATTGTGTTCAGGGACTGCACGGGTCAGTGATCCTTTTCAGGGAGTGAACAGGTCAGTCATTATGCTCAGGGAGTGAATGGGTCTGTGACTGTGTTCAGGGACGGAATGGGTCAGTGATTCTGTTCATGGGGTGAACGGTCAGTGATTGTGTTCAGGGACAGTACCGGTCAGTGATTGTGTTCAGGGACTGAACGGGTCAGTAATTGTGTTCATGGACTGAATGGGTCAGTGGTTCTGTTCAGGGAGTGAATGGGTCGGTGACTGTGTTCAGGAACTGAAAGGGTCAGTGATTGTATTCAGGAGTGAACAGGTCAGTGATTGTATTCAGCGAGTGAACGAGTCAGTGATTGTGTTCAGCGAGTGAACAGGTCAGTGATTGTGTTCAGGGAGTTAACAGGTCAGTGATTGTGTTCAGGGAGTGAACGGGTCAGTGATTGTGTTCAGGGAGTTAACAGGTCAGTGATTGTGTTCAGGGACTGAACGGGTCAGTGATTCTATTCAGGGGGTGAACGGTCAGTGATTGTGTTCAGGGAGTGAACGGGCTGGTGACTGTGCTTAGGGACCGAACGGGTCAGTGATTTTATTCGGGAGTGAACAGGTCAGTGATTGTGTTCAGGGACTGAACGGGTCAGTGATTGTGTTTAGGGAGCAAACAGATCAGTAATTGTCCTCAGAGACTGAACGGGTCAGTGATTGTGTTCAGGGAGTGAACGGGTCAGTGATTGTGTTCAGGGACTGAATGAATCAGTGATCGTGTTCAGGGACTGCACGGGTCAGTGATCCTTTTCAGGGAGTGAACAGGTCAGTCATTATGCTCAGGGAGTGAATGGGTCTGTGACTGTGTTCAGGGACGGAACAGGTCAGTGATTCTGTTCATAGGGTGAACGGTCAGTGATTGTGTTCAGGGACAGTACCGGTCAGTGATTGTGTTCAGGGACTGAACGGGTCAGTAATTGTGTTCATGGACTGAATGGGTCAGTGGTTCTGTTCAGGGAGTGAATGGGTCGGTGACTGTGTTCAGGAACTGAAAGGGTCAGTGATTGTATTCAGGAGTGAACAGGTCAGTGATTGTATTCAGCGAGTGAACGAGTCAGTGATTGTGTTCAGCGAGTGAACAGGTCAGTGATTGTGCTCAGAGACTAAAAGGGTCAGTGATTGTGTTCAGGGAGTGAACGGGTCAGTGATTGTGTTCAGGGATTGAATGGGACAGTGATTCTGTTCAGGGTGTGAATGGGTCAGTGATTGTGTTCAGCGATTGAATGGGACAGTGATTCAGTTCAGGCTGTGAATAGGTCAGTGATTATGTTCAGGGAGTGAACGGGTCAGTGATTGTGTTTAGGGACTGAAAGGGTCAGTGATTGTGTTCAAGGACTGAATGGGTCAGTGATTGTGAACAGGTCAGAGATTGTGCTCAGACACTAAACGGGTCAGTGATTGTGTTCAGGGAGTGAACAGGTCAGTGATTGTAGTCAGGGAGTGAACGGGTCAGTGATTGTATTCAGGGAATGAATAGGTCAGTGATTGTGCTCAGGGACTGAACGGGTCAGTGATTCTATTCAGGGAGTGAACGGGTCAGTAATTGTGTTCATGGACTGAATGGGTCAGTGGTTCTGTTCAGGGAGTGAATGGGTCGGTGACTGTGTTCAGGAACTGAAAGGGTCAGTGATTGTATTCAGGAGTGAACAGGTCAGTGATTGTATTCAGCGAGTGAACGAGTCAGTGATTGTGTTCAGCGAGTGAACAGGTCAGTGATTGTGCTCAGAGACTAAAAGGGTCAGTGATTGTGTTCAGGGAGTGAACGGGTCAGTGATTGTGTTCAGGGAGTGAATGGGTCAGTGATTGTGTTCAGCGATTGAATGGGACAGTGATTCAGTTCAAGCTGTGAATAGGTCAGTGATTATGTTCAGGGAGTGAACGGGTCAGTGATTGTGTTTAGGGACTGAAAGGGTCAGTAATTGTGTTCAGGGAGTGAATGGGTTGGTGACTGTGTTCAGGGACTGAAAGGGTCAGTGATTGTATTCAGGGAGTGAACTGGTCAGTGATTGTGTACAGCGAGTGAACAGGTCAGTGATTGTGCTCAGACACTAAACGGGTCAGTGATTGTGTTCAGGGAGTGAACAGGTCAGTGATTATATTCAGTGAGTGAACGGGTCAGTGATTGTATTCAGGGAGTGAATGGGTCAATGATTGTATTCAGGGAATGAATAGGTCAGTGATTGTGTTCTGGGATTGAACGGGGCAGTGATTCTGTTCAGGCAGTGAATGGGTCAGTGATTGTGCTCAGGGAGTGAACGGGACAGTGATTTTGTTCAGGGAGTGAACAGGTCAGTCATTGTGTTCAGGGAGTGAATGGAGCAGTGATTGTGTTCAGCGAGTGAACGGGTCAGTGATTGTGTTCAGGGAGTTAACAGGTCAGTGATTGTGCTCAGGGACTGAACGGGTCAGTGATTCTATTCAGGGGGTGAACGGTCAGTGATTGTGTTCAGGGACAGTACCGGTCAGTGATTGTGTTCAGGGGCTGAACGGGTCAGTGATTGTGTTCAAGGACTGAATGGGTCAGTGATTTTGTTCAGGGAGTGAATGGGTCAGTGATTGTGTTCAGGGATTGAACGGGCAGTGATTCTGTTCAGGCAGTGAATGGGTCAGTGATTGTGTTCAGGGAGTGAACGGGACAGTTATTTTGTTTAGGGAGTGAACAGGTCAGTCATTGTGTTCAGGGAGTGAATGTAGCAGTGATTGTGTTCAGGGAGTGAACGGGTCAGTGATTGTGTTCAGGGAGTGAATGGGTTGGTGATTGTGTTCAGGGACTGAAAGGGTCAGTGATTGTATTCAAGGAGTGAACTGGTCAGTGATTGTGAACAGGTCAGAGATTGTGCTCAGACACTAAACGGGTCAGTGATTGTGTTCAGGGAGTGAACAGGTCAGTGATTGTAGTCAGGGAGTGAACGGGTCAGTGATTGTGCTCAGGGACTGAACGGGTCAGTGATTCTATTCAGGGGGTGAACGGTCAGTGATTGTGTTCAGGGACAGTACTGGTCAGTGATTGTGTTCAGGGGCTGAACGGGTCAGTGATTGTGTTGAAGGACTGAATGGGTCAGTGATTGTGTTCAGGGAGTGAATGGGGCAGTGGTTCTGTTCTGGGAGTGAATGGGTCGGTGACTGTGTTCAGGGACTGAAAGGGTCAGTGATTGTATTAAGGAGTGAACAGGTCAGTGATTGTGTTCAGCGAGTGAACGGGTCAGTGATTGTGTTCAGGGATTGAACGGGCAGTGATTCTGTTCAGGCAGTGAATGGGTCAGTGATTGTGTTCAGGGAGTGAACGGGACAGTTATTTTGTTTAGGGAGTGAACAGGTCAGTCATTGTGTTCAGGGAGTGAATGGAGCAGTGATTGTGTTCAGGGAGTGAACGGGTCAGTGATTGTGTTCAGGGAGTTAACAGGTCAGTGATTGTGCTCAGGGACTGAACGGGTCAGTGATTCTATTCAGGGGGTGAACGGTCAGTGATTGTGTTCAGGGACTGCACGGGTCAGTGATTCTTTTCAGGGAGTGAACAGGTCAGTCATTGTGTTCAGGGAGTGAATGGGTCAGTGACTGTGTTCAGGGACTGAACGGGTCAATGATTGTGTTCAAGGACTGAATGGGTCTGTGCTTGTGTTCAGGGAGTGAATGGGTCAGTGGTTCTGTTCAGGGAGTTAACAGGTCAGTGATTGTGCTCAGGGACTGAACGGGTCAGTGATTCTATTCAGGGGGTGAACGGTCGTGTGATTGTGTTCAAGGACTGCACGGGTTAGTGATTCTTTTCAGGGAGTGAACAGGTCAGTCATTGTGCTCAGGGAGTGAATGGGTCAGTGGTTCTGTTCAGGGAGTGAATAGGTTGGTGGACTGTGTTCAGGGAGTGAACGGGTTAGTGATTGTATTTAGGAGTGAACAGGTCAGTGATTGTGTTCAGGGAGTGAACGGGTCAGTGATTGTGTTTAGGGCGCGAACAGGTCAGTAATTGTGCTCAGAGACTGAACGGGTCAGTGAATGTGTTCAGGGACTGAATGAATCAGTGATTGTGTTCAGAGAGTGAACGGGTCAGTCATTGTGTTCAGGGAGTGAATGGGTCAGTGACTGTGTTCAGGGACGGAACGGGTCAGTGATTCTGTTCAGGGGGTGAATGGTCAGTCATTGTGTTCAGGAACAGTACCGGTCAGTGATTGTGTTCAGGGACTGAACGGGTCAGTGATTATGTTCATGGACTGAATGGGTCAGTGGTTCTGTTCAGGGAGTGAATGGGTCAGTGACTGTGTTCAGGAACTGAAAGGGTCAGTGATTGTATTCAGGAGTGAACAGGTTAGTGATTGTGTTCAGGGAATGAACGGGTCAGTGATTGTGTTCAGGGTGTGAACGGGTCAGTGATTGTGTTCAGGGACTGAATGGGTCAGTGATTGTGTTCAGGGAGTGAATGGGTCAGTGATTGTATTCAGTGAGTGAACAGGTCAGTGATTGTGTTCAGGGAGTGAACGGGTCAGTGATTGTGTTCAGGGATTGAATGGGACAGTGATTCTGTTCAGGGTGTGAATGGGTTAGTGATTGTGTTCAGGGAGTGAACGGGTCAGTGATTGTGTTTAGGGACTGAATGGATCAGTGATTGTGTTCAGGGAGTGAATGGGTTGGTGACTGTGTTCAGGGACTGAAAGGGTCAGTGATTATATTCAGGGAGTGAACTGGTCAGTGATTGTGTTCAGCGAGTGAACAGGTCAGTGATTGTGCTCAGACACTAAACGGGTCAGTGATTTTGTTCAGGGAGTGAACGGGTCAGTGATTGTATTCAGGGAGTGAATGGGTTGTGACTGTATTCAGGGAATGAATAGGTCAGTGATTGTGTTCAGGGACTGAACGGGTCAGTGATTCTATTCAGGGGGTGAATGGTCAGTGATTGTGTTCAGGGAATGAACGGGTCAGTGATTCTGTTTAGGGAGCAAACAGGTCAGTAATTGTGCTCAGAGACTGAACGGGTCAGTGATTGTGTTCAAGGAGTGAACAGGTCCGTGATTGTGTTCAGGGACTGAATGGGTCAGTGATTGTGTTCAGGGAGTGAATGGGTCAGTGATTGTATTCAGCGAGTGAACAGGTCAGTGATTCTGCTCAGAGACTAAAAGGGTCAGTGATTGTGTTCAGGGAGTGAACGGGTCAGTGATTGTGTTCAGGGATTGAATGGGACAGTGATTCTGTTCAGGGTGTGAATGGGTTAGTGTTTGTGTTTAGGGACTGAATGGGTCAGTGATTGTGTTCAGGAAGTGAATGGGTTGGTGACTGTGTTCAGGGACTGAAAGGGTCAGTGATTATATTCAGGGAGTGAACTGGTCAGTGATTGTGTTCAGCGAGTGAACAGGTCAGTCATTCTGCTCAGACACTAAACGGGTCAGTGATTTTGTTCAGGGAGTGAACGGGTCAGTGATTGTATTCAGGGAGTGAATGGGTTGTGGCTGTATTCAGGGAATGAATAGGTCAGTGATTGTGTTCAGGGACTGAACGGGTCAGTGATTCTATTCAGGGGGTGAATGGTCAGTGATTGTGTTCAGGGAGTGAACAGGTCAGTGATCGTGTTCAGGGAATGAACGGGTCAGTGATTCTGTTTAGGGAGCGAACAGGTCAGTAATTGTGCTCAGAGACTGAACGGGTCAGTGATTGTGTTCAGGGAGTGAATGGGTCAGTGATTGTATTCAGCGAGTGAACAGGTCAGTGATTGTGCTCAGAGACTAAAAGGGTCAGTGATTGTGTTCAGGGAGTGAACGGGTCAGTGATTGTGTTCAGGGATTGAATGGGACAGTGATTCTGTTCAGGGTGTGAATGGGTCAGTGATTGTGTTCAGGGAGTGAACAGGTCCCTGATTGTGTTCAGGGAGTGAATGGGTTGGTGACTGTGTGCAGGGACTGAAAGGGTCAGTGATTGTATTCAGGGAGTGAACTGGTCAGTGATTGTGTTCAGCGAGTGAACAGGTCAGTGATTCTGCTCAGACACTAAACGGGTCAGTGATTGTGTTCAGCGAGTGAACGGGTCAGTGATTGTATTCAGGGAGTGAACGGGTTGTGATTGTATTCCGGGAATGAATAGGTCAGTGATTGTGTTAAGGGACTGAACGGGTCAGTGATTCTATTCAGGGGGTGAACGGTCAGTGATTGTGTTCAGGGACAGTACCAGTCAGTGATGGTGTTCAGGGAGTGAATGGGTTGGTGACTGTGTGCAGGGACTGAAAGGATCAGTGATTGTATTCAGGGAGTGAACTGGTCAGTGATTGTGTTCAGCGAGTGAACAGGTCAGTGATTCTGCTCAGACACCAAACGGGTCAGTGATTGTGTTCAGGGAGTGAACGGGTCAGTGATTGTATTCAGGGAGTGAACGAGTTGTGATTGTATTCCGGGAAGGAATAGGTCAGTGATTGTGTTAAGGGACTGAACGGGTCAGTGATTCTATTCAGGGGGTGAACGGTCAGTGATTGTGTTCAGGGACAGTACCAGTCAGTGATTGTGTTCAGGGGCTGAACGGGTCAGTGATTGTGTTCAAGGACTGAATGGGTCACTGATTGTGTTCAGGGAGTGAATGGGTTGGTGACTGTGTTCAGGGACTGAAAGGGTCAGTGATTGTATTCAGGGAGTGAACTGGTCAGTGATTGTATTCAGCGAGTGAACAGGTCAGTGATTGTGCTCAGACACTAAACGGGTCAGTGATTGTGTTCAGTGAGTGAACGGGTCAATGATTGTATTCAGGGGGTGAACGGTCAGTGATTGTGTTCAGGGACAGTACTGGTCAGTGATTGTGTTCAGGGGCTGAACGGGTCAGTGATTGTGTTCAAGGACTGAATGGGTCAGTGATTGTGTTCAGGGAGTGAATGGGGCAGTGGTTCTGTTCTGGGAGTGAATGGGTCGGTGACTGTGTTCAGGGACTGAAAGGGTCAGTGATTGTATTAAGGAGTGAACAGGTCAGTGATTGTGTTCAGCGAGTGAACAGGTCAGTGATTGTGTTCAGAGACTGAACGGGTCAGTGTTTGTGTTCAGGGAGTGAACGGGTCAGTGATTGTGTTCAGGGATTGAACGGGCAGTGATTCTGTTCAGGCAGTGAATGGGTCAGTGATTGTGTTCAGGGAGTGAACGGGACAGTTATTTTGTTTAGGGAGTGAACAGGTCAGTCATTGTGTTCAGGGAGTGAATGTAGCAGTGATTGTGTTCAGGGAGTGAACGGGTCAGTGATTGTGTTCAGGGAGTGAACAGGTCAGTGATTGTGTTCAGGGAATGAACGGGTCAGTGATTCTGTTTAGGGAGCGAACAGGTCAGTAATTGTGCTCAGAGACTGAACGGGTCAGTGATTGTGTTCAGGGAGTGAATGGAGCAGTGATTGTGTTCAGGGAGTGAACGGGTCCGTGATTGTGTTCAGGGAGTTAACAGGTCAGTGATTGTGCTCAGGGACTGAACGGGTCAGTGATTCTATTCAGGGGGTGAACGGTCAGTGATTGTGTTCAGGGACTGCACGGGTCAGTGATTCTTTTCAGGGAGTGAACAGGTCAGTCATTGTGTTCAGGGAGTGAATGGGTCAGTGACTGTGTTCAGGGGCTGAACGGGTCAATGATTGTGTTCAAGGACTGAATGGGTCTGTGTTTGTGTTCAGGGAGTGAATGGGTCAGTGGTTCTGTTCAGGGAGTTAACAGGTCAGTGATTGTGCTCAGGGACTGAACGGGTCAGTGATTCTATTCAGGGGGTGAACGGTCGTGTGATTGTGTTCAAGGACTGCACGGGTTAGTGATTCTTTTCAGGGAGTGAACAGGTCAGTCATTGTGCTCAGGGAGTGAATGGGTCAGTGGTTCTGTTCAGGGAGTGAATGGGTTGGTGGACTGTGTTCAGGGAGTGAACGGGTTAGTGATTGTATTTAGGAGTGAACAGGTCAGTGATTGTGTTCAGGGAGTGAACGGGTCAGTGATTGTGTTTAGGGCGCGAACAGGTCAGTAATTGTGCTCAGAGACTGAACGGGTCAGTGAATGTGTTCAGGGACTGAATGAATCAGTGATTGTGTTCAGAGAGTGAACGGGTCAGTCATTGTGTTCAGGGAGTGAATGGGTCAGTGACTGTGTTCAGGGACGGAACGGGTCAGTGATTCTGTTCAGGGGGTGAATGGTCAGTCATTGTGTTCAGGAACAGTACCGGTCAGTGATTGTGTTCAGGGACTGAACGGGTCAGTGATTATGTTCATGGACTGAATGGGTCAGTGGTTCTGTTCAGGGAGTGAATGGGTCAGTGACTGTGTTCAGGAACTGAAAGGGTCAGTGATTGTATTCAGGAGTGAACAGGTTAGTGATTGTGTTCAGGGAATGAACGGGTCAGTGATTGTGTTCAGGGTGTGAACGGGTCAGTGATTGTGTTCAGGGACTGAATGGGTCAGTGATTGTGTTCAGGGAGTGAATGGGTCAGTGATTGTATTCAGTGAGTGAACAGGTCAGTGATTGTGTTCAGGGAGTGAACGGGTCAGTGATTGTGTTTAGGGACTGAATGGATCAGTGATTGTGTTCAGGGAGTGAATGGGTTGGTGACTGTGTTCAGGGACTGAAAGGGTCAGTGATTATATTCAGGGAGTGAACTGGTCAGTGATTGTGTTCAGCGAGTGAACAGGTCAGTGATTGTGCTCAGACACTAAACGGGTCAGTGATTTTGTTCAGGGAGTGAACGGGTCAGTGATTGTATTCAGGGAGTGAATGGGTTGTGACTGTATTCAGGGAATGAATAGGTCAGTGATTGTGTTCAGGGACTGAACGGGTCAGTGATTCTATTCAGGGGGTGAATGGTCAGTGATTGTGTTCAGGGAATGAACGGGTCAGTGATTCTGTTTAGAGAGCAAACAGGTCAGTAATTGTGCTCAGAGACTGAACGGGTCAGTGATTGTGTTCAAGGAGTGAACAGGTCCGTGATTGTGTTCAGGGACTGAATGGGTCAGTGATTGTGTTCAGGGAGTGAATGGGTCAGTGATTGTATTCAGCGAGTGAACAGGTCAGTGATTCTGCTCAGAGACTAAAAGGGTCAGTGATTGTGTCAGGGAGTGAACGGGTCAGTGATTGTGTTCAGGGATTGAATGGGACAGTGATTCTGTTCAGGGTGTGAATGGGTTAGTGTTTGTGTTTAGGGACTGAATGGGTCAGTGATTGTGTTCAGGGAGTGAATGGGTTGGTGACTGTGTTCAGGGACTGAAAGGGTCAGTGATTATATTCAGGGAGTGAACTGGTCAGTGATTGTGTTCAGCGAGTGAACAGGTCAGTCATTCTGCTCAGACACTAAACGGGTCAGTGATTTTGTTCAGGGAGTGAACGGGTCAGTGATTGTATTCAGGGAGTGAATGGGTTGTGACTGTATTCAGGGAATGAATAGGTCTGTGATTGTGTTCAGGGACTGAACAGGTCAGTGATTGTATTCAGGGGGTGAATGGTCAGTGATTGTGTTCAGGGAGTGAACAGGTCAGTGATTGTGTTCAGGGAATGAACGGGTCAGTGATTCTGTTTAGGGAGCGAACAGGTCAGTAATTGTGCTCAGAGACTGAACGGGTCAGTGATTGTGTTCAGGGAGTGAACGGGTCAGTGATTGTGTTCAGGGAGTTAACAGGTCAGTGATTGTGCTCAGGGACTGAACGGGTCAGTGATTCTATTCAGGGGGTGAACGGTCAGTGATTGTGTTCAGGGACTGCACGGGTCAGTGATTCTTTTCAGGGAGTGAACAGGTCAGTCATTGTGTTCAGGGAGTGAATGGGTCAGTGACTGTGTTCAGGGGGTGAACGGTCGTGTGATTGTGTTCAAGGACTGCACGGGTTAGTGATTCTTTTCAGGGAGTGAACAGGTCAGTCATTGTGCTCAGGGAGTGAATGGGTCAGTGGTTCTGTTCAGGGAGTGAATGGGTTGGTGGACTGTGTTCAGGGAGTGAACGGGTTAGTGATTGTATTTAGGAGTGAACAGGTCAGTGATTGTGTTCAGGGAGTGAACGGGTCAGTGATTGTGTTTAGGGCGCGAACAGGTCAGTAATTGTGCTCAGAGACTGAACGGGTCAGTGAATGTGTTCAGGGACTGAATGAATCAGTGATTGTGTTCAGGGAGTGAACGGGTCAGTCATTGTGTTCAGGGAGTGAATGGGTCAGTGACTGTGTTCAGGGACGGAACGGGTCAGTGATTCTGTTCAGGGGGTGAATGGTCAGTCATTGTGTTCAGGAACAGTACCGGTCAGTGATTGTGTTCAGGGACTGAACGGGTCAGTGATTATGTTCATGGACTGAATGGGTCAGTGGTTCTGTTCAGGGAGTGAATGGGTCAGTGACTGTGTTCAGGAACTGAAAGGGTCAGTGATTGTATTCAGGAGTGAACAGGTTAGTGATTGTGTTCAGGGAATGAACGGGTCAGTGATTGTGTTCAGGGTGTGAACGGGTCAGTGATTGTGTTCAGGGACTGAATGGGTCAGTGATTGTGTTCAGGGAGTGAATGGGTCAGTGATTGTATTCAGTGAGTGAACAGGTCAGTGATTGTGTTCAGGGAGTGAACGGGTCAGTGATTGTGTTCAGGGATTGAATGGGACAGTGATTCTGTTCAGGGTGTGAATGGGTTAGTGATTGTGTTCAGGGAGTGAACGGGTCAGTGATTGTGTTTAGGGACTGAATGGATCAGTGATTGTGTTCAGGGAATGAATGGGTTGGTGACTGTGTTCAGGGACTGAAAGGGTCAGTGATTATATTCAGGGAGTGAACTGGTCAGTGATTGTGTTCAGCGAGTGAACAGGTCAGTGATTGTGCTCAGACACTAAACGGGTCAGTGATTTTGTTCAGGGAGTGAACGGGTCAGTGATTGTATTCAGGGAGTGAATGGGTTGTGACTGTATTCAGGGAATGAATAGGTCAGTGATTGTGTTCAGGGACTGAACGGGTCAGTGATTCTATTCAGGGGGTGAATGGTCAGTGATTGTGTTCAGGGAGTGAACGGGTCAGTGATTCTGTTTAGGGAGCAAACAGGTCAGTAATTGTGCTCAGAGACTGAACGGGTCAGTGATTGTGTTCAAGGAGTGAACAGGTCCGTGATTGTGTTCAGGGACTGAATGGGTCAGTGATCGTGTTCAGGGAGTGAACAGGTCAGTGATTGTGTTCAGGGAATGAACGGGTCAGTGATTCTGTTTAGGGAGCGAACAGGTCAGTAATTGTGCTCAGAGACTGAACGGGTCAGTGATTGTGTTCAGGGAGTGAATGGGTCAGTGATTGTATTCAGCGAGTGAACAGGTCAGTGATTGTGCTCAGAGACTAAAAGGGTCAGTGATTGTGTTCAGGGAGTGAACGGGTCAGTGATTGTGTTCAGGGATTGAATGGGACAGTGATTCTGTTCAGGGTGTGAATGGGTCAGTGATTGTGTTCAGGGAGTGAACAGGTCCCTGATTGTGTTCAGGGAGTGAATGGGTTGGTGACTGTGTGCAGGGACTGAAAGGGTCAGTGATTGTATTCAGGGAGTGAACTGGTCAGTGATTGTGTTCAGCGAGTGAACAGGTCAGTGATTGTGCTCAGACACTAAACGGGTCAGTGATTTTGTTCAGGGAGTGAACGGGTCAGTGATTGTATTCAGGGAGTGAATGGGTTGTGACTGTATTCAGGGAATGAATAGGTCAGTGATTGTGTTCAGGGACTGAACGGGTCAGTGATTCTATTCAGGGGGTGAATGGTCAGTGATTGTGTTCAGGGAGTGAACGGGTCAGTGATTCTGTTTAGGGAGCAAACAGGTCAGTAATTGTGCTCAGAGACTGAACGGGTCAGTGATTGTGTTCAAGGAGTGAACAGGTCCGTGATTGTGTTCAGGGACTGAATGGGTCAGTGATCGTGTTCAGGGAGTGAACAGGTCAGTGATTGTGTTCAGGGAATGAACGGGTCAGTGATTCTGTTTAGGGAGCGAACAGGTCAGTAATTGTGCTCAGAGACTGAACGGGTCAGTGATTGTGTTCAGGGAGTGAATGGGTCAGTGATTGTATTCAGCGAGTGAACAGGTCAGTGATTGTGCTCAGAGACTAAAAGGGTCAGTGATTGTGTTCAGGGAGTGAACGGGTCAGTGATTGTGTTCAGGGATTGAATGGGACAGTGATTCTGTTCAGGGTGTGAATGGGTCAGTGATTGTGTTCAGGGAGTGAACAGGTCCCTGATTGTGTTCAGGGAGTGAATGGGTTGGTGACTGTGTGCAGGGACTGAAAGGGTCAGTGATTGTATTCAGGGAGTGAACTGGTCAGTGATTGTGTTCAGCGAGTGAACAGGTCAGTGATTCTGCTCAGACACTAAACGGGTCAGTGATTGTGTTCAGCGAGTGAACGGGTCAGTGATTGTATTCAGGGAGTGAACGGGTTGTGATTGTATTCCGGGAATGAATAGGTCAGTGATTGTGTTAAGGGACTGAACGGGTCAGTGATTCTATTCAGGGGGTGAACGGTCAGTGATTGTGTTCAGGGACAGTACCAGTCAGTGATGGTGTTCAGGGAGTGAATGGGTTGGTGACTGTGTGCAGGGACTGAAAGGGTCAGTGATTGTATTCAGGGAGTGAACTGGTCAGTGATTGTGTTCAGCGAGTGAACAGGTCAGTGATTCTGCTCAGACACCAAACGGGTCAGTGATTGTGTTCAGGGAGTGAACGGGTCAGTGATTGTATTCAGGGAGTGAACGAGTTGTGATTGTATTCCGGGAATGAATAGGTCAGTGATTGTGTTAAGGGACTGAACGGGTCAGTGATTCTATTCAGGGGGTGAACGGTCAGTGATTGTGTTCAGGGACAGTACCAGTCAGTGATTGTGTTCAGGGGCTGAACGGGTCAGTGATTGTGTTCAAGGACTGAATGGGTCACTGATTGTGTTCAGGGAGTGAATGGGTTGGTGACTGTGTTCAGGGACTGAAAGGGTCAGTGATTGTATTCAGGGAGTGAACTGGTCAGTGATTGTGTTCAGCGAGTGAACAGGTCAGTGATTGTGCTCAGACACTAAACGGGTCAGTGATTGTGTTCAGTGAGTGAACAGGTCAGTGATTGTATTCAGGGAGTGAACGGGTCAGTGATTGTATTCAGAGAATGAATAGGTCAGTGATTGTGTTCAGGGACTGAACGGGTCAGTGATTCTATTCAGGGGGTGAACGGTCAGTGATTGTGTTCAGGGACAGTACCGGTCAGTGATTCTGTTCAGGCAGTGAATGGGTCAGTGATTGTGTTCAGGAAGTGAACGGGACAGTAATTTTGTTCAGGGAGTGAACAGGTCAGTGATTGTGCTCGGGGACTGAACGGGTCAGTGATTGTGTTCAGGAAGTGAACAGGTCAGTGATTGTGTTCAGGGAGTGAACAGGTCAGTCATTGTGCTCAGTGACTGAACGAGTCAGTGATTGTGTTTAGAGACTGACCGGTCATTGATTGTGTTCAGGGACTGAATGGGTCTGTGATTGTTTTCAGGGACTGAACTGGTCACTGATTGTGCTTAGGGAGTGAACAGGTCAGTGATTGTGTTCAGGGACTGAATGGGTCAGTATCATGTTCAGGGACTCAACGGGTCAGTGATTGTGTTCAGAGAGTGAACGGGTCAGTGATTGTGTTCCGGGACTGAACTGGTCAGTGATTGTGTTGAGGGACTGATTGGGTCAGTGATTGTGTTCAGGGAGGGAACTGGTCAGTGATTGTGTTGTTTGTCTGCTTGGGGCAGCAATTCTCAGAAATTACTCCAAAGTGTAGCCGTATGTGGTAAATTTGAGCATCTCATCATTTTTCTCTTTTTATATCAGAGAACTGGAAATGTCCTTTTGTCTGTTTAGAATGGTTTGCATGCAGTCTTGTTATTGATGACCGTCCTGAGTTCAACAAACGCTGCCTACTAAATTGTACTGTGCTGATCATAAATGCTGTAGGATTTCTCTGATCATTGGCGATTCTCAGGTCTCAGTGAAGTGGCTGGATGTGTTCCTGATAATGCAGCTTTAAAGAGGTCGGAACCACAATTCCTGCTTGATGTACAGGCTTGTCATTGATCACTACAACAGTAAAACATACTCGATTTTGATACATCGTCAAAGCTAACATGGATTTATACTGGATTGTTCACTGCAATACATATTTCCCGTCTCAGTTTCAAGATTCACTGAATCTAGAGGTTTGACTGGCAGAATACATGTGGCACATAGATTTCTTTCCACAGGGAATACATTATTAAACTTTACATCCAGAGTGTGGCAAGGGTTTGGGAACCAGAGCACCAGGTCAAAAAGTGGACAAATGGAGAGACCCAATGTAGAAACAAGATCTCCTGCTGGCCACCAATTTCAGTTCCACTTCCCATTCCCATTCTGACATGTCTGTCCATGGCCTCCTCTGCTGCCACAATGAGGCCACACCCAGTTGAAGGAGCAGCTCCTTATATTCCACCTGGGAAGCCTCCAACTTGATGGCATGATCATCAATTTCTCAAACATCTGGAAATTGCCCCTTCCCCCTCTCCGTCACATTCCCCATTCCCAATTCTCTCTCTTATCTACCTGCCCACCACCTCTCTCTGGTACTCCTCCTCCTTCCGTTTCTTCCATGGCCTTCTACCCTTTCATATCAGATTCCCCCTCCTCCAGCCCTTCATCTCTTTCACCAATCTACTTCGCTGCTCTTTACTTCTCCCCTCCTCCCCTCCCGGTCTCACCCTATCACCTACCACCATGCACTTCCTCCTCCTCTCCCCACACCTTCTTGATCTAACTTCTCGTCTTTTGTTTCCAGTCCTGACGAAGGGTCTCAGCCCAAAACATCAACTGTTTACTCTTTTCCACTGATGCTGCCTGGGCTGCCGAGCTCCTCCAGCATTTTGTATGTGTTAGATGGAAAGGACAGTAGGTGTCAAGGCCAGTAAAAACAGGCAGGAGCAAAATAATTCATACAATGAGATGGATAGTTTGAAGTGTTGTAATTTAATACTGGGAGTATTATGAGTAAATAGCCCCATTGCCTTGTAGGCAGCTTCAGGAGAGACAAAGGCTATGGGAGTAAACCTGGATGGCAAATCCAGAGTGAAGCCACTGAGGCAACTGGATGTCATTGAACATCCTTCCGGCAGCTTCTGCAGCCAAGCTGATGCCAAAAGAATTGCTTCATAAGCTTTCCTTTGGACTTCACTGGTGAGGCCGAGCAGGGGGCCAGGACAAATGGGCATCTCAGGATCTCCATACCATCCACTCAGGCTTGTGATGATGGCCACCATCACCCATTGTCCTTCAAGACAGATGGATGCCTAACAACCATTGTGGATGAAGATGATAAACAGGCCCCTTGGGTAAGAGTGACCAAAATATGGTGGAATTCTTCATTAAGATGGAGAGTGACATAGTTAATTCAGAAACAAAGGTTCTGAACTTAAAGAGGGGTAACTTTGAAGGTATGAGACGTGAATTAGCTAAGATAGACTGGCAAATGACACTTAAAGGATTGACGGTGGATATGCAATGGCGAGCATTTAAAGGTTGCATGGATGAACTACAACAATTGTTCATCCCAGTTTGGCAAAAGAATAAATCAAGGAAGGTAGTGCACCCGTGGCTGACAAGAGAAATTAGGGATAGTATCAATTCCAAAGAAGAAGCATACAAATTAGCCAGAGAAAGTGGCTCACCTGAGGACTGGGAGAAATTCAGAGTTCAGCAGAAGAGGACAAAGGGCTTAATTAGGAAGGGGAAAAAAGATTATGAGAGAAAACTGGCAGGGAACATAAAAACGGACGGTAAAAGCTTTTATAGATATGTAAAAAGGAAAAGACTGGTAAAGACAAATGTAGGTCCCCTACGGACAGAAACAGGTGAATTGATTATGGGGAGCAAGGACATGGCAGACCAATTGAATAATTACTTTGGTTCTGTCTTCACTAGGGAGGACATAAATAATCTTCCAGAAATAGTAGGGGACAGAGGGTCCAGTGAGATGGAGGAACTGAGTGAAATACATGTTAGTAGGGAAGTGGTGTTAGGTAAATTGAAGGGATTGAAGGCAGATAAATCCCCAGGGCCAGATGGTCTGCATCCCAGGGTGCTTAAGGAAGTAGCCCAAGAAATAGTGGATGCATTAGTGATAATTTTTCAAAACTCTTTAGATTCTGGACTAGTTCCTGAGGATTGGAGGGTGGCTAATGTAACTCCACTTTTTAAAAAAGGAGGGAGAGAGAAACCAGGGCATTATAGACCGGTTAGCCTAACGTCGGTGGCGGGGAAACTGCTGGAGTCAGTTATCAAGAATGTGATAACAGCACATTTGGAAAGCGGTGAAATGATCGGACAAAGTCAGCATGGATTTGTGAAAGGAAAATCATGTCTGACGAATCTCATAGAATTTTTTGAGGATGTAACTAGTAGAGTGGATAGGGGAGAACCAGTGGATGTGGTACATTTGGATTTTCAGAAGGCTTTTGACAAGGTCCCACACAGGAGATTAGTGTGCAAACTTAAAGCACACGGTATTGGGGTAAGGTATTGGTGTGGGTGGAGAGTTGGTTAGCAGACAGGAAGCAAAGAGTGGGAATAAACGGGACCTTTTCAGAATGGCAGGCAGTGACTAGTGGGGTACCGCAAGGCTCAGTGCTGGGACCCCAGTTGTTTACAATATATATTAATGACTTGGATGAGGGAATTAAATTCAGCATCTCCAAGTTTGCAGATGACACGAAGCTGGGTGGCAGTGTTAGCTGTGAGGAGGATGCTAAGAGGGTGACTTGGATAGGTTGGGTGAGTGGGCAAATTCATGGCAGATGCAATTTATTGTGGATAAATGTGAAGTTATCCACTTTGGTGGCAAAAATAGGAAAACAGATTATTATCTGAATGGTGGCCGATTAGGAAAAGGGGAGGTGCAACGAGACCTGGGTGTCATTATACACCAGTCATTGAAAGTGGGCATGCAGGTACAGCAGGCGGTGAAAAAGGCGAATGGTATGCTGGCATTTATAGCAAGAGGATTCGAGTACAGGAGCAGGGAGGTACTACTGCAGTTGTACAAGGCCTTGGTGAGACCACACCTGGAGTATTGTGTGCAGTTTTGGTCCCCTAATCTGAGGAAAGACATCCTTGCCATGGAGGGAGTACAAAGAAGGTTCACCAGATTGATTCCTGGGATGGCAGGACTTTCATATGATGAAAGACTGGATGAACTGGGCTTGTACTCATTGGAATTTAGAAGATTGAGGGGGGATCTGATTGAAACGTATAAGATCCTAAAGGGATTGGACAGGCTAGATGCAGGAAGATTGTTCCCGATGTTGGGGAAGTCCAGAACGAGGGGCCACAGTTTGAGGATAGAGGGGAAGCCTTTTAGGACCGAGATTAGGAAAAACTACTTCACACAGAGAGTGGTGAATCTGTGGAATTCTCTGCCACAGGAAACAGTTGAGGCCATTTCATTGGCTATATTTAAGAGGGAGTTAGATATGGCCCTTGTGGCTATGGGGGTCAGGGGGTATGGAGGGAAGGCTGGGGCGCAGTTCTGAGTTGGATGATCAGCCATGATCATAATAAATGGCGGTGCAGGCTCGAAGGGCCGAATGGCCTACTCCTGCACCTATTTTCTATGTTTCTATGTTTCTATGTTTCCATGTTTCAGAAATGATAGAGAGATGGAGGAGTTGCACTACTAATTAGGGACAATCTCATAGCTGCACTTAGAGGGGACATAATGGAGGTGTCAGCCCCTGAGTCTACGGCAGACGGCCCCAATAGGCGGACCGCGGGCCAGGTCCGGACTGCAAGAACCAAATGTCTGGACCGCGCTGACCCATTGGCACTTATGTGAACGCACCTGTCATAACACGTAAATAAAGCGCGCGCTGCTCTAATTTATTTTAACCTCATCCCACATCGTACACTTGACCTGCGCCTCTGTAGAGTGCGCGATGCCGAGTTTATTAAAACGTGTGCAATTGATATGGTTGGCGAAGTTTTAAGTCATGATGAAGAAACCAAGAAAATGGTTGTGGAGCTATTAAAGACGATGCCATTGTCGGCTAACACGGCAACAAGAAGAGTAGAAGTTTTAGCGGAGGAGTATTTTTCCAATGTACTCACCAATTTGGAGAAAGCAGAAGCCATATCAGTAGCCATAGACTCGTCCTGTGACCGACCGATATAGAAGAGCTATCTGTGTTCGCAAGATTTTTTGATGGGAAGACCTTTTGGGAAGAGCTACTTTGTTTGCTTCCTCTGCTGGGCCTACAACTGGGGAAATAATTTTTAACGAACTGACACAGTTCTTTGAGAAGAATGAGCAAGATTGAGTCCGTTGTCACCGATGGAGCTCCGTCGATGGTGGGACAACACAAGGGCTTGGTAAGCACATTTGCCGCTGTTAACCCATCACTCTTGGTATTTCATTGCATTATTCACAAATCAGTGTTGTGCACTAAACTATGTCGGGAAATGAAAGAGGCGATGGATACTGTGACGAGATTGGTAAATTTCATTCGCGAGAGTTCTAGTCTGCAATATCGTCTTTTCAGAGCATTGCTGGAGGAAATGTCAGTGGAACACAAAGATCCTTTGCTGCATAATGATGTCCGCTGGCTGAGCAAAGGCCGTGTGTTGGAGAGGGTGTGCAACCTGCGCGATGAGCTTGTGTCATTTTCATCCAGCCTGCAGAGCCAAAAAGCCCAAGGACTTGAGGTTTTTAAGCGACAACAAGGTGACACATATTCCTTTTTTGTGTGACATCATGTCTCATCTAAATCAATTTAATCTGCAATTACAAGGCGATGTACGAGGCGATTGAAGTTTTCTGGTCAAAGCTGAACCTTTTGGAGAGAGACATTCACGGGAGAAAGTTGCACTTTCCTCATCTGCGGGAGCATTGCAAGAAGAATGAAATGCGGGAGAATCCAGTGATGAAGGATTTCGTGATGAGCCTGGCAGAAAATTTCAGGGAACGATTTGAAAGCTCCCCTAAACTCTCAGGTGACATCCTCCTCTTCCTGAGACAGCCGTTCTCCATTTTGGCTGATGGCCAGTGGACTGCAGAGGCCAAAAGGCTGGTGCCTTCCATAGATGAGGCAACTCTTCAGATGGAGGTCTTGGAAATGGGAACATCTGATTTGCTCAAAGCACAACACAAGGTCGTTGGGGTGAGTGACTTTTGGATCAACGTGGTTCTCCAAGCTCAATTCAAAAACACGAGAGCTATTACAATGCTGCTACTCACACTGTTCCCCTCAGGATTGCCACAACAGAATACAGGCCCGACATCAGAAGGATTGCCTCATCCCGTCGCTGTCACTTCTCTCACTGATTGGTGAGTGAATCAGTTTATTTTTGTCCATTTGTCAATCTTATTGTGGTATAATAATATTACAACAACGATACTGATATTTTTATTTATAGCTACACTTCAAACTTCAAATGCTACATAGTTTAATTAAAAAGAACAAATAGATTAAATGAGAGAACAGAAATAGTGGAAAAGGCAGTACTACTAAAACTCTGTGTGGAAGAGAAGTAGTGAAGACTACCATGTTTACTGTGTGTGTGTGTGTGCACACGCGTATGTATTTTAAGTCCCTGATGAGTTCTCAATGTCACAGCTGACAGTTGTGATAGCTAGAGTCATAATTAAATGGTTGGTTTTGGGCTTATTTTGTTTCAAGAGTGCATTTTTTTTCATGTGTGACCCACAACACAGGCTTTTAGAATCCCAGGTCTAAATTATTACTACCACTACTACTACTAA